>NW_027273862.1:11472500-11790000 GCF_046630095.1 Trachinotus anak | reverse complement strand
TTTTTTATATTTTTCAATAATAGTATGTTCTAAAAAACCCACATTTCCATGGACATCGCTGCAATAAGAGGGGGGAATTTTTATTTTCATGATAATATGAAAACTATGGTGGCTAACCTTGCACCTGACCAGTCCCAGCCTGGTCAGGTGCGAGAAAGAACTGATGAAGCCTCTTGGATGAGAGGTGAAACGTCTTCCTAGACAAATAACCAAGTCCAGTTGCTTTCGATTTAAAACTCCTTTGAGATACTATGACCTGGACAAATGAGAATATTCACAGGCTTATGGTGGCTAACAGAGTTACATGGTCTACAATTGAATAAAACATGCAAATAGACAAAACAAAAGCAAATATGAAAAACATCTTAACCACTTTGATAACACCTAATTTAAATGCAGAGATACGCTGCAAATATATATACATATATAAAAAAAATACAAGCAAACACTGTACAGACACATCTTGTCTAACACTCAGCGAGAAAGTAAATTAAGTATATTCCAAAAATACTGAGCTGGCTCTTTAAATGTGATCTATTATGTTAATTTCCATCTCTCTATCTAATCTAATTCTGGGACATCACTTGAATAGCTTTGCATTCACAGTTTAAAAAAATCCATATTTATCTCATACTGCCTGTAATGCAACTCCTAAGTTGAGCCTCTGACTGAAACTGGCAATATTAGCTCCAGGCCCTTTAAGGCCCACCTCCCTAAAAGTCAATTTCTTCTGATTGGCCAACTTCCGGAAGCTGGCTGAGGTTCAGCGCACCCAGCGCTGGTGAGCACTCCTTCATCCTCTTAGTGGTGTGGAGGTTCTGAAAGCAAACTGTAAAACTAAAAAGCAACATATATGACTGGAAATAGCAACTCCTCAAATCCATCTGTACACAGTCGAGCCAGAGATTCAGAAGTAACTAACGTTGCTGTAGAAATTATTATGTTGTCAGAGTGTATGACCATATAAAGAAATCTGTGATGAGCTGAAGAAGAAAACACCTTTGGAAGCCTTGTGTTCAGAGCAGTCTGACGCCTGAGCTTTTCTCTCACAGGATAACTTTTACATATGTTAACCTCATTATTTGAAACTTTGGCTATGTTTAATATGGACACCTGAGATTCCATTATATATATGACTAAAAATAATGAAAAGCATAATGTGTCCCACCTTTTCTTACAGGTGATGTTTGGTATGTGTAGAATTGTTCAGACAATGACCTATACTTAGCAGGACACATAGATTTTCCCAGTGACTAATCAAATACTTGGCATGGAACGGGTTTTCCGCCCACATTTTCAGCAATGTAATGCTCAGGATAGCCATGATTAAGGTCAGCTAACTTGTAACCAGAAAATATACCTGCTGAGCTGTTCTCAGTCCTTTAGGTAAAACTGTATCTTATTCAATCACATCCTTACTGTGCATTCCCAGGCAAACCAATGAGGCAGCAGAAAACACATGCATGTTTACATGTTCCCCAAACTCTGCATCTGTATTCAAACTATGTGTTTCACACCATGTGTTTAACACATTCACTCGTTTGTCCCAGTTTGTCCCGCTCAAATCATTCAACACACCTGCAGGCCATTCATGTCTAAGTACACACATATATTCTGATAACATGTCCATACTTCTATAAGTCTCCTAGCTATGCATTGCTAAAGTATACACATTCTGACTGTGTATGTGACACACACACGCACGCACGCACGCACGCACACACGCACACACACACACACACACACACACACACACACACACACACACACACACACACACACACACTCTGAACCTCATGTTGGCTTTCAGACACAGTTCGCCGGCTGGCCCTCGCTGTCCCACACTCTCTGACGGGCTCTTAATGGTAAACTAACAGATTGTAAACATGCTGCTTGCGCTCTCTCTCTTTCTCTTTCTCCACTCTCTAGATTAATCACTCTCTCTCTTTCTCTCCAACTTCTTTCCTCACACACCTCTTCCCTCACCTCTTCCTCCTAAGCTTCATTCACTTCATCTTTCCCCCCCATCCTCATCCCTTCTTTTCTTTTCCTCTCTCACCCTTTCTGTCTCTCTCTTGCTTTTCCTGGTGTATTTTTTAAACAATGTGTCCTTCATGTACGGTTGGTTACGGGGCGTACAGAAGGACATCATTAGCGCTGGTGGTTAAGCTGTAATTTACACCATTACCGAGGTAGGGGCCATTTTTATTGCCTAGTAAATTTCAGCTCTGAAATATTTAGACCATATGGCTCAATTTGTGTAATAACCTTAATTTCCAAGCACCCTTCAGCTCCCTTCAGCGCCGGCTGTTGTTGGCGGATGGTGGAGTGGTGCGTGTACACGTTCATATGTGTGTGCATGCTTTGAGTTTGGAACACATACACACATACGCGCACACTCACACGCAAACACATACACACACACACACACACAAACCCACACACACACAGAAACATGGACATGGCAAAAATCTTAACACACACTCTACACATAACCTCTTACATACACATTACACACTGTCTTCCACACACTCTCACTGATTCATTCATTCACACACACACACACACACAGAAACACACACACGCACACGTATGTATGCATGGCGGTAACAGATTAATAGGGTGTCAGCTTGTGTTTGGGTGAGGGAGCGTCAGGCGTCGGCCAGATGGTTCTCAGGGATGATGACTGTCAGGGGTCCTGCTCTGATCAATGGGATGTATTAATACAGCACACACACACACACACACACACACACACACACACACACACACACACACACACACACACACTCTGTTGCACATACACACACAAACAAAAATATGCTATGCATGCACGCACACATTCTCACATGCAGTCATATTCAGACATATGTATCCACATAAAGTAACACACACACACACACACACACACACACACACACACATATATATGTACACATGGTCTTCTTTCACCAGTGATCCCAAGGGCCACAGTGTAACATCTGGAAGAGCCAAGGGAGGGAGGAAAGGACAGAAGAGTAGAAGAGGAGAAAAAGGGAGGTGGTAGGTAGGGAAATGCAGGAGGCACGAAGATGCAAGAGAGGAGACAAGAGTGAATGGAAGAGGGAAAGGAGGTGGAAAGGGAGTAAGGGAAGAGGTGGGGGATGGAGGAGTTGTAAAAAAGGAAGTAAAACTGGCAAATGAAAATATAAGGATAGGGTGGAAGAGAATAAAGCATGAGGGGAAAATTAAAGAGTTTAGATGAAACAAGGGCAGAAATTATAGGAGAGGGCAGCAGGGATTGAGGAGGAAGAGAAGGAGGATAAGAAAAGGCAGGAACAGGTAGAAGAGTCACGAAGTAGTCTGTGTGCGTGAGCAGAAAATGACAAGGGAAAAAGAAAGAAAGGGTGACTCATGGAAGAGAGGAGAAGATCATGGGGAGGCATGAGGTGAGTGGCAGGTGCATGTAACAAGCCCTGAATTAGTGAGAACAAAATGATCCCTGGTAGCTAGAAATCTAGTGGAAGGAAGATCCACAGAAAGCAAATGTCATAGAGAAAAAAGATGTCCAGTGTAAAAAAACAAACAAATAAAGAAAGAAAAAAATAAGGTGATGTGGGTGAACACCAAGACCTGAAAAGACCTGATAAGAAAAAGTAAGGACAAAAAATAATGAAGAGAAATATAAAGCATAAAAAAAGTAAGAGGACCAAGATGCAAGACGGGCAACCGGACACCCTGTGTGAGTGACTAACATGTCTGTCAGAAAGGTGTAAGGCATGGAGAGAGAATGTGTGTGTGTGTGTGTGTATGTGTGTGTGAAACTGTGTGTGAAACTGTGTGTGTGAAACTGTGTGTGTGCCAGGCAGCACGTAGGGATCTAGTGAGGCAGGCCGCCTGCGCTTCGTACCCTCATTCCGTCCGATTGCCATGACGACCCCATTAATCAGCCAAGCTGGCACAGAGCAGGGTTCCCAGCCCAGCCTGAGATCAATACACACACACACAAATACGCACATACCAAATGGACACACACACACACATGTACAACAATACACCCACAGACTAAGAGATTATGAGCAGAGAAGAATGGGTGGGTCAGTGAAGAGAAAGGTGAGAAAAAAGTCCTAACGTCACTTTCAGCAATCTCTCATTAAGAGTTTCTGTCATCAGTTGTTCTGAAAAACTGTTCCAGTGGTTCCAATGTTTCAATCCAAAGTTTACAATATTTAAGAATCTACTACAGGATTTGTGCTTTTATTTTGACTCTTTGACAGTTTAACAATTTTAAACAACGATTCATTTGTTTCAATTCATAAAACCATTTACAACTGTAAATGTTTTTCTCTCATGCTGTCCAGTCACTCTCTCTTTGACTGTAGCTTCCCCAACACTTTAGCTGTTAAAGCTCCCTGTCCTTTGTCACTTTGCTTTGCATAATGTCTACATGCGATGTTTAACATATGATTGTCTCAGTTTGTGGAATAAGGTCTTCATTTAAAGCTGCTAAAAACTGCAATATCAAAGTAAAACACAAAACAAAAATATTGCTTTTTCCCTGCCTCTTCAAATACAGTATCTTAACAGATTGCTTGTTATTTATCTCTTAAACCTAAAATTAATTTTGCTTTTTAAATGTCCCAACCCAAACCCAACGAAAAATAATTTTTGGCTCTGCATAACTAGTCAAGACACAAATGTTACAAAACCCTAATATAGCCTGTTCTTTTAAAGTTTGCTGCCGTTGTTTCTCATTTTCACTTTCTTTGTGTATTCCTAAACGACAGCGTGCACGTGGCGAAGGCAACAGCGTGACAAATGACTGCCACCAAAATAAGTCTATGCCATGTCAATGAGCCTCTCTCACACACACACGAACTCACACACGCACACACAAACACAGTGTTCCATATCAATGAGAAGGTGAAAGGTCTCCATTTACATCTTGTATTAATTATGAGTGACAAGCCAAAGGTCACTGAGGGAGAAGAGGCCACTCGTATGGACAGAATATAGATCTATACTTCTACCTCTTCTCCCCCTTTCGCTCTCCTCCCTCCTTCCCAGATCTATCACTCTGTCTTGTTCCCTTTTGTTCCTTCACTTGTCTTTTTCTCCCCCCTCTACTTCTCTCTTTTGGTCTCCCTCTAGCACTCTCCTCTCTTTCTTACCTCCTCTATTAACTCTTTTGTTGTTTTTTCGGTCTATTCCTCTTCTCTCTCTCCTTTTATCGTCATGGCATGTTTGAATCTCTGTTTATCTTGTTTTGCCATGTTTTTGTTTCTTTCTCTTTCTCCTTTTCTGTTTTCCGTCACACAGATAAATCTTTTTTCAAAAGGACAACTGCTACATGTGAAATTATACAAGACGAAGTTTCAGACATTAACACACACACACACACAGGTGTGTGGTGGCGTGCAGATAGATGCTAGCCACTGTTAACGAATATCTCATTGCAGCTTTGGGTGAACTTAGCCTGCTTACTGAGCTGCCAACTCCTATTTGGACTACATGGCTGCTGTTAACAGTAGTATATGTGTGTGTGTGTGTGTACAGTACATGTGCGAGCCTGGGTGAGGTGGTGTTTATGTGTGCTTACGTGTTTTTGTGTGTGCACATGTGTGGATTTGGTTTGCGGGGGCTTGCTCATAGTTGTTCCCTCAGAGCATCAGGCATTGCACAGAATTGTGGGAAGGGCCCTGGAGAATAACTGGCCATGGGCAGTGTGTGTGCGTGTGTGTGTGTGTGTGTGTCTTCAGGCCCCTCACTGGCAAACAGATGGCATCAGCACCACAGGTAGAGTCCAAATTTCTTTACATGCATTGCAAATGACAATAGACAGACACACACACACACACACACACACACACACACACACACACACACACACACACACACACTTGTACTTCCATCTTTGTGAGGACACTCATTGACATAATGCATTCCCTAGCCCCTTACCCTAACCTTAACCATCACAACTGAGTGCCTAACCCTAACCCTGACCCTAACCTTAACCTAAACCTAATTCTAACCATAACTCTAAAACCAAGTCTTAATCCTCAAAATGTGATTTTAAGGTGTCTCAAAAAGTGAGGGCCGGCCAAAATGTCCTCACTTTCTCAAAATGTCCTCACTCTGTTAGTAAAATACTTTTTTTGGTCCTTACAATGTAGGTACATGTACACACACACACACACACACACACACACACACACTACATATTATATATATATATATATATATATATATATATATATATATATATATATATATTATATATAGCACTCACAATTTTTGAACATGTGCGTAATCTTATTAGTACACAAAAACCTGTGCGGCTTTACCAAAAGAATATCAGATACAACAAATACTTGCAGAAAACAACATGTGATCAAGGAAGAGACGATCCTCACAGAGTGTTCTCATCCCCCACCATTCACTGTATGTGTGAACATTTACCTCCACAGTGAGAGCAGTAATAGCTGTTGAGTTGAGCGTTGGGTCCTGTTGGTGCTTCTTGTAAACCAGTCTGTAATGGGAAATTAGACCATTGGGCTGTCTTGGTTCACTCCACTTCAGATGGACTGAGTATGCACCTGTCGAAGTGCACAGCATGAGGGACTGGTACAGTGATTCAATACAATAGCATTTTCATGTGGCTGAGTGAACTCACCAGTGGGTGTGACAGTGGGAGGGGAAATATCTTGTGGTTCTGCCTGCAAGGTCTGGGCTAAAGCCCATGGGCTCAGAACTGAGCCTTTAGAGTTGTGGGCTTGCACCCTGTACTGGAAGTAGCTGAAAGGTTGCAGGGTGGGGCTTGCATCAAAAAATTCAAGTGGCCCACTGGACCAGATGTAAACCAGCAGCTCCTCCGTTGTTCCTACTGGACGCCTATGTTAAAATAAATGCTTGGATTAGCCATTGAGTTGTAAGTTGTACTTACCAAATGAAAAACTGCACTTGAGATATTTTGAATTAACCATATGGTATTATTTTTTATGTATTTTTAGGAAACCTTGGCTACCAAATAACCAAAATAAACCTTATGTGTCTTTTTGCACCTGTTCCAAAAGTGTATTGATGTTTCTCTTTTGTGTATTTGCCATATATTAAAAATATACTTGGAATATGCTATGTTGGAATTACCGCCTAGTAGTTGTATGAAATATGGTCACAATCATTTGTATACATTGAGTAATAGTCAGAAGTGTTGTGAGATCATAATGCAGAGCATTATGATCTCACAGTGATGTCAGTGATGTTTGCTCAAGGCAGTATTGAGATATCATTTTAAAGAGGCCAAAAACCTTTTTTCTGAGGTCACAGTGACCTTTGACCACCAAAATCTAATCAGTTCACCCTTGAGTCCAAGTGGACATATGTGCGAAATCTGAAGAAATTTCCTCAAGGCTTTACTGAGATATCGTGTTCACAAGAATGGGATGGACATATGTATGAACGGACAACCTGAAAATATAACGCCCCTGTCCCTGGCTGTCACCAGTGTGAAGGCATGACAAAGAAAAAGGATCAGTATGTAAGATGAGTTATCTCAAGTATTTCAAATATGCTATATAAAAGTGCTTTGTTATATTTAAGTATACTTTAGTGTGCTGAAAATAAACACACTTAGTTGTGGAATTGAAATAAAGAATGTAACATCACGTCTTAAACATTATTTGTAAGTCAGCGGCTGATGCAAGCATCCTGATGTCTTGGTAAGCCCCTTTGTCTGTGATTATGCAGGATTTCAGGTAGGTGTGTGTCTGAGAGAGAAAGAGAGAGAAAGACAGAAATTTTCCTATTTTATCCAAGTCCCTGTCTGCCTGTGTCTGATCATGCCAGGTGTGTCAGTGTGTGTGTACTGCTATGCTAATGTGTGTTTCCTGAGGAGTTAAAGGGCTTAGTCTGGTCTGACCCTGCATACAGATCACACACTCTTTGGTCAACAAGCAGACCACGACCTTCAGCACGCACTTATACACACGAACATGCACACACACACAACTTACGTAGATTGGCCAGCAGACATTTGCCTGCAGACACATCACAAAACCTTTAGGCTTCTGTATATACGTTGTATGTTTACATTACATCTATGCAAAGAGTATGTGTATGTGTTGTACTGTATGTATTACTTCTGGTTTATTAGTGTTGCGGACATAGACTGACTAGATAATGTGAGCGCATGACCACACTGGTTTGTACATAATGTATGCGAAAGCAGCTTTGCATAAAAAGGCCTTGCTCAGATATAAATACATAATAGTGAGTCAGATATAAATACATAACAGTCTATACACACGCTTCAGAAATGGCTATGATCGTGCATATCATTTGTCTTTGATACTGTCTCCTAAAACAGTCGGTGTTGGTTTCTTTTAACCATGAAGGCAATCTTTCCCTTACCATAACATGGTAATTATACTTGCCCTTACAAAACCATACTGTTTGATGGATGGATGGATAAAGGTTGATGGAGTGGTTATAAAGGTAACTTGGGAAGCCACCGGCAAACACAGTATTTTGTTATTTTGGTATAAGGATGTGCTGTAAAATTTGACTGCTAGCTGTGTTTCCAGATGTTTTCTGTGTGTATTTTACCTGTATATATGGTAGGAGGTGATGAGTCCATTAGGTTTTTCGGGGGGTGACCAGTGGATCTCCAGGACACTGGCTCCAGCAGCCTTTACTGTGGGGGGTGGCAGACCTTCTGGGGCAGCCTCTAAAGTTCGAACTGAAACACCCTCTCCTACTCCACACCCCTCTGCAAGAAGCAAATACAGGAGGACCCGGTCACAACCACACATCTACCAAGGCTTTTCTCCCCAGAATAACCCCATTTATGAAGCATATCACAGGTCAGTGTGGTTATACATGCTGTGAGGCTGTAGTTGAAAGACCTCAACTAAAGCGTGGAAATAAAGGCCATTAACTACTATTTTAAATCTCTGTTTAATTATTCTCTGTAACCTCCTATTGCTTAGCCACAGGCTGCAGCACAGGGCTTCTCACCCCATACATCACAAAACACAGTAAGATGAAAATGTTTAGATGCATCTAACAAGGTGTCTTTGGCATCATCAGGAATCTAATTTGTTTGTCCACCTTTGCAGGCCACAGAGAATGAATATTATTGGCCTCCTTACATAGCAAAGCCTGTGTTACACAGAATTACAACAAAGTGATGTCAATTACAAATTGTGCTGCTATTTACGCTGGTTTCTTCATGCTGAACTCATTTCCTCATTTCTATCGAATCTTTGTTGTTTTGATAGTGTACAACTGTGTTATTACAGATAGCTGATCTTTCAAGTTGAAAGATATTTACCAATCTGACAGGCCTGTACTCTGATGTAGTAGGTAGTGCATGGCTCTAGACCAGTCACAGTGCCGTGCAAGTCTTGCCCAGCATGATGGATTATGGAGCTGTTACTTCCTAGATTAAACAGGATGTTGTAGTTTACAGGCTGGCTGCTGTTGAACTGAACTGTGGAAAAAGAGAAAGACACAAAATATTATTATCTTTAGTTAATCATTTGTTGAAGTACATTTATAACTGAAACAAAAAAAGCAAGATGAGGGATTTAATTTTAAGATGACCCTTAAAACTACATATGTGGACTAAGACATAAGATTACCAATTTACATCTTTTTAGAACATGTCACATCCATGACAGTACAAGTTAAAAATGACTTCAAAGCATATAGCTTCCTGCTACCTTTTTTATTTTTGTCTTATCACTGAATGATGTAACCTTTACAATCCTGGCACTGTGGTCTCACCACCAGACAAAAACACACAAATGTATACATACAGAAGCACACACACAGATACACACATGCACTTAGACTTTGTTAATATTCTCACCGGAGGTTTTTCCATAATTCAGGCCTACTGTATTGTGATGGGTTATTCAACATTCATGAACTCTTGATATCTCGAGAACGAACTGATTACCAGACAAATGAAAGACTTCAATTATTCACCCCCAACTCACATATGCACACATGCACCCACAAACACACACACACACAGACACACACACACACACACACACCTCTGACTTCAGCACATGGAGCTTTATATATGAGCACACTTTAGCTGCGTTAATACACTTCCACATAGTCCACACATAGCACCCACACACACACACATGCACACGAAGGGATGTCTATGTGTAAACACATAGACATCAGTGATAATGTGTCTGTCTTTGATTGGTATGTTGCTCTGCCAGGTTTAATAGTCACTGTAATATTTAGGTTGTGCTATTAACAGCCAATCAGCTGCTTTGACATCTTCTATTTCTTACACACAATGCCGAAAATTACAAATACACACATATACTCCCCACAATACCTTTTTCCACACACACTCACATACACGGATAAAAACACCACAATAGAGGAATTGATCCTAGACGAAATGTCTTTTTAGAAACCATACGTCAGTGTTTTGGCAATTTTGTCAAGGTATGCAATGTATGCATAAGACACAAACACATGTGCATATACATACACAAAGACAGACACTCTGTCAGAGAGTCAGGCCAGCACACGAACACCTACACACACGCACACACACACACACACACACAAGTCGAAAACACTCCAGACTCTAGGCTCACAGAGTTAACCAAGCGTGAGAACCCAGACGATATTTCCTCACCTTTAAAATCAACCCCTAATAACAATAGAATAGGCCTGCCTATGGAAATATCTTCACAATGACATGCACACACATATGCGCACACACACACACACACACACACACACACACACACACACACACACACACACACACACACACACACACACACACAAACACACGCGCACACATGCACACACACATGCACACACACTCTCAAATACACATGTATAAAGATGCATACATAAACACAGACACAAATATACAGAAACAAAGACACACACACACACACACACACAGAGTGAAGTGTCTTTGCTACTTGGCTCTATAAGCAGTTTCTGAGATAGGAAATCAGCCTAATGAGAGAGTAATAGTCAATGATAGATGGGTTAGGGCAGACAATCACTGCCCCATAAGCATGAAACTCAGCCCCAAGTGTATGCTCATGTATGCCAGTGTATGTGTGTCCAGGTCCTGAGAGGCCAGAAGGTGAATGGAAAACTACTCAAGGCCTATGTTTCCCATGGAGGAAAAAACTTTTATAAGGTAAATATATTTTTTTCTGTCTTGTAGAGGTGAATGAATGAATGTGTTGTGCCAAACACTGATTGAAATACAACCTCATGTAGAATACTGGCACTATGTATTACATTAACTCTGTTCCCAGTTTCTGTCTAATCACAAGAAAATGAGAATGAAGCCTTCTCAGTACGTGGCTTATTGTGTTGTATCACTGCAGTCTCTCCCTCTATTATGTATAGTACTGCCTAACATCCTCAAAGACCATGCAGTTACCCACAATACCACAGTAACACCTTGAGTGTGTGAAGTCCTTTGCAGAGTAGATCATAGATTTGATTGGTTAATGAGACATGAAAGCACCAATAGTGGAAGAGGAAGGAGCCATTGTTTCTGTGTGTTTTCCACCAATATAAATTCCCATTTCAATGTTTCCTTTTAATAATATCCTCAATGCTCCTCAGCATAGATAGAAAGATACCAAAAAGATATTAAGAGACAGAATTATTAATTATTTCAACCGTGTTTCTGAGAGTAAATGTCTGGCTTATAAAATTAAATATGACATAGCTGCACACAGGCTTCTGAAATCATTTCCAAAGTGCAAGTTGAGATCCATCCATCCATCCATCCATCCATCCATCCATCCATCCATCCATCCAGATTGCTACCTACCGGGAGGGGCCCAGGCAAGAGAGATGGAGTGGGGGCCTGACACTGTCACATTGTGGGGAGGTGGGATCCCAGTAGGGCATGAGAGTGGAGCTTGTATAACATATTTGTCACTCACACCAGTCCCACCCGCTGTAGTGGCCTCCAGCTCATACACATACCTGAAGAGATGGAAAGGCAAATAGAGGTGTGGAGAAAGCAAAGAGATATCAAAGGAGGGGCACAGAGAGAAATGACAGATCAAGGGAGAAGGGAAAGAATATGCAGACAGAGAGTTTTAATTGGGCAGTTTCACCAAAAACAGCACTAATGCATAGAGTAAAGCAGACATAGGATCTGGCCAGGATGATGGCTCAGACCATCAAATAATCAGAGGGAGCTTAAGTAATATGTACAGTGAAGTCCAAAAGTCTGAAGTCTCAAAACCACTTCTTAACCCCACTGTATATCCCTAATAATCCTCCTTCCAGTTCTTAGCTGATTCTGACTCAGTTATGAACCAAGCTGAAAACACATTTACTTATTTCAATTATATGACAGGTCTTCCCTACCATAATTAAGCAGCACAGCATCAGGTATGAATGTTAGGGGGGCTTTCAAACTGAAAGTGTCACTATAGCAGAACAAAGCAAGATACTGCTACTTGGTAATATTAATACAATTTATAGGTATTGGATGAAATACAAACCAGTGACATTGGTGTCAGATTTAAGAGCAAACATTGCCTTCATAACCAGCTCAATGCTACCAGGTACATGCTACAAGGTATTTTTCATGGTGCACTTACATCCACTCACTGAGTATTTTATTAGGAACCTGTGTACACCTGCTTATTCATGCAGATATCCAATCAGCCAATCATGTGGCAGCAGTACAGGTCTCAGTTAATATTTACATCAAACATCAGAAAGAGGGAAAAATCTGATCCAAGTGACTTTTCCTGTGGCATGATTGTTGGTTTGAGTATTTTTCAACCTGCTGATCTCCTGTGATTTTCACTCACAGCAGTCTCTAGAGTTTACTCAGATTGGTGTGAAAAACAAAAAAAATCAGCTGAGTTGCAGTTCTGCAGATGGAAATGCCTTGTTGATGGGAGAAGCCAGAGGAGAATGGCCAACTGGAGCTGACAGAAAGGCTACAGTAACTCAGTTTACCATCTTCTAATGGCTGCCTCTGGCATCATAATGCACCATGTCATGAAGCAAAAGTAATCTCAAACTGGTTTCGTGGACAGGACAATGAATTCAGTGAACTTCAGTGGCCTTCCCAGTCACCAGATCTTAATTCCCATAAAATACCTTTGGGATGATGTAGAATGGGAGATTGGCAGCATGAATTTGCAGCTGACAAATCTGAAGAAATTATGTGATGCAATCTTGTCTGTGGGAGCCATGTATTGGGTGATATTCCTCCGAGCAGTTGGGGTTGTATGGTAAAGACAGAAGCTGTCAACAATTAATTTAAGCAACAAGCCAGTAGTCATATGTGTTGCTCATTGGACATTTGCTCTGTGTGATGTTGTTGTTTCTTGAAAAGTAACAAAATGTCAATTACAGAAAAACTAGAATTACGACCTTGTGGTTGTATGCCTCCTCCAAGCAGCCACATTGCAGGAAATCACAATCCCTCACTCCTGAGTCACAGCATAGAATAACTACCACAAGGTCACTGTGACTTTGACCTTTGACCTTGAACCACCAAATTCTAATCAGTTCATCCTTGTGTCGTGAATTTTGCACCAAATTTGAAGAAATTCCGTCTAGGTGTTACTGAGGTATCATGTTCACGGGAATGGGACAGATAGACGGACAAACAACCAGATAACATAATGCCTCCGGCTCTGGCTTTTGCAGGTGTAGAGGCATAAAAATAAAATGCAAAAAACTGTAAGTCCCCAGGCCTGCATGAGCACAGGGGTGAAATATTTTTGTTAATGCCATCTATTGATTAAAGTACTGAACATTCAAATGAACACGAAATTTGTGTCATCACATAGATTTTTTCCTCATCATTTCTAGTCAGAGCAGTTGTGCAAAAAATGATATACAGTATACAACAAAAGTGAGTGCAACCCTGTGCCATATCTTGAACATGTTGACTGATTAAAAACTGTACCATCTTACAATAATAGCATTATTTTCACTTTGATAAGTAAGGTATTTAATCTAATGTATAATTAGAAACAAACATGTTAGATGGGCTAGATTGAAAACACAGGCCCCACAGTACTCAGTGCAACAAAAGTGATTATACCTGTGACGTCCAGTTAAAGCTAACAGTATAAACACTGTTATAATATCACCTGTGGGCACCACAGCTCTCTCAGGTTTGGCCTGAGTTATGTCCAACATGGCAGCACATGGTAAAGAATTATCTGAACATGTAAGAAACCAGATTGTGAGACTTCATAAAGATGAGAGATGGCACAAGAGCCTCAGGAGGCTGCTGAACATAAACTGAACACAGCTGTAGCAGCGCTTAGAAGGTACAGGAACAGCCATACTACCAATAACAGGAGGTGCAGTGGTTGTCTTTGAAAAATTATGTTACACAATTCACTGTTTATGCAAACCTGCATTAAAAAAAACAAAACAGATGTGTAAGATCTTCTGACTTGGCACAAGGGTTATCTGTGGAAAATGGTGTTTCAGTGACTCCGTGTGAAGGACATTGCATGAAGTCAAATCATTACTCACAAAACTATTTTAAACAAAACATGATTAAACTTTGCTAATGAACATGAAAAGAGGCCTGATGAATACTGGTCGCACACTCTTCAATCAGATGAAATCAAAACAAACATTTGAAATTTCACCCATAAAGCGTGTTACTTTTGACTTTTGTTGCAGTTGGTTTTTAAATATGGACCTTGCAATGAGGTCTAATTAGTCAAACATTTTTGTTTTTTTTTTAATTTTCCTTGCCTTTGGCTAAAAACAAATATAACTGTATTAAATGGATATAACTTAATGTTATATGGGTCAAGGGTGTACTCACTTTTGTTGAATACTGTAACAACCATAAGTGCTCTTGTCCTCTTAAATTTCAGCATTTGAAAGTATGTGTCTATATGTCTGTGTGTGTATGCTAATACTGTAACTACACTTAAGGTCCATTCTTTCCCCTTCTCCATCATACACCTTTCTCGCTCTCTTTCATCTGTCTTGTTGCCTCTCTCGACCCACTCTCTACCTCTCCTGCCCATGACATCATAAGATAGATTTCCCTTTTAAGAGCGCGTGGCTGGCTGGTGCTAAAGCCTACATTAGCTGTGTAAGTGGGCCACCATTTAACATTAAAAGCCTTTAATTTGCTATAAACTCCGGCACACATGCATTAATAGGCGTCGGTGTTGGGTTATTGTTCCTGCGCAGAGCGTTTTAAACAGGAGGCCATTAGCACCTCTGCAGTGGGTTAGAACACAGTCAGGAAAAGGTATTAAAACTAGTCATATGTTACTCTCATAGACACACACTAACACATAGAGAGACACGAAGAGAAAAACATAAATAAATACACCTCATTGAGATACACCAACTAAGTCAAGGAGAGAGAGATGCAGAAAGAGAAAGAGAGGAAGAGAGCAAAGCAGTGAGTGAGTGTGATGGAGAGTGAGAATTTTATCATGGCATAAGGTTTCAGTGGGAGAATGAATTTAAACACTTCATCACTGCAAGATATTTACTTAAATGTAAACACCGCCTTGGGATATCAAAAGTAAAATGGTGTGTGTGTGTGTAGGTAATCGATGAGTGGGGCATTTGCATCTATTTGCCTGTGGATGTGGCTGTGTGTGTGTGTGTGTGTATATGTGTGTGTGTGTGTGTGTGTGTGCGTGTGTGTCTGTCCTGTGGGGCCAGCCAGAGGGAATAGGTTAATTCTCTCGTCATCTTAGACACTTCCTGGGCTGCCGAAGCAAAGTGACAGCTAATCAACATTGTCATAAATAATCAATGGCCACTTTGAGCTGTCTCACGCACAGACACATGCACACACAGAAAGGCATGCGTGGGTACACACACACACACAGGCAAAAACACACACAAGTCTGCCTGGATAATGGGGCCGGTGCTCCCTGTGTAATTCTTGGCGCAGGGCTAAATTGGGAAAAGAAGGGAAGGAGGAAAGGAATGAGGTAAGAGAGAAAGGACTGGAGGGGAGGGAGGGAGAGAGAAGTGAATAGGAAGCGAGGCAAGTGAAGAGAAGTGAAGGGTCGGGACAGAAATGCCTTCTGGCAGACTATCTGGAATTAGGGAAAATTAAACATCACACACACATACAGTCCTATCTTCTTCTTTCCTTCCTTTCTCTTTCTCGTTCACACACAGAGAGGAGATTGGAGTACTGCAGGGTGTTATCCCAAGAATTCTATTTGGGGTACAGAGAAATTGTCTCAGGAGAGAGAAGGCCGAAAAGGAGAGAGAAGGAGACAGGAGAAAGAGAAAGGGGAGGAGAGAGGGTATCATTTTGCACCCCCATAATTAAAACAGAAAATCCATCTTGGAAAAAAGACTCGGATTAGTAAAGGTTAAATGAAAATAAACAGATAAATAAAATCTACGCTCCACTGCTGTCTGTAAGCAAAAGCCAGATCTGATTGGTGATTTTAATGTGTGTGCGTGAGTGTGGTAATGTTTGCGTCTGTCATTGGTATGTCAAATATTTGCCCATTAAATGACACAAACAAACATATAGAGAGTGCAGTCCTGAGAGACAGACATGGACAGGACGATAGGAGTGCTTTTAAAACAGGGTGACCCTGATATAAACACACACACAAACACACACAAACACACACATGCATACACACAAACAGGAAAAATTAGGAATTAAAGGGATGATTAATTATGTAGCTACAAGTGAAGTGTGTTTATGCATGTCTGACTTCTACATATGAGCACACACTTGTACATGTTTGCATTTGTGTGTGTGTGAAGGCGCACAACTGAATGCTATCCACCTGTGATTTGGCAGGAGTCCAGTGTCGGTATAATTCTGGTCACGGTGGTCTCCGGTAAAAATAGTGTGACCGTCTCTGTTCAGTCTGTACTGAGAGATGTGTCCATTTGGCTGGGACGGCTGATCCCAGTGCAGCTCCACCGCAGATGTGTTTATTATCAGGTGTCTGGGCCTTGGCCATACACCTGGAGAAGCAAAGAGGGAAAGATAGGGAGGGCATGAGCATTTTCCACATTAATTAATTGGCACCTATTATGAATTACATAATAATAATAATACATATATGGTTAATGTTTATATTTAAATACTGATATATTCATATTTTGATGACTCAGTGTCTTACAGATTTGGGTGCTACTGCTAAGATACAGTTTGTCTTATTTACTTCAAACAAAATGTTAATGGTCCTTGCCTGAGAAGTAAAGTGCATTTTTCATAAAAACATATCAGATACTAAAGTGTACAACAGCACACCTCAAGTCTTTTTTTTTATTAACTGAGTATTACCTGGTGCCTGGAGACTGAGAATAGTGACATTTATTTGTATGAAAATGCAGATTATTGAATTATTGAGGCAACACTAAATTCATAGTGATTGAATTTATTATGAAATCAAGACAGGAAAAGTGCTCAGGAGAGGATGTGTTTGGTAAAATGAAATTCATTATTGAAGAATTTCAATTATTTGGACACAAATGATTAAAGACTCATCTATTTGCCTGTGTGCAGGAGGAGAGTTTAATTAACTTACTTTTAATTAAAATTGAATTGTTTATCAATGTAGAAACACAAACATGTAGCAGATATGTTAATCCCAATCACACAGACAGGTATTTTTTAAGATGACATAAAATGGTGTAGTGGCATTGTGGCTGACATTGAGACACAAGGATAAGGGTGGGGTGGTGGCAGTGGAGAGGAGGAGCTTAAAAAGAAAAAATAGGAGGCCCATATAAAAATAAATAGAATGAAAGACAAAAGATCCAATAGATAGGTGCACAGGGGGGAAGAATGAGATATTTAAATGGAAAAGAAATAGGAGAAACACTGACACCTAAGAGGAGAGATAAATGTGCAATAGGTTTCAAGAGGAGGAAAAACAAGATGTAAAAGAAGTGGAGTGGGGAAGATATGGAGAAAAGAAAACAGATATGGATGGAAAAGATCAAGACAGAGGAGAGACAAGAGAGAAGGCAAAGGCATGGAGAAGAAGAGAAGTGAGAGAAGATAAAAAAGAGAAGTGGATGAAGAGGGAAAATTATCCAAATTGAAGTTCATTAAAAAATAAAAATCCACAAAAAATCATTTTAGTTATACAACAAAACAAGGCTTCATTCCACTGTAGCCAACAGTGAGGAAGAAGAGAGAGAAAGGTGAAGGGTAGGGAGATATGCTGTAGGGGGACCAAAGAAGGACAAAAGAGGGGGAGGATTCAAAAAGGAGAGCAGTGGGAGGAGAAAAAAAAAGTGAGAAGAGCGGACAGGAAAAGGGGAAAAATATCTGAAAGAGGCAATCAGCGAAGAAGACAGACAACGGTAAAAGGTAAAAAGACATTTACAAAATGTAAGAGATATTGTTGAATGTCAATATTAATTAAAATGACAATATATTAAAGTTGTGATATTCTTTTTGGGTCCCCCAATCAATTAAATTCAACTATTATAATAATCAGATATATTTAGAGCAATGTTAGATATTTTGCCAGTAATATATGTAAAAACACCAAAAAATATACATACAAACAAATCTTTTGTAAATTTCTGACTTTATGGATTCATGTCATGTGATAAAAATGTGTGGCAGTTTCCTGTCTTACATTTTTATAGATCTGACATCTGTGGAAAACCTGTGGGATTGGACTGACCACTTCATTTGTAAATAAATGTTACTGCATGAAACCAAACAGAGAATTCCTAAACCGTATATGCTCAATGAAGGTATACAGATTCTGCAGGGTATTGTGTGTGTGTGTGCATACCAGCAGGTAAGGCTTGCAGGGTGCGTCCTATGGAAGGTAAGCTGGCTCCACAGCCGACAGCTGTGCAGGCCACCAACAGAAAACTGTAGTCTGTGTACGGCTGCAAACCTGTAGCATACAGAATATGTGAATGTGAATATGTGCTTAAAACATCACAAAGGATCAATCTTACACTTACAGGCACATACAGGATGGAAATTTACACTCCTGTTTCCTACGTCCAGATTCTTATTCAGATTCTTTTTTACTCTCATCACAAGGAACTGTGAAAAGTAAAAAACAGTGAACAGTTTCTTAAAATGAAACAGACAGAGGGATACTAGAACAGTATTAGGAGTTAAAGAGGAAGAGAAGACAAAGAAAATTAAAAACAGGAGAAAAGGTAAAAGTGAGGAAAGCCTCCTCAGCCTGTATCACTAGCTCTCCTCCTGACCGTTTTCTCTCTCTATCTCCCTCCCTCTGTTCTTTCCACACTCTCTCAACGGATGGATCCATATCTGTCGGTGTTAAATTATGCATGCCATAACTCAATAATGAAACAACGTAAAGATGGGCAGCCGCGGAACTGACATGGGATAGGAGCGGTCCAACGCTGTAATGTCATCAGCTTTTGATCTATGATAATTATGATACCTTGGTATGCGTTTAGGCTACAGCGTCCAGACATGATTTATTTATAGGCACCTGCTATGCAGTCTAAAAGAAATCACATAGCGACTGAGTGATCCTTTAAAGGCATCCACAGGCAATCAGTTTTTGGTGTGATATTGAACCTATTTTCGTAAGATTTAAATACTGAAATCAGCTAAAACTCCAACATATTCTAAACAAAGTTAGAGCCTTTCTAGAACCCTACAAAACCTTTTTTCCTTCACATATATTTTCTGTCTGGTTCTTAATGTTAAGTGGATGGATGAGGATGAATGGATGGATGCAAATCCTTAATGCTGTCATGGGGGTTGACTGGATATTTTATGGTCATTCACTTAGCCGACAGGCTACAACAGCTTACAAATCAAATTCAAAAGAAAATGAATGAAGTAAAACGACTATTTCAAAAGGATGACTGTGAAAACAGGCTTTGGCACATTATACACTGCGTTAAATTCTTTGTTTCTGCCTTAAATCTGCAACATTTAAGGTGAAACAATACATTTTGTTAATTAATGATTTATGATGTATTCCACAAATATATTTTAATTGTCCAAAATATGTAATTAGGACACAAAATACAGATTTTTTTTACATTGAGTGAAATTTCTTCTATTTATTGGCTTTACTTCCATATGTTTAGAATTGAAGGGCAAAGAGACAGTGGGGGAATCTTAACCACCAGATGTGAGATAGAATTAAAAGTCAACAATGTCACAAGTTAATTCTGTAAATGTATAAAACCTGTAATTTAGTGAAAAAAAGACCAAAATTTTACCACTTGTAAAATAAACACTTTTTTGATATAATTGAGCTAATTCTCGAAATTATCTATTGCTGTTTCCAACTGTGTATATTTGGAGGCTCAGAGACAGAAAGGGACACCCTACTGTGTGTCTCAGCTGCTATATGCATGCCAGTACCCACCCTGTGTTGACTACATACAGCAGTGAACATGCACACACACACGCACACACACAGACACACACAGACACACACACACACACACAGTGTAATGCACAGCGGAGTGCTTCACCACCTCACGTCTGTTTCTACTGCTTAGCCTGCTTAACATGCCTCGCAGCCTGCCACGCTTAACCCAACCTCTGATCAATGTGAATGTGTGTGTGTGCAAATGTTCTTACAATGTTGCCCTGTGTTTGGGCTAAATAAAGAAAATCTGCCAGCCATACGAAAGTACTAGGGTCGAAGCGTAAGGCTCTGTTACACTATTTAACTGTGCAACTAAGCGTGTGTATATGTGAGTGTGCACTCTAGCATAGTAAATGATATCTGCACTGCAAGTGATGTCATTTGTTGCAACACTTAATAAAGTCGTCACCCTTCACTTCATTTTCTTACATAAAGACAGACAGTGTCTTGCTGGGGCTGAAAACTGGACTGACAACTGTGTTGTAATATTTGTAACACAGACCACCACTAGACCACATGTGGCCAAGGCTTCAGAACTAATGAAAATGTGTGCATAAACAAAATAACCAAATGCTTTTAAATGCTGCTCGTGTCTATTAATTACAGCCTAAATTTAGGTCAGGAAGCACAGTGGACTGCTCAGAGAGCATGCTCGTAAAAGTTGATTTATCAGCTCCACCTTCAATGCGTTGAGTTCACAGTCAGAAACTAAAAGGCCAAAAAACTCTGTGAAGCATCACCTGATTCTCCAACCTCTCTGTCTCCTGCTGTCTTAAATATAAACCAAACCAAGCACAATTATACTTCTCATCCAATGTGCATGTGCAGCTGCATGCAAACCCACACATACACCTCTGATGTTTCCCGGTGCATTTCAAATTGTCTTTAACACTCAGCCTGAAGAGGGCAGTGTTGTTCTGCTGGAGAGATAACAACCCAACAATGGTGTGTGTGTGTGTGTGTGTGTGTGTGTGTGTGTGTGTGTGTGCATGTGCAACAGAAAACGAGGGACAGTGTGTGCATGCATACCCGTATGTGCATGTACATGCGCATACACATGTGCTTATGTGGTAGATTTTGGAAAGACAGAGGAAGCTTCAATCATTTTAACCGTGATCACTGGGAAGTGAAAAACAGGTGGAGGGCATTTTGATGTGAGCAACCAGCGGCTCTCTAACACAGAGAGGGACAAGGCTGTAACTGTCATCGTATGAGCTGGACACTGGAGATTGGTCTGTGTTTGTGTAAGACTGAGAGACGTTGGCAGTAAGACAGAGGAAAGAGTTGGTGCTTACATTCAAGTACAACGTCAAAGTGTGCGTGTGAGAAAATCTCAAAACAAGAGACTCGATTCTGAGACTGTTGTTGTGGAGTTCTCTTAAGAATGTGTGTGTTGTTGTTGTGCAGTGAAAATAACTGATTTAAAACAGCATTTTATTGACAGGTTGCCAAGCCCTGTTTGCATTACGGGCTATGATAGGATGATGGGCCTAGCCCGCAATACCATGCCAGTTACCTGATACACCACACAGTCATAGAGGGAGTGAGAGAGAGAAAGAGAGGGAGAGAGAGTGAGTGAGAGAGAGAGAGAAGACAGAGAGACAGAAGGAAAACCATGCAGGAGAATGAGAGGGGGGAGAAATGTGAGGACGGCTGAGACAAGACGTGAAAGTGGCTGTGATGGAAAGAGAAGAAGATGAGACGTGGTACAATGAAATGGAGAGAGACCAGAAATTCTGAGGAAAGAAGAAACAAAGAGATAGCAAGAAAAAAATTCCTTGTTTGCATGATAATCTGAGAGAACAGATGATGCATCAAGAACAAGCAAGAAAATGAAAGACAAAAACAGAGAAAGAGAGAGAGAGAGAGAGAGAGAAAGAGAGAGGGAAGAGAGATAGAAGAGAGCTTTGATAACACCTCTCCTAAATAATTAAGAGTTTGACTTCCTGTCTGTGGCTCCCTAATGCAGAGACCGTCTGGGATGGAACAATGAGATCAGGTTCACACACACACACACACACACACACACACACACACACACACACACACACACACACACACACACACACACACACACACACACACACACACACACAACCATTAAGGCCCATTAAGACAACATGTTAACTTTCAAACCATTTCCAAACTGCTCTACACTGCTAAAATCTGTGACATCGTCTGACAAAAGCACCAAACACATAAGTTAAAGATAAAGACTGTACCGTGATTTAGGCTCTTTACTTGTAAAATGATCACTTTGACAGAAAATTAGAAGCAACAGAATATGTTTCTTATTTTTTCCCTAACACAGTGCACAGCTTCCTTCTGAGATCCACAATGGTTTTCAACTACTGTATTTCCTGAGTGATTGGACCTTTATTTAGCTCAACTGCAGACAGTAACAGGCCTTTATTAGAGGTGGATCTTCATTTAAAATTCACTCTGATATAACTGGTCATACATTTTAGTACAAAGCCTTGCTCCTGTTTGTCATATTAAAGTTACTGAATTACACATCAATAAAAACTCAACAGGGCACCAAGGCAAATACTAGGTTTATACCTAGTCTTGTTTGAAAAGTCTCTAAATCTAGTGACTAAGCTGGGAAAGCCAAAGGCTTCAAACGCCCCCTAAGAGAACCTGTTTGCACCAATTCATTTTGACAGAGGAACGGCCAATTGGCCAGCTCAGTCATGTGGCATTTGGCCGGCAAATGGTAGAAATATGATCACTCAACTCTATCACTCAGTCAGTCAGTCACAGACATTCGCAATTATAGTGCTGGAGAGAGAAAGAGGTATGAATGAGGCACCCTTGAAAGAATCTCTACATTTTTAAATAAAGATTTTCATTCATGATGCAAAGTTTTAATACTTTTGACAATGCTAGATCTTACTTTGTTTACTATTTTATTCATATTTTTTTTGATTTTAGAGACATAGCATAATCTTGAACTAAATTTTTCAACTGAAAAGAAAACATCACTCATTTACACTAATTTAGCTACAAGGAAATATTTAAATATGTATTTATTTTTCTTGATTATGTTTAGACTAGTTTGTCTCAATTTATATCTGTTGACCCTGAGACAAAATCATTTCATCTTCGTAGTCTTCCTCAGTTCTCTGACTATACACCCCTGTCCCTTTCTTTAATGAAGACAACAGAAGGACAGACTTGGGGCCTAAACCACAGAGAGAGTTCTGGCAGGATCGACCCAGCTGGGTAACGTCATATCACAGAGAACAACCTTCTGTTTTGCTAACTGTTCCATTGAGCTACACTGTTTTACTGCAGGCCTGCTGAACTTAAGTTAGTAACAGAATTAAGTGTTACAGGGTGTGATTGTTATCTAGCTGGCTGAAAAACTCTTTCTTGTAACATTGCCACTTCTGAGAGAAGACAGACTCAGGACTGATATATGATAAATATTGTCTTCCATCTCCCCTACTCCTTTTCTCGTGTCTACACGCCTGTACCTATAGTATGGACCAATCAGAGCATGGACTGTGGGGGAAACGCATTAATAAATAAAAGAACATACTCTATTCCCTGCTGTTCTGAATTAATAATGAGCCTACAAAAGACCAATTAAACACATGATTAATGCCATAATCTATATAATTGCAGGCAATAATTCATTGTGAGCTAATGATAGCAATACTTAATATCGATTCACATGGGGTGTCTTTGTACAGTAGTGCTTAATTCTTTCAGTGAAGTGTCTCTTTTCAGAACTGCCAAAAATGCTATTAATAAGAGTCTATTTCTTGCCTTTCCTAAGGCAAATCATTGATAAACAGGAAATAAGAGAAGCCAAAAATTAGTTTTTATTTTTTTAGGCATATTTATGCTATCATTGAGGCCGCTGCTTACTTAATTTTCAGTGCAACATTGCAAACCAGTTAAAAGCATCAACACCACTTGTGACATCAATACTGATTTTAGGACTAGAGAGAAATTATTTAGCACCTATTGAAACTCCACTTGCCCAGTTTTAGCTAGTAATGCAGAAGTGACAGAATACCATTCAGCAGTGGGTACAGTTAAAGACGTGTTTTTCACAGCATATCTGAATTACATGCTCACTCATTTTAATTGCTTAAAAGCAAAAATACAATTCTGTATTTTTATCTCGTCATTGTAAAGCAACAGGTCCTCTCAGTTAAAAGTACAGTTTTATTATTACTGTTTCATAATATAAAATAATATTACTAGTATTATTATGTTTATCATCATCATGAAAAGCATGAATTAATTTATATGGAATTTTCTTGATAAATTAATATCTTGCAGACTAAAGAAAATGCTCCATCGGGAGGGGGCATCTTTCGCCCAACAGATTTATCAGATCAAATAAGTTACAGCAGTGCAAGAGTGATTCATTCTAAAATTGACATTTTTGTGCCTAAAAAAAGCACATTACTCTAGTTTCTGTGGTTTGAGAGAGTGAGTGTGTGAGCTCTTTTAGTGTCTTTCTCTGAAAGTGGTGGGCGCCGTCAGGGAGACGCAGGGAAGATGAATAATGGCATATTAAACATTAAGGATGAGGGGGTAGCGCAGCAATTATTTCTGTTCATATTTCATTGAAAACACTTAGTTACATCCATCCACCTTTTCATCTGTCCCACTCCTTTCTCCTTTTCTCCTTCACTCTTTTTTTAAGAGTCATTCTGTGCATCTCCACTCCTTCAGTTTATCTAATATTTTGTAACTCCGCCTTTATTTAGGTGAAATTACTCCCCACCTTTCTCCCTCTACTTCCAACTATTTCGGTTTCACTTTTTACTGTTGAGTTTTTGTATTTCAGTTTGCACAAAACCATTTCACCATATATCATTTCATGGCAGTTACTAATTAGAGTAACATCGCATACATACAGTGTGTGTGTGTGTGTGTGTGTGTGAATTTATTCTTTTATCTGAAATTGTAACTTTTAAATGTTTTTGGGGTTTGTTGTTTAATCAGCTCAATGGATTTCCACTGGATTGGTGTCTATGTGCCTGCGTGGGGATGAGTATGTAAAAGAGTAAAAGTTAGTCAAACTGATCTGCAGAACAAGTACCACTCAAGATCTTTTTTGATTAACCTGCATTTGCTATAAAAAGTTGATTTCTGATCCAGTGAAACTGTTTTTTCACTGTCCCTTGTCAAAACAATACACTCAATACATTAAAAGACTAACATAATCCTAATACATGCATGTGTTGTAAGAAAAAGAGCTGTAAAGTGGAGAAACGAGAGACACAGAGAGAGAGGGAGAAAGTGAGAGATAAAGAAAGAGAGAGAGACTGGCCGAGTGGTGGTTTTGGCTGAATACACAGGGTTCTCCAGTGTCTCACTGGGGTACAGGGAAATTTCACACATGCATGCTGGTTGCTTACACTGGCGCATGGGGCTAGTACAGTATTACAACACATTACCATCTCTATTTGGCATTGTTTACTTTGCCTCATGCCTACACATACAAACACACATGCTCATATGCACACAACTCCTGACCATACAAGCCAACCACAGGCACCATGGGAATAGTCTATTGGCTACTGGCAAAGCCAGCGCCTGGTCTGAGTCCAAGACAGAGCAGAGAGGAGCTGTGAAGGGAAAATGTCAATGATTTCAGCTTCAAAAGATGTCATGACTTGATCATATGTAGAAATTTAAAATCAGCTTTGGAAGAGTTCATATTTTTATAGTGAACTATTCTGGTCCCAAAAGACAGTTAGTATGTCTAGTGTGCTAAAATGATCACATCATATTTTATTCTATTGGTATTTTACAGTTTTCTCTAATTAGGTTCTGTTTTATGCAGACAACTAACATTTGTTTAACAGTGCTTCATGCAGATGTTTGTGTGTGTGTGTTTGTGTGTGTGTGTGTGTGTGTTGGTGTGTGTGTGTGTGTACGTGACTGATGGCAGAGGGCCAACAACACTGCGCCTCCTCAGGGTAGATAAAACAAGACTCACAAATCACCTAGTCCTGACACCACCATGTTTGTGTGCAGATCTACAATATATTAAGACAAGCCAACACTTCTGTTTGTGTGCCTGCTTTACTTTTGAGTGTTTTATTAGAGCTCTGTGCTTCAAACTGCTTTTGTTCTGCTGTTTGTGTTTGTTATGTTTGTGTTTTCTCAAGTCTGTATGTACAATCCTGGTTGAAATTATTGGCACCCCTGAATTTTAGGTACATAATTTAGCATATCCTCAGACATAAATGCAAATTAACCAATTTTGTAGAATCAAAATATTTTAATAAGATGTCCAAGTTTATTGAACAAAACAAAAAAAAATGTGCACAATAGTCAAATAATAGAAACACAAAATCCCTGATATTTGGTTACTGAACCTTTGGCAACAATGACAGCCTCTAAACATTGTGGCCATCTAGAAGCCTCTTGCACCTGTCTGCAGGTATTTTCTGTCACTCTTCCGTTGCTCCTTTAAGTTTACAGGAGTCCTTTTTACAGTGGCAGATTTCAGGTCTCTCCAAGGGTTTCCACTGGGTTTCATTTAGGTCATGGCTCATTGCTGGCCAGTTTAAAACAGTCCATCTTTTCCCTCTCAGCAATCCTTTTGTTCTGATGGTTGTGTGCTTTGGGTCATTTTCCTGCTGAAACACCCAAGACTTTAGTGATCTTCTGATTTCATCATTCCTTTATGACATTCAATGTCTCCGGTACCGGAGGCAAAAAACATCCGGTAGGGTGTTTTTTTTCCTTATGGTCTTCATTTTTTTGGACACTGAACTGCATTCCCAGCATTCCCAACAACCACTCCAGATTGCTCCAAGTCGGCCTGAAGCTCATTAGATGTTTTGCGTGTTTTTTCCACACACTGCACCAACCTTTGCAGACTTCTCTCACTGAGTTTCTTCTTAGTGTGACATCCTGGAAGCGTCTTGTCAGTTATACAAGTAGTTGATAACATTACAAACTGTTGAGACAGGGTTTTTGGGGGTTGCCTTGTATTTTTTGATAATTGCATTTCTGATGCTCTCATACAGCTCTCATGTCTTTGCTCTTGTGAAAAAGAAACTGCAAAACAATCAGCCCCTATTTATGCAGTAAAACCATCATTCATTGATTCATGCAGGTTGTGTGAATACTAAAGTACAGTTGATTTTTAATTTTTATTTGATTTTTAATTTTCTAATTTAAATTCATCAAAAGGGGGCCAATAATTGTGCTTGTTGTACATTTTATGTCTGTATTTTTAATTTCATTATATGAAAGCATTTGTTGTTGTTGTTCAGTAACTTTGGACATTTTGTAAATATTCTGGTCATACAAAATTGGTTAATTTGCATTTATTTCTTAAGATATTAAAAAATTCTGTACTTAAAATTCAGGGGTGACAATATTTTCATCCAGGACGGCATGTAAGCCTCAGCCTTGTGTGCACCTCTCTACTGTTTTTGAGCATGCTTTTGTGCTCATTGTGTTTTTCTTCTTTTCTGTGTGTGTACATGTGTTTGTGTCTGTGTAAGGGGTTGGGCCTGAGAGAGTATGGTGGGAATAAGGGGCTAAATTCAGTTATTAGATGGCTTTCAGAGACCAGAATACATAAATAAATGCATGGCAAAGGAAAAGAGAGAAAGGGGGAGGAGAGGCCAGGTTAGAAGAGAGAAAGAGTAGGAGAAGTGGAGGTGTGTAGGAGAGGTGAAGGAGTATAGGTAAGAAGATAAGATGGGAGAGAAACAAAAGAGAGAAAAGGGGAAGAGAAATAGAAAACTGGGAGAGGAAGACACAGGAAAAAAGAAACTGTAGAACTGAAGAGAGGAGGAAAAGACAAGAAGGGTGAAAATGGAGAAGAAGACACAAGAGAGGGAAAGGCATGGGAAAGAAAAATAAAATAATACAAAGAAATGTGTAGAGAGAAAGAAAGAACAAAGAGAAAGAGAGAGTTCAGGATTGCAGAAACATGGAGGAAAAAAGTAAGCAGAAAGTGAAAGAATCATACAACATGTATCTTACCAGTCACAGTATAATTTCTGGATCCATCACTGAGTGTAACTATGGTTCCAACACCTGTCTGGTTCAAGTGGTAATGCTGTATGACTCCATTAGGACTAGTAGGTTCAGACCAGCTCACATGAAGGGAGGAGGGACTTAAAGCTGTTACCACTGGAGGCTGTACCCCCTCTGGGACACCCTGGACTGTGACTGCCACCACCTAAACACACACGTGGACATGGAAACACAAAGAGGCTCAGAAACATACACACAGATACAAACAGAAGGAAACACACACACAAAATATAAAATATTACACATTTCTGATATTTTACAGAATGTAAAAGATGCTGATAACAGATGGATTTCTGCTGTCATCATTTATGAGTGTAATTAACATGATCACAACCTAATAAAAAGCTGCATCTAAATTCAGGGATTCTCTTTTTAAGGTGAAAAAGATGGTGTTAACAATAGAAGAAGACATTTGCTGGTGCTGGTGTAATTTATTTTCAAATAAATAAATAAATAAATAAAACAGAAAGACAGAGACGCATTTTCATGTTACAACCTTCAGCTAAATATGGCCAGAACTGGGAAGAAATGACCACAAATACTGGACATTAACGGTTTGTTGTTTCCAGTTTAAGGAAAGTGCTGTTCTATCACCCATTCTGATGGCAACACAAATACCCTGCCTTAAATGACCTACTGTCTTGTTTTAGCATTTCTGCATGACAAAGAATCCTGTTGAAAGTTGTTTCTGCCAGGCCACCTGTAAGAAGCACTTTAAATATGTTGGCTGTGGGTGTTCCAGTCGCTAGTATTACAAGCTATCACTACTACTAAAAGTAAAAAATATAACAAAACAACAAACAATCCCCCTGTTAGGCTTAAGTCAAACAAAAAAAAAATGCTGCTTTTTCGTACAGTGTTGTGAGTGACCATCTTATTGTAAATTCCTAGTGTAGTATCTGTGGGCCCCTGTGAACGCTGGGTGAATGTGGAGACCACAGAATCACAGGGCAATCTGCTGTTAATGGCAACAGGGATATCCTGCCTTAATAGACTGTCACTAGCACTTCCCCCACCTGTCCCGCACAGTGCTATGCAATTAGAACACTGCTACTACAACTAAGGAGACACACATGCACGTGCACACACATCAACACACCCAGGTACATGCAGGTATACACACACAAACACAAAGAGGTGGAGGAGAGGAAACAGCAAAGGCGGCAGAGAAGAAGCAGCTAAGGAAGATGCGGGGGAAGTGAGTGTTTCAGTGTGCTTTCAGCTCAGATACCCGTCAAGATTTTTGCTCAAATGTAAACAAAATAAAAGCCATATAACCACCTAAGTAAACTTAACTTAAAGTGCTTTGGTGGACAACTCAACTCTGACTTACAGAGTTTAGGACCCAGTGTTGAGTAGCACATGGATGCAGGGAAATAAAAGTCAAATGCGGGAGCTATTGAGATAGATGGACCTAGGTAAACTGGGTTCCCTACCGATGCTACCTATCCGTATTTAATCCTGTTTGATTTAAGATGATTGATCTGTGCATCTTACAGTTTACTGACAGGGTAGACCAAATATATACAAATGTATAATCATGTAAACATGACACGGCCAGAAACATTAATGGCTCAGAAAAATACAGTGCAGATGGTTACACTTCACACACTTAATAAAAAAGCTGCATACATGAAAAAAGCATGTTTCACTTGGATACTGTTCATCCAGCCCTTCTTTTTGTATTCAAAGGAATGGAAACATGGGGGGACAGAAGAAAATGAGATTGTGAGAGGCATTCAGAAAACAGAGAAGGGGGAATACTGGACACCAGATGACAGTTGTTGTAAAAGAGAAACTTGTGTTTGGATAGTGAGGAGTGAGGATGAGAGAGGTTAAAAAAGGTAAGAGACAACAGTTGGGAGGAACTGGACAGTGCAGCATTAAGATGGGGAATGACAGGAGACAAATAGCAGAAAGAACAGGATGAAAGGATGCGAAGACAGAAGAGGACCAATCGCTGTTCCTTCCTCTCTAAGTGACCAACCGTATTAGATCAGCACCTTCTGTTGTCACAGCAGGTGTGTGTTTGTGTGTGCCTGTGTGTGTGTGTGTGTGAGGGGGCTGATGCCAGGTAATTGCAGTGGTGTATTAGGTTAGCCCAAGTTAGCCCATAATTGGGACTGTTTGGCCAATTTTCACTGGTGTACAAACTAATTCCAACTCACTCCCCTTCCACCCTCTGCTAGGAGTGTGTGCTTGTTTGACTGAACATATGTATGCGTGAGACACAGAAGTGCACAGAGAGAACATGGAAGACAAGATAGAGTTTGTGGTGTAACTGTGTATGGCTTTACTAGTGTACAGTCACCACCCCACTGTATATGCATACAGTGTTCTCCTGTTGGTTAATGTAGTTCTCTGCTAAATGGAGAAAGTTTCCAGCCAGGCTGTTCCTATATTTGACTTATTTTCAATTGCCAAGCATCAGACAGAGCGGGACAATGTGCAAAGATTAACTTAAAATCATTTGTGTGGACATTATGGGTCATACAGCTCTTCATATTTCTCTATCTCAACAGGTCGCCTCTCCTCATCCATTGCTCGCGACAGACAGCGACAGCAAGAGATGAGGAGAGGGAAGTCAAGCTGCTATGGGAGCTGAGAAGTAAAAACAACCTTTTCCCTGGAAAAAAGTGGAAACTGGACAGCGGTGCGAAGTGTCGAGGGGTGTCGCGATGATGTACTCCAGCATGCCTAGCCGCCACCAAGCCGCTACCGTGGGTGGCTATTTTGACTCATGTTGTTCTGCAGTGCTATGTTTTGGTCAGTCAGGCGGGCACCTTTTTATTATGCTTTCTGCCATTCGATAATTGCACACTCGAACAAAATAAAACTAGACCACAGATAAAAAGAACAAATGAATTCACTTAATAAATACTTCACTATTCCTACCATACACCTCACTGAGAATTAGCAGCTAATTCTGCTCTTAAACTGTTTTCATCTGCAGCTTTACAATGATTTTAGCTCTTTGTTTTAGTTCTTAGCAACTCCCTATGTAAAACCTAACTCAGAAGTTTACAGCAAACAAACTCAGACACTTAGCACACCAGCCTACACCATCCAACCTGAGTAAGTAAATGAGCTAATCCTATAGAGTGAAGAACCAAAATATCTTTTGTCTTCATAAACTACAGCTAAGTTTAAGTGAATTGAGCTTATTGTTTAATACAGTATAGCCAGAAACATGGTGACAATGAAATGACAATGCTTGTTACTCAACTGCTATGTTTGCATGAGATGATTAAGTAAGCTGAATGATTAGCCCTGTTACCTTGATAGGCAATGTGGTACATTGCCTTGTTGGTGAAAGTTTCTTTCTGCTGTCTAGTGGTCACAAATCTTTTTATGCAGCTTTGAAATAAATGGACAACTTATGCTATGTGTTATGTTGTGTAGTGATTGACAGGTCACCTTAGCATTGGATTTTGCTCAAGTTTACTGACTTGAGCTATACTCTTGCATGGGTCTGGCTGCTCTCACTCTAAAAATTACAAGAGTAATGAATATAGACCTAGACTACTATCTACTTACATGTGGCACTTAATCATAGGACGTCCACTGATACTTGAAGATGCCTTTGAGAAAGCCAGCCAAATATATTTACAAATCAACATATTATATTGATTTTGCCAAATGTAATACATTTTCAGATGCTGAAAAATGAATGCTTAAAACACAAGCACGATGTACACATGAGAATTGTTATACATCCTTCTTTCTCTCTATATCTCTCTTAAATTTACCACTTCTTCTTTTATCTGTGTCCTGCATCCATTCATTCCTATTTCATCCATGTCATCATTCTCCCCAACATTCATTTATTGTATACATTAATCCATCCATCATCTGTTTATCTATCAACCCGTCACAACTAGTGCAACAAACTGTACCTCCATCTCCCCCTCTATCATCAATCCACCCCTCCATTGACACAGCTGCAGGCTTCCTCTTTACGTAAGAATGTGCTAATCAAAATAATGAGATGTTAAATTAGCTTTAAAAAAAGCCACAAAGACAGTTTTCAACGTGGGCTTTCATCACCTCTAAGCTGGAGAAATTAATTGTTGTGGTGATATCAGCTCGGCTACAGCCAGAAAGATAGCAGGGGGGAGTTCTGTGTGAAGCTATTATGGACGCTATCACAAACATCAGGTAGGCTCAGCAAATCCAGCGCCTTGCGTATAGGGGGAGAGCGGAAACAAGGCTAAATAACAACTTGTTCCGACACGGGAACAGTACAGAGTTCACACAGTGTGGAAACATCACACACTGTAATTTCTAAGCAACAAAAGTCAGACAGATTTAGAATTTGTGAAATATCACTTGTACAGCAACTATGTACCTGAATTATGATGCAAACAGTGTTTAGACATCAGAATCTGAGGCGGCTTTTACAAAGGGTGAAAGGGCATTTAGCTGAAAGGTCCTGACCAAACAATGGATCAGAGGAGCGGCAAAAGACCAGTGCTGCAAGGTTACTGTAAATTTACCTAGTGTGAAGTAAAAAGTTGCATGTCCCTGTAAGTTCTCCTTGATAGAGAAAAGAAAAAGTAATGTTTGCACATTTGTATTCAGAGAGGTGTGTAGGAGAGTAAGAATAACATTGTCAACTATTATGGTAAATTTATTGATTATTTTATTATAAGTGGCGATGAAGATGATTTTTGTTCCTTGACAAGAAAAAAACAAAACAAAACTCTGACAAGACACTGGCCTAACAGCATCAACATATATATTTTCTCCTTTCATCCATCAGATAGTGCAAATAGCTATTAAAGGAGGGAGATATGTTCTCTCTAACACACACACACACACACACACACACACACACGTATACACACTAACACACTTTTTTTAGACCTCCTTCTTTTCCTTCAGGTGGTACGCTTAAATTAAAAGACTGAACTAAACTACAGAGTAAAGTGGTGCTTAGTTCAGTGAAGCTCAGTCCATCTTTATAGGAGCCATCAACTAATCATACAGGGGAATAATGTCTCTATGAAAAGGAGTGCTACAACAGAGTAACGTTTTGGAAAGTGTGTGTGTATGTGCATGAGTTGGTGTGTGAAAGAGACAGAGATCTACATGTAAGGCTAGCTAGACAGAGACCATCAAATAGCACAACACTGGAGTCAACAGAACAGACATTCCTGAAATTCCCCTAAAAACTTCAATACTGATGCAGACATGGCATCATATGTGACGGACAGGTAGTCATAAGGTTAGCCACACACGCTGCTAATGAGCTCATACTGTGATGCAACATAAAAAATGTTAGTCTGACACAGCAAAACTACAATAGCACTGACACAACAATACAAAGTCTTACCTGTGTACTGTCAGTACAACCAGCCCGGTTACAGACCCTCAGCTGGTAGCTGTATTCCTGAAAAGGCCTGATCCCACCCACATCAGTGAAACTATGTTCATCACCACGGTAACGCTCTTGTCCATCCCGCAGTACAACATAGTGGATGATGTCCCCTGGTAAAATGGAAAAAGTGGTTAAATTTTAGACATAAATGTCAAATATTTCTCAATATCTATCTTTGACTCTACATCCACATTGATCATCAATATCCCTCTACTGAAGTTAATTAAATTATCTACGAGAAGGCTTTTTATCAGTAGTTTAACATCCAAACACTAGTGACACACATATACACACCATTAGGCCTGGCAGGTGCTTGCCATTGCAACTGGACGATGTCATCTCGTTCACCAAGGCGACTCCAGCGGGGGGGTGCCACGCCCCATGGTTTCTCTTCACTGGTGGTCACTGTTGTTACATCACTGGAGCCTCGTCCAAAGCTGTTCCAGCCCCTCACTCTATACTCATAGGTGGTGAAGGGCTCTAGGTTAAAGTCTATTTAAGAGTAAGAACAGAGGAAGGGGAGCAGCATGGAATAAAGTAGGATGGGATGCAAGAAAATAACCAACAATTTTCAGTCAGTAAGATTGTCTATACATTAGTTAATGAATATCATCATTTACAAACACCATAACCCTATCTGTGATTAATACAGTTCCCCCATACAGTAGTCTAAGCTCTAATTTCAATATGCAAGCAATTGTGTTGTAAAAAGTTCTGCCTGAAAAAGCTCATATTTTCATTTAAAAATAAAGGACTGATAGAAAAGACACCTCCTTTTACTGCAGTTAATATAAATCAGTAAATTAAAAATAATAAACATCACTACATGGAGTTTGCATCTCCTGATATTTGATTTCTCTGGTGCATTTCTTTAATTTTAATGAATGATGTTTGTGAATGGGAATAAGTTGCTGTAGTATGTGACGTGGCTCCAACACAGAGAGAAGGGATTCAAAATGTACTGTGTAGTCCTCACCAAGCACATTACAAATTCAAAAACGGCATGTAGCAAAATAATTCTGATGGATTTGTGTGCAGTATATGCTATTCATGGCAGATGTACTTATCCAAATGAAAACGCTAACTACATTTCCATTGTTGCAACTGCACTGGGAGCTGGATTGCCAACGTACACACGTTATATGAACATACACAACATTCACAACACCAAATATATACACTACCACCGGTGCATAGTTGTAGATGTCAGGACGTGACTGAGGCATTCTGGGAGATAGGTTGTTACAACCCTTCTGGTGAGGTATACATACAGGAGCATATATACATACAGATGCTCGTGCACACAATTACACACACATATGTGCATTATTTTTAGTAGTGTTAGGGGACTACTGCTGTAAATGAGACCGTGTTTTAACCACCAGTCTGGGACTCTTGTCTTTACTACTGTGATAACTGAAGCAGCAAAGCACACACAGTGACACACTCATGTACATACAACACTGAGATTCTAATTCCAAAAAGCATAAAGTACTACATCAGTTGTGTGTGACAATGCAATATGTATTTAAAACATTCAGTGCACATGTGGCGCTATGTGATATCTACCTCAGTTTTTTCTCCCAGAGAAGTATGGCATCATGTTGTGTGTGTGAGTGTGTGTGAGTGTCTGTGTGTGTGCATGAGAAACATCTGGTGTATGGTGGGTGGCGACAGCTTTATGTGCCTCTGCCCAGATGGTGTCACAGCATCACCTAGAAACTCTTATCCTAACCACCCCATGCCCCCCCCACTCCCACCTCTCTAACACACACACACACACACACACACACACACACACATACCAACACACACACACACACACAAAGTAAAAGAAACACATACACACAACCACATTCACCTAAATAGTAACTAAATGGACATAAACACACACAAAACACATGTATTTATAACCACCCACAACACAACCACAATTAGTCTTGATTAACCAGATGTAACTACCCAGTGCTACATCTAGTGTGGACAGACTAAAAACCCTGACACACACACACACACAAACATCAACACACACACACACACACACACACACACACACACACACACACACACACACACACACACACACATTCTCCCTTTGGGCTGATAAATAGTACAGAACATTGAAATGGCTTTTAAACACCCATCTCTAAGTTTTAATGACACGCAAGTGTACAGCACAGAGAGAGTTACCACGTTACAGCTATTAATGTACATTGCAACAGCTGCCTTGGTGTGTGTGTGTGTGTGAGTGTGTGGAAAGGCATCTGTCTCTTAAACCCGTTGATTGCAGTGGCTGACACATTTAGAGTAAATGCAGAATTGGTTTCTGTAGGTTCTCAATTTCTATGAGCCATGTGTTTCACGATAAATTCTGCTGTAAGGCCATCACGATATTAGATTTTCACAACATGATAATCATGGCTAAAAGAATTCCAGATAATAATATTATTGCGATATCTGTAGAAATATTTAAAATAATAATTACAATAATTACAATAATCACAAAAATAATAATAATTTTGGCAAGAGCCTGTAACCATAACTACAATAGCTACAAATACAACAATTACAATAATGGATAGTGAAACGGAAACCAGATAACCATTAATGAACAAAAGATCCACAAGGCTGCCATCCAGACATTATCATATGTGTATAATCATTATTATTATCATCAATACCGCTGCATTACAACACCCCTATTATGTATTAGGTACTGTAATGGCTGTTTAAAACACAAAAACATCAGTCATACAGAGACAAGCTCACATCACAGAAAATATTATTGAACACATATTTGATTGAAAATATTATTGATTGATTAACTGACCAGAAGGGCAATGCTGCTGAACTGAGGCAATCATTTTGTCCTCATTTTTTTTACTGCAACGTGTAAAAGAACAATTTATCTGAGGTGAAGGGTCTACAGAAGCTACTTGTGTGATTTCACCCAGGGAGCTTGACTTGGTACTTGAAACTACAAATTGAAGCTCTTCAGTAACTTGAAGAGGTAGCTCACAGGAGGACTCATTTTGCCCAAATTACTGCCTGTTTTTCCACTGAAAACACACAGACACACAAACATTATACACGCACATACAAACTCACTAATTACCTGTATAGGTATATCTGCTGGCATCTCCGCTGTACACGACCTCCTCATGTGACGGACACAGGTTTCCCTCATACTGCATGTTCTCAGTGTGTGTGTGAGTGTATATGTCTGCGATTTTTTGTGTGTCACTTCTGTTTGTATCTGTAGACAGGCCCATTGTGAGAGGTTCCTGTGTGGTGCTGATGGAAGGTGAATATATGATGGAGGGTATGTCAGCGTGTGTGTGTGCAGACAGGACCCATGTGCAGGCGGTCATAGATGGATCGAGGTCACAGGAGCCACAGTAAGCTGTAGATGCTGCAGCTACAGGACACACGGAGCCCTGCAGACACTGGTGCTGGACAGAGGAAGGAGGGAGAGACGGAGAGAATGAAGAGGGGATGGGGTGGGAAGACGGAGAAGTTAAATAGTATGAGAGCAATTATACAGTGAAGTCAGGGGAGCGGGATATAAAAAGGGAGCAAAGTGGAACTATGAGGTTAAAGATCTTTACTTTCTTTAAATGAATAGTCTCTATGGTTGAACTGTAAAAATTGTGTAAATTCTGCAGCGTCTGTTTCTAACACATACCTTTACTTGTAGAATGTAACTATCTGTGTGATTGCGTGTATGTGTGTGGTATGCATGGTCCTTAATGACATCATTAGAGCTAATGAGAGTTCCTACCCTTTGTCCCTGTGTGCGTGTGTGTGTGTCTCCGTGTGTGTATGTGCGTATGCGTGTGCTTTTCTCATGCTGACTTAGGAACACACAAACACCACATGACCCCAGTTGATAAATGGAAGATGGCCCAGTCCCCAACGCCTGATGTGACAATGTGTGTGAGTTTTAGAGAGAGATGAAGAGAGAGAGAGAGAGAGTCAGAAGAAGAAGAGAGAGAGAGATAGAGAGAGAGAGAGAGAGAGAAGAGAAAGTGAAAGAGAGAGAGAGAAAGAAAGAGAGAGAGGGGGCAAGAAATTCTGCCAAAGTCCGATAGCTGTGCAATCCCTGGGTTTTTTTATGTAGTCTACTATCTTACAGTTCTGAGGGGTGGGAGGGACTTGTGAATTTAATTGCTGTTTTTATTGTCAATCGATATACATGAATATATCAATATATTTCAATTATTACTGACTTTGTCTTTCTGTGTATGTAGCAAATTTAGGTTTTGTTTTCTATATATGTCACTTCTCCTCTGCAAAGAAAGAGTGGAACATGTTAGTTTTCCTATGACTAATATACTCTATGCAGGAAATACAGACACACAATAAAGACGAGACAGTAACTAAAATGAGTAAAATACAGCCTGTGTGTATATGTAGTCGATGGTGGATGTAAAACACACAAATGTTGGCAAATCAACACCACACACAATGGAAAGGTGGCTGCTAAAGCACAGCACTACTAGTGTAAATTCAAACTGCAGCTGAGTTGTGATGACCTGAGGCACGACTAAGACACAACCACATCCAGTGGACATGGGTAAAAACATAAAGTAAAACTTACAACTTGATTGAAATGTCTCTTAACAGATGCACAATGTGGTATACAGAGAGGCTTTCACTATCTTTAAGAAAACATTCATTTATTAGCATTAGCATATTAGCATTAAACACAGAGACAGACAGACAAACATGTCTCACATACCAGTATTGACAAGCCGGGGGTTGGCCGATCAGCACACACATGTCTATGGGGGTCGTAGCCAATCCCATTGCAGCATTCCTCTTCCTGATGTATGACCTTTGACCCACAGCACTGCAGTGTCACTGTGGCATTGCCAGCAGGGTGCATTGTGGGATACCCGTCTTTGCCCACACAGCAAAGAGAGGTTGAAGAGTTTATATAGTCTTGACCACAGCAGACAAATCCTGAACACAAGAAAATATGCAACATATTATTGTTTTCGTTGCATTTTCATTTTGAATCTTACGATAGCAGGAAATGATTATTTTATTTTTTAAATTATTTTTCACATCTTTCACATTGTTCTTTTCTTTGTCAACTCTACTTATGCTCTGCTGCTCTGCTTCTCCATACAGGGCATCCTCTAATACTACTCATCCTTTTATTCTGCCTCCTTCCCTTTTTCACCCGTCCTTCTCCCTCCAAATCCTCTGTTCCTTTCTCTTCACCTCCTCATGTTTCACACTCGTCTTCTCTCCACACTGTAAAAATATTCAGTCAACGTTGCACTGTGTTGTCTCTACTTTCACTTCCCAAACTCCCCGTCCCTTCTCTCTTCGATCTCTATTTCCCCATCTGGACAGATAGAGTATTTAAGCTGCTCTGAATATTTGTGTGCATTTTCTCTTATCAACCCCTCTATACATCCTCCTCTCCTCTTCCCTCCCTCCTCCGCTGCATGCCTCTTTTCCTCTCCTGTATTCATCTCTCTATACAGCAGCAATATTCAGGCTACGCCGTCAGAAAAGTGCAGGGGGAGAGGAAGTGTGTTTTTCTGAGAGCTGCCATCTCTGACAGTGATAGGTGATGTCTGTCTGCCACCACTTCACCTTCAGCAGCAAGGTGACATTTAAAATACATGATATCACTCCATTTCCGTGTAAATGTTTTGCAGGTGTATATCAAATTTCAAGCATCTTTCTTCACCTTCTCCACTTAGTACTTCAAATCTAAATAACTTGAATCATTTTGAATGACTGACAAATTAAAACTGTTTTAGATTCTTGGTGGAGAAAATAACGCTCTGGTCTAGAGAGCCTTTGACAGGCTCTTATTCTGTTTAGAAATTGGAAAGTTACTCTGCTAAACAAGGAATCGGAAGAGAATAATGGCCTAGTAGAATGCAAATGTTACATATCTAAATAACCTTTTCAGAAAACACAGACAGTTACTCCAATGACACATGCATATACATTTTTAAATGGATGCAGGCAGTAATCACAAAATGGGTGAATTTGCCCTAAAAGTGTGCCGCCTGTGTTATGCTGGACCTACAGTATAAATTACATATTCATTTAGTAGATTACATGTGTGTGATTACATTTCATATGTTGTTGCTGTCTTAACCCCTAAGGGACTGTGTATTGAAATAATAAGCATTATGTTAAACATTGTTTAAGCACTTTAAGCATTAGCATTATTTCACAACTGTGGTGTAACCAGTTTACTCACAGCTGCATCAAATTGATTTAAATTTGTTCTTATATAAAATATATTAAAAACAATAAATGTCCACATCTGGGTGTGAACATATTCTCTATCAAACTATGAGCTCGCAGGTGACTGTCAACACCTCCTGCAGGGGTTTGCTTCATAATAAAAGCCTTGCTGTGCTTTGATGGTTGAAGACCTCTCTGATGAAGAAGCTGGCGATACAAATGTAACACCCCAACATAGGAAGGAAGTTGGATGGAAACAGTGATGCTTGTTTGTGTTAGATTAAAAGTTTGGTCATGGACAGGGTGAAATAAAAATGGCAGCAGCTCTTATCCACAAAACTAACAAAAGCTGTGGACACTGAGTAAATGTGATGCCTTCTTTCCTCGTAATTACACAGGTTCAACCAGTTTGGTTACTGTGACATCAGCACAGTTTAGTTGAGGGCCAGGACTGTCATGCTTTGGCCTTGCAAAGGATTATGGTAATATTATTGCCCTGCTATATTACTGAGTCAGCAACCACATGCGGTGAGGATGCATTAAAAATAAAAATGAGCATGGCGTGGCACAGCTAAAATATCACAACTGTAATGATGGACGGAGGACAAATCGTATTTTAATGAGAAGTAAAAGCTTCTCATTTTGAATCAGACTGAATGACTGCTTAGGATTTTGTTTAGTTTACAGTTATAATGATGTAACTTTCATCAGGTATTTAGCAAATTTATCCTAACAGTTGATGACATGCTGATCTGTGGCGCTATCTACCCCCAGCTGTGGTGCCCATTTTATTTGACAGCAGACATTACACTAAGTCATTGCTCTGTATCATGGCCTCAGCCTTTAATGGGGCTGCAGCTAGTTGTGGAGTGATAAATAACTTATTGTTTAACACCCTAATCAGCATTCATTCTTTGAACAGAGGAAATGCTGTTAATTTAAGCAATCATTTCACTTAAAGGCCAAAAGTGGAGAATGGCACATATTTTCTACTACGCTGCTGCAGTGCATTACATCCTCGCCGTATCCATCACAGGCACCATGTGACAAGAAAATGCATGTGTATGTGTGTGTGATTGTGTGACATAAAGGGAGTCTGACGGCTAGTAACTCACTTAGCAGCGGCAGCTGTTGCAGAGCAGGGGCTTGGTGGCCAATTCCCCCAGCGCCTTACTTCAGCTTCAATGACGTGCAAATAAACAGCTCAACACTTTTCCAAAATAGCTTCTCTCCACTTATCCCTCGTCCTCTCGGCATCCTCACCTCTACTGCCATCCGGACACCAGGCCCTCTACAACTCAGTCTTTACTCATTTGTGTCTGTGTCTCATTCCTGCATCTACGCTCTAGAAACTGTCTTTCTCTGAATCATCTCACATGGCTCTGTTCAAACACGGCATATCATGATTCTCTCTAGGAAATGACAACTTTATCACTTGTAACCTGAAGTCCAGAAGTTATCTCCTGTCTCCTGTCCTCCCTCCCCCTGATTCCTCTGAATATTCTTTTCTTCCTGCATCACTAACTTCTGTGTCAACCAATAACTCCCTATCTCTGCAGCTGTCTGTCTTTGTCTAGCTACCTTTTTGAGGTTACCCATGTTCTACCCTCTCTTCCTGCCTCCTTCTTATTTCTCAGTTCCTACATTTGTCTTCTGACCATGTATCTGCTTGTTCCTCTCTCGTCCTCTTCTCTCCTCATCTTTCTTCCTCTTGTTTCCACCTCCCTCTTATCCTCTTTTCCCTCCACCATATCTCTATCTCTCTCAACTCACTTCATGGGTCTATATCATTTGTTTACTGTTCTGCAGCTAAACTTCACTATTGTATTATCACACATTCAGCAGAAATCCAATCCCTGTCTTTGTGAGCGTTATCTGTGTATGGGTGTGTGTGACATGATTGCACATTTGTGTTCATGTTTTGACACACACATACCTCCTATTTTCTCTTCCTCTATAAGCTGTGTGCGTTTCTGCAAGCGTATGCATGTGTGTGTATGTGTTGACAACATTTTATCACACACCTCTTGTTTTCTCTCTTGCATCGCAGAATGCTTCAGCCTAATCTTCAGATTTATGTTGGATTTGCATACATTCGTTAATAGCATCGGGAGCAGCGCGTCAACACAAGGTGCTTAGACAACGTGAATTATTATTAGGGTTTCAGTCATTCCACTTAATGATAAGTCAATATTTAGCCCTGCCAATGAACTACTGATAAAAATGTGTGTTGTGGATTAGGGTTATCCGAGCTCTCTAGGAGACCAAAACCCCTCCACAACTTTAAACAAACCAAACACTTTTAAATACCTGAATATATTACAAGGGGTTTGGCACAAAGTGCAGAGCAAGTGAGCACATACACAGTTGGTGTGCATGCATACCAGCGCACACACACACATGCACACACTGAACAATCTTCCACTGACACAGACTGGGGACACACATCTGCATGCTCACACACACACACCTATGTTGACTATGTTAATGCAGAACAGAAATGCCAAAGACTTAATTTGTTTTTCAAACACATGAAAATGTGTTTTTGACTTGATCTAAATCCAGTTGTATATATAGTATCTATATTAACAATCAAAGACACATGTTGTGCTTGCTACAGGAGCGGAAAGTTCAGATTTCTCAAATGTTCTATGGACTGCATTTTTATGTAACTGACTCCCACTTTTACTCTCAACTCTACTACTAATATATTTTTTCTGTATGCAAGTTGTTGTTTACAGTTGTTTCTGATGCTAATTTCATTCCCAGTGACGTCCTGCTAAACATCTTGGCCCCAACTCACAAATAATTTAAAGGTTCCTTATCAAACATGTTTGTTGCTATGTGTTTGATGTAAACAAATTTCTCATCAAAATATATAAATGGTATCAGCCTCAAAGATCCATTGTTGGTTGGGCTATACTACACACTGGACACACACAAACACATGCTTGTGTGTGTGCATGTGTGCACTTTGTGCTCCAAGGGGGTGAGACTATATGCCATATTGAGATGAAATCACAGTGGATTGACTTTCTCACAGAGTTCCCCTGTGGACAAACACACATGTGGATGTTGGGGCAGCAAGCGCACACATAATCAGACACACACACATACACACCTACTCTTTTCCCAGCTGACTGGTTGTCCTCTTGTCTTGCTGATGTCTATTTTTTTTTATTTCTAATTTCAAAACATTACCAGCTGGGTGTGTGTGACATTGTGTGCATTTGTATGTACGCGCATCTTTGTAAGTATGTGACTTGAATGTGTGTGTGTGTGTGTGTGTGTGCTGAGCTTAGGTAAATGCTTTGGTGGCACTTATATTTTCACCACTCTACAGGGATTCACTAAAGAGTGAGACACAGCCAGCAGCTGTTCATGTGTGTGTAAAGTGTCTGTGAGAAACAGAGAGAAGGGCTCGGATGAAGAAAGACAAAGTGATAAAGAAGAAAACAACTACAAGACTAAACAAGGTGATAAAACAATTCAAAGAGATGTGTAAGTTTTGCTAAAATTAAGAACAGAACATTGTATCATCTAGTACAGAATGTGCACTAAAATAATCAACAACAAAAATTCATGTTTTGTTTGTACTCTTATAAAACGTCACAAGCACTGAGCCTCAGAGATTTATACCATTAGTTTAGAGTGGATCAAACAGATGACAATGGATAGAAAACATTTTTTCCTCACTTACACACACATAAACACTGTGTCCATCACAGGAATATAAGGGTTGGATGTTTTATTGCAGACTGACTTGGACACTCCAGAGCAGACACTTTCACCTCCCAGGTAATCCCACATGCACTCAACTATTCAGTCCTTAAACATTCTGCTAGCGACATTGCATCTGACAACACAATGACCCATGGCCCGCTTCCTTCAGGTTATCCATCACTGTCGGCCATGAATCTTGGAGTTGGTGAGTTAGGGGTAGTGTCAAGCAGGAAGAGGTTCTCTAGCATCTTTATGACTATATAAATACTTCTAAGCCTTCTGTAAAAAAAACAACAACAAAAAAAAAAAAAACTGTTTCTGGGCCCAAAAAGAAAAGATTAAGTCAGTGGTCACCTTGAATCCATGACACTAAAAATTACAAATCAAGCCAGAAATCTTGGTGTAGTTATAGACCTAAATTTTAACAGCCACATAAAGACAATTACAAAATCAGCCGACAACAAATCTGATAAACATTGCAAGAATTGAAGGATTTCTGTCTGAACAGGACAGAGAAAAACTTTTTCATCCATTTATTTTCAGCAGGCTTGACTATTGTAATGGTGTCTTCACAGGTCTTAGTAAAAAAAAAAAAAAAAAAACAACCAGACAACTGCAGCTCATCCAGAAGGCTGCTGCTAGAGTCCTCACTAACACCAAGAAAGTGGACCACATCACTCCAGTCCTTAAGTCACTGCACTCGCTTCCTGTGTGTCCAAGGACAGATTTTAAAATCGTACTACTTGTCTATAAAGCACTGAGTCCAAATGCATTTCTGATCTACTTACACAATATGATACATCCAGACCCCGCAGGTTATCTGGGATAGGTTTACTCAGTGTTCCAAGAATCAGAAGCAACAAGGTGAAACAGCCTTTGGTTTCTATGCTCCCGACATGTGGAACAAGTTTCCTGAACATCTGATCTGCTGAAACTGTCAGCTCATTTAAATCAGGGCTTAAAACATCACTATTTGCTGCAGCTTACCAACAAATCACATCATTCTCTGTTTTTAATTGTCATTGTGCTTCATCATTCTTAATGCAAGTGAACTGCAGTCAATGCAACAATGGGGACTTTTGTCACATAACCTTAACAGAGGAATGTCATGCCCCTGTTACTTGATTAAAGGCTAATTAAACCACTAACCACTGTGTGTATGTATGTATGTAATATTTGCAGCTACATCCTGTAGTAATAACTTTGTAAAAATGTCTAGGTGTCTAGGTGTTGTGCATGTGAGCTCAATTTGCTCCCTGCTCTTACATGGAAGTTGTCTTTTAATTAATTTTAAAAGAAACACACACACACACACACACACACACACACACACACACACACACACACACACAGCAGTCTGTCCTCATCTCTGTGCTCCTGACAGCCTCTGGTTTTATTCTTGCCAGTCATTAAAGTAAACCTAATAGAAAAGCCATCATCATAAATACATTAACAGAGAGAGAAATGTCTTCCTGTGTTCAGAGAGCACTCAATCTTCTAAAGCAGCCAGACGCTGCTGTTTGGAATCCACTACTGTTGGCCATTTGCTACCCATCATTGATGAGGGGCTTTTGGCAATGATAAACACACACACACTCACACAAACAGAGAGAAATACTCACTCAGAAACTGTTAAGAATCTTTTGGTAGAAACAATGAAAAGACATTTGCAGCACATGTGTCTTTGCATACAACAAAATTCAGATGCATATACGGAAACAGATTCAGAAAGTGGAGCATGCATGCATCAAGTTGAAGTAATAAACCATGCACACTTCCACACACTTATACACACAGACGCATCCACTCTCACAACTCCGCCAGGCTCGGAGTGAGCTAGCTTAACTACTGGGATAATTTCCCTCCAGCAAATGGTCACTGTGCCCTTGAAAAACATATTTGATTATTACTTTTTCCTCCCCCTCCTCTTTTTTTCTTTTAGCATCATCACAGCCATTTTCATCACGCGCTCTGATGATGGCACGGCAAGGCGCGTTAAGATAACACCCAGCACCGCCAGGCTTTTAACACTTAAACGGTGAAAAGGGATATTCAGATTTGTCCTTGAACGTTTGGATGGGGCCTGCTGGGCTGGGACAGAGGGAAGGAGTAAGGGAAGGAGTTAAAGAAATGCACACATTTTTAAGATTCACTCACTTGAAGAAAAAGTGAGGTGGGGAGGGCATTTATGGTAGCACCCACAGTGAGAGATGGGGTAGGTTGAAGGGCAGATTGAAGAGTTAAACTGCACACTATAAAGAAAAAGTGTGAAAGGGAAATGATTAGTGAAGCGCGCACAGTGAGGCAGGGGACTTAGGGAGAGTCAGTGAGCAACGGGAGGCCAGAGACACCACACACGTTCCTTTAAACATCATCTAATCTCACCTAAGTCTTAGCTAAACATCTTACATACAACCTCAGTGAGAAAAGAAAAGAGGAGCAAATGAAGAGCTTAAAAGTTGGTCTTGAACCTACAACACAGGAGGAAATGCTGCACAAAAACTGAGGCACTTTTGTCCAAAGACAAACAGTATTTAATCTACTTGAAAGTGAAATGAAAGCTGGTTAAACAAACTGGCAGATTTGGAATGGAGGGATTTAGCACAGACTTTGTGTTATTGTATAACAACTGTGGATGCTGAGGAAAGGATTACAGACCATCTCAATAATACCCCAAAGACTAAAACTGGCCAGAGTAGAATTAGAGTTAGGCTGGCCTTTACAGATGGCATAACAAGTGTCACTTGACCAGGTAATTTTAAGAGAAGTCACAGGTGTGAACCTATTTAGACTTTTAAGTTTGCATCAGCCACATCGCAAAAACAGCAGGTCAGCAGCAGCTGCAGTCTCCCATCAGTGACACACTATCTGTGCAGCTGCAGTAACACTGTGCCCTTTAACGCATTTTGACAGGGCTCACAACGCAGTATACAATTAATATAGGTCTTGTAAGTTAGAAGAAAACTTGAGGCCTAAAAAGGGGCTGTGTCACAGTTATGTGATTAAAGCCCAAGCGCAGAGCAAGCCATTGCTTGGTTGGTGAACTGAAATCTGTTCTGTCAGATACACTTGAGAAAGATGACTGAGTGGTGTTACTGAGAAACCAGTTTCTGTAAATGAGGTAAAGGATTTGAGAAACTCGGTCAACACATCTAGATTTTTGCTGATGAAGCAGTATGCATGGCTGTCTTCTGCCCCAGAGTTTTTTTCTCTTTCATATTACCATTGGGGGTTTCCCGAGTTGGAAATCCAAAATCCCATTTACAGCAGCTTTACATCCAAAGTCACACAAACTGAAACAGTGAATAAGAGTAGCCTAGCTGAAATCAGCTAAACAGTGTAGTCATAGCATTCTCGTACATTGTTGCACAATAAGCTGTTTCTGATTAAAGACCAACACTGACAACCAAAGAAAAAATAAGAGAGATCAAGAGAAAACTCTCCATCAAATATCACAAATATACCAGAGCTCAGGTTGAGTGGGTACACTGACACTGCCAACACTATACACTATACAGAGGGAGAGCAGTTTGTTCAACCCTGGGAAATGAAATGAAAAGAACACAATAGCCTATAGCTCAGCTTATTTTTGTTACTTGTGTTTCTTTGGGACAGGTTGGGTGAGATCACTTTTCTTACCCTGATTATATTTCACCTGCTTGACACTTTGTACTCATGATCAAACAATCCGGCCTAGAGCACATGTGCGAGTTGCATATTTTTGGATGAGTGCACATGTACATGCAATTCATTGTGTTTACACATGCATGTATTCTTGTGAGTGTATGCGGTTGTGTATGATTGTTGTTGTGCTTGTGTATGGATGCTTGTGTGTATACCTACATGTGCACATGTGCATGCAAGCCAGTACATGTATCTGTTGCCAGACGGCTGTCTCCTGGCATTGCTGTTCCCCTGCAGTGTGTGTGTATGGTTGTTGACAGTGTGGACGGTAATGTGTGATAGATCGCACTTCAGGGACCCCATAATCACATCAGCCTAACCTAGTCTATCAGCTGGGCACAATGGGATACCCTTCACTCCTCCTTTAATCTGCTCCATCTAGCTCTTCACCACTAGTCTCTCCTGCTTTCTTTCTCACTTACTTTCTCCTTCTCTCTCTGATTTCCATTTCCTTTATCTCATGAATTTTTAAACTATTTTTAAAAATCTCTGTCTTTGTTTCTCTGTCTCATCTGTTTCTTTCTTTCTTTCTTTCTTTCTTTCTTTCTTTCTTTCTTTCTTTCTAATTTAAATTTGAGCCTGCATTCTTTCTTACAATTGATTTCTTTAGTTTCTGTAACAAAATTGTACTTTATTTATATCCTTTTCTTATTTCTTTAACTCCTTACTTTTTGATTGTGTATTTATTTTACATGCATCACTATTTTTTACTTTAAACTGAATTAAATGTAGTCCTCTTGTATTTGCATTTTCATTGTTCTTTCTTTTTTTCTTTCTTTCTTTCTTTCTTTCTTTCTTTCACAAATTTCAAATCTCTCACGACATCATTAAAAACACAAAGCCCCGGACATGGTGAGAGGGTGCAATGAGAATGAGTGGTGCCAAGGTTAAGTATCCTATCCTGTAATAGGTGTTGCTGTGTGCATGTTGTGTGAGTGTCTTGAAACAGACGTGTGGGGTCGAGGTTGCAGAGCCGGCCCCAGGGCTCCCCGACAGCGCAGTGCACCCGGCAAATGGCCCTTAGCCTTGCTAGCGCCGCTAGCCCTACGATCCATCATACCATATGTTCTCAATGGGGAAGCTAACGCTAATGACTGATGAGTGGAAGGGAAGGGGGCATAAAGGGAGGGAGGGGGAAGAGTAGGATGGGGAGGAAGAAAAGGTGGGAGGAGGAGAAATGAGGAGCAAGAAGCCAGGGAGGAAGCAGAGAAGGCGGGGAAACAAGTTGAAGAAAAGTAACAAAGAAGATGACAAAGGAGAAGAGGAGATGGGAAATAAATAAAAGAAGGAGCTGGATAGGAAGAGGAGCATATGCACTCCTTGGGAGGCCTCCATAAATGAAGGATGACCATGTAGCCTGCTCAGTTGGAAGAGAAAAGAGGATCTAGTGGAGAAGAGGAAAAGGACACAAGTGACAATGTGACAGAGTAGAATACTATACAAAAAAATGATCAAGTGTTTACTCAGTATTTGAAAGTGACAAATTTCTAAAAGAAAGAGTTATTGACAATGTCATCAAAATACACCATGTTGAAAAAAACAAAACAAACAACAAACAAACAGAACAAAAAAAAACTAGGCAAGAAATGTATTCTTTTATAATAGGGGACAGGAACAAATGATAACAGCCATGAAGTCCAAAAATATTTGAAATAAAAGTATTATTCTTCTGTTGACTTGCTTTCTAGGAATGTTTTAATGGGCATACATCTGTTTTTATGTGAGTTGGGAACTTGCGTGTGCATCAGTGTGTGTCAGTGTGTTTGTGGGTAGGCTAATGGAGTACTATAGGCCTGCCCATATGGGGCCATTGTTTATGTGTGATGAATAGAGTCCACGTGTCTGTCTCTGGCACTCAACACTAAGCGAACCCTGCCGAGGGCACCCTGTTGACTCTGTGCATGCATGTTTGTGTGTATGTGTGGGTGCCTGTAATATGTCTATATGTGGGAGAGAGAGTGTGTGTGTGTGTGTGTCTGTGTGAAGAAGAGAGAATGAGTGTGTATTTGTCCTGCTGTGTGCTTGGCAGTGCCCTCAATGGTGCCATCCCAAGTGTGTTTCATCATCATCTGCCATGACAAAGATGTCTAATGACACACACACACACACACACACACACACAGTCCCATCTGTGCCATGGTATCCGGGTGCTTTGGGACACTGCAGGAGAGGAGGAAAGGAAAACGACCCCACGTTCCTGCACCATGTGTCTAACTCAACCCTCCTTGCTTAACTCTCTTGTCCCGTCATTTTCTATCTTTTCCATCACCGTCTCCTTCTCCCCCATTTAACATTAAGACATTACAAGGGACTAACACTCTGACAAATTCTTTTTTGGGCCGAAGTAACTAGTTCTCAGAACAAAAAGCCCTTTTGTTGATTGAACTTTACAATAAAGCATTTTCTCTAGACAAAAGCAGTTTTGTATCAAGAAGGCTCAGCAGGCCAACAAACTTCATCCAGTGTGATTTCATTGTTGAGAAGAAAAAACATTATTCTAACAATAGGGGATGTTTATGTGTGTGTGTGTGTGTGTGTGTGTGTGTGTGTGTTTCCTTCATTCACCTGGGGTATATGTATGCACTTCCCCTGTCTCAGCATCACCGCAGCACACCAGTGTATCATCTACAATCCTCCCTCCACAGCATTGGACCCCATAGCCATCATGAAGGCTCCCACTACAGCAGAGCTGGCCGCCTTTCATGGAGTAAGGAACCCCCCCACAGCAGCTGTCACCCAGCCCCACTGAGACCCGGCCCTGCGAGTGGTCAGGACAGCAGTTTTCATCTACAAAGACAAGGACAGATGAAGGAAACACTTGGAACAACATGGAAAATGATGATCTCAAGTCAAGTAGAAAAGAACCAATCCCATGTAAATATAAACACATGAACCAATCTGAAACTCACTGGTTTTTACATGAACATAGTATCCTCCACAGCACTGGTGATCAGGGACAGCTTGGAGCAGTTTGCCACGGCAGCAAACCGAGTCAGAGGAAATATTCCAGCTCAGGTAACTGTTCTCACAGCAATGATGATGTGGCTTCTTTGTGTACAATAGTCCATTGCAGCAAACCTAGTTAACATACATATACACACACATGAGAGAGTATGCACAGAAAAAAAATCCACGCAAATGAACAGAAAAGTGAAATAAAACTACTTCTGTGTGGGCACTGAAAGAGACTCTCTACCAAACATGATAAAGGGAATGTCCCTCTGAGGGCCTGCACTCCCTAAAAAATTAAAATACACATTATGTAGAATGGCCCACTTCACAATAATATATATTATTGTATTACAATCAATGCATCAGTGCACATATCACTTTAATGTTGCAGCTGGTGAAGACAATAACTGCTATGCTGCTGGATTATTGAATCCATAGTAATCCATCATAATTTATTTATTGATTATATTTTGTATTAATAATCTTAATCTGCAAACTAACTGTCAACTAAATCTTTGAAATAAATGCAGTGGAGTAAAAAGTATTTGTCTCCAAAACATAGTGGTGTAAAAGTATAAAGCTGCACAAATTACTCACACAAAGTAAAAGTGCCTCAAAACTCTTCTCAAGTACAGTACTTTATGTTACTTTACATCAATACATACTGTATACCACAATAAGAGCAAGACACTCAACTGCATTTGGCTCCTCCATCATGATATATCATTGTGTGTGTACACTCATGAACCTTCTTTTGGGTAATAATGATTTCTGTAGAAATTACGTCTTATTAAATCAGTGTGTTTTGTCAGCACCAATATACTGCCAATACACTGTATTATATACGAAGGCAAGACACTAATGAAATACAATTCTTTGTGACTTTATGGGACTCTGATGAGCGTCACAGTTTGAAGATAAAACTTAGCATATAATACTGTTTCATTCAAGACATGACAAATGCTATTTCTATAATCTTCAAAGGAAGCAGCTTGTGAATGAACATGTCTCTTTTGTATTGTAAACTTATACAATGTAATAGAGGATTCTGTGAGTTCATGTTGATATACGGGGTTTTTTCTCTAGGCTCATGAGTGTGGGTTTGTGTTTGCTCCATTTAAGCATGTCCACTTGCAAAACCTAAAAAGGTGTGTATATCTGTATTCGCTGTGTGAGCTTAGAATAAATGTTGTTTTTGTTTGAGCCACTGGGTGCTGTGGTGGTAAATGTATGGCGGGCGGTTTCATTGTGCCAACTTGGCTGGCATTCAGTGACACAAGGATGGAAGTGAATGCAGATGACAAGTTAATCTGTTTAGAGAAATTAATCATGAGAGGATGGCCAAGCATCCTACATAAATAGCGTGCACTTGGAGGAGGAAATGTGAGAGTGTGCATTTGTCTCAGGGTCTCTTTGTATCCTTTTGTGCTTGTGCTTGTGCTTGTGCTTGTGTGTGTGTGTGTGCCTGAGGTCTGGTGAGGGCTAATATCCTGGGGGAGTACACAGCAACACTGTATTCTTATTCTCCACTTCAGATCAGCAGCCAAAGCAAAGACCCTTCACTTCTATCTTGTTTTACACATTGTTTTTGTTGTACAGCAAAGGTTTTAACGATTACTCACGACAAGTTCTAGTTAAAAGGGACTCTTGTATCCAGGTGAAAAGGTCGGGGGCAAGAGGATTATGACAGAGCAAAGATGAAAAAATAGCAGAGCAGAAGAGAGGAGGAAAATTTCTGCCCAAAATGCATCATCCATAATCACTGTTTTGGGTTATGTCTCGCTTTTTAAAACAATATGTCATTTATTCCATATGTCAGCAACACACCCTCATCAAATGTTGCATACAGAAATATGTGTTGCTCCATGTGCAAAAAAAGAAAAATGCAGTCCTCTTGAAGAATTAGTATGATATTGACCTGTGTATGTCCATCAACACAGGACAGAAAGGAAGAATACAAGACCAACACAATAAGTAAAAAATGTCCACAACATATTCACCTGTATGTCAGGGTGGAAGCAGGATGTCCCACACACACCATGATTTACAGGACATTGCAGGTAGGAACATCTGAACCTTAAACCACTTGCACCTTCTGACTCTTCCCCCACAGAGGATGTGACCCCTGTTGACCCACCAGCACATGACCTCAAAGTCCGTCTTAAAACCTCATAACCCAGCATGATGCCACTGGGTCTGCCTGGAAGTGACCAGTCCAACCTCACCATCCTGCGAGAGAGAGAGAGAGAGAGAGAGAGGGAGAGAGAGAGAGAGTGACACTCGCATTCATGCACACACATGCATTCATGCATGGTTAATGCTTGACAAAGTTGAGTTACAGTGTCAGGGTGTGTGTATCTTTATACACTTCACACTATTGATTTTCCTCTGTTTTATCTCTGACATCTTTGGCAGGGAAAGACCTGTGTAGTAACACAAATCACCACTTACTTTGCAACTGGAAGATTTGCGACATTATGGCTCAGGTCAAACACTGGTAGCAGAGCATTTTAAATGTCATTAAATTTAACTAACTGCAAACAAAGTGTCAGTTTACCATAATACTTTATTCATTTTGGATGCTGTTAAAGCAACTCTGAGATAATCTGATAAAATTATAAGATAGAAGACTTTATATAACCTTTATCAAATCAGGTAATCTCAATTACAGAATATTGTATTTAAATGGATTAGTGTATGCTAAACACTTTACATGGTTCATATGTAATTATGTGTATGCAACAGTCATCATGTCTTGGAGGCCATTATGTTTTACGGCAGCAGGAATAAATACAGTTGTAGCCTTTTTGCCCATAGAATGTGATTTTTAAGCACAGCTGACATTGCGTAATAAAAATACATTTAATAATGTTATATTTTATTGATACGTAGATTACTAACACTGAGTAAAATAACATTTGTATACAGTCAAACTGCTCCACAATTTGCTTGTTAGTGCCAGCTGTATTGATCCTGTTGTGTCAAACCTGCAAACCAATCTTCTGCGCTGCCGATAAACATTAACGATTCCTGAACTCAAACCAAACGCTTTAAAATTTCATGAACCTGAAACAAATACTCTAAAAATGGTTAAGAAATATTGTCATTCAGAAAAAACAAGACATGAGAGTATGCAGAAAGTATGTGCAAAAATATGTGCAGTACATCTCTTTATTACCTGGGACTGACCACCTGTGCGTGTGGCGTGCCCAGGTCAGCAGGCAGGTCCTCCACAGTAGTTGTCTGAGTAACGTTACTTCTCACACATGCGTACACAGTACACACCTCCACCTAAAATTAACACACCAACATAGCAGACAGCAATATAAAGTACATGTTTGCTTTTCTGTGTCTGGGTGTGCATGTTCCTTTGCGTGCGTACCTGTATGTTGTAGACAGTGAAAGGCAGTAGGTCCCGCAGCAGGAGCGACCCAGAGCTGTTGTCTACACTGCCATAGAGATGATCGTTAACGTAGATGAAGTAACCAGTAATTGCTCCATTGGGCTGCAGAGGAGGGAACCAGAGCACACGCACCATGTTGCTATCTACTGGAACCACCTCTGGGGCGGACATCCCGTCTGGCTCTAAGGACGGCACAAACAGAAACCCAAAACTGTTTAATTCTCACAGAACAACAAAATGTTTTACAGCTTGAAGACTGGAGACAAACTCATCTTCAAACACACGTTTGATGAAACCAGTGTTTTCAACCTCACATGTAAGCTTTTCATATGGACTACCTCGAATATTACTGTGCAGTAATGTACGAACAGAGCTACAAAAGATGGTATTTGTGTTATGTCTTTTTGATGCTCATTTTTACACCATAACTGTACAATGCTTGTAATTTTTTTTACACAAAACCCACACCATTAAAACTTTAAAATGCCATTAAACAGTGCTGCATTAGTGATGATCTGACCAGACTTGTGAAAAAAATGGGAGAAAAAAATGTTGAAGCTATGTGTTTGGACTATGAGATACCCAGTATGTAGAAATGACATGTACCATTCTCGACCCGGGCATATTTTTTGAATATCATCCAAGCTTCTTTCAAAGTTTCTATATTCAAACAATGAAGGGAGACGCAGCCCAACAAACATTACAGATGTCACACTTCAACACATTTAACCATCTCTCATTCAAGAAGTGTGACAGATTTTCAGACAAAGCTTAAGAGCATGTGATTGTATGTACAGCATGACAGTAAAACTGTGAGACAACGCCTTTGGCTGGCTCTCACCTGGTTAAAGTCCTTCTTATCTGACAGAACACACTAAATCTCCATTAATTATACTATGTGATACTATGATGTGAAATATGGAGAACCCCAAGGCTCAGTTCTTGGCTCTCTGCTTTTCTCTCTTTATATTTCACCTCTTGGCCAAATTCACAGTCATGGAATTTTGCACTGTTACGCTGATGATACTCAGCTGTATGTGCCTGTGAAGACTGACAATTCTTCTGAAAATATGATGTTATGGTCGCTGGCCCGGCTCGACATAGACACCAGTTTGATCAAGTAACAGTAAATCTCAACAACTATGTGATTTCCTATAGTCTGACAGCCCGGAACCTGGGTGTCACATTTGATCCTACCCTGTCTTTCAATCAGCACATTAAAGACATCACCAAGACCGTTCTGCACCCAGGTCTAGGGCTCCTGTCTGTCCCCAGAGTTGAAAAGATGTCTCCTGGCGGCAGAGCCCTTTCCTATTGTGTCACCTTCCTCTGGAACAATATTTCTACTGACTCTGTTGAGGCCTTCAAATCCAAACTTAAGACTCGTCTTTAGGCCTGCTTTGAGTTAGCTTCCTTTTACAACTTCAGGCATTGTACCTGTTACCATCCTACCGCTGGTGAGTCAGCCTCAGTTTCAATAAATCAGTGAAACCAAGTATATACAGTATAGTCCATGTTGTCCTGCCAACAAGATAACTGAAAACCACTGCACCCTTCTAACTGCTTGTTTATTCCCTCAAGCACATGAGCGCCCAGGCTGTGTTCCTCTCTCTCTCTCTCTCTCACTTCTCCTTCTGCCTTTCTGCCTACGGAGCTATAGAGTCTAGATCTGCGACTGCAAACCACCTGCTCTCTTTCTCTTTCTCTCAACCTAATGGTCGAAGCAAATGGCTTCCCAACCTGGTCTGGTTCTGCTCAAGATTTCTGCCTCTTAAAAGGAAGTTTTTCCTTGACACAGTCACCAAGTGCTCTCTCATGGTGGGTCTCTATAATCAATACAATAAAGAGTACAGTTCAGACCTGCTCTCTATGAAAACTGCCTTGAGATAACCTCTGGTGTGATTTGATGCAATAAAATAAAACCTGAATTGACCTGACTTCTCTCAGCTGAGTGCACTTTCACTTAGAATAACTGATTCTGTACAATCAGCTCACTCTCTTTTTCTCAAGCTCATAGCTAACAGTGAATATTTCTTTGAGACAGTCTCTACCTCTCTGAGTTTTGTTATTATATTCTCTCTCTGTGTCTTTCATTGTCCCTTCAATCTAATTCCTTTAGTTCCTTTAATTCCCTTACTTTACTCCTCCAAGAAATTCTCTGTCAGCACATCCACAGAGGATACTACACCAAAACTCCTATGGTGATTAATATAGTATGGTAACCTATAAGAAATGAGTTATGGACACAGAGGCAAAAAGAAGAGGTGAATTACAGAGGCGCTGAAGGACACTGGAAAATCTGACAAATAGAGGACAAGTAAGAGATAATCTGTGAGAGAAAATATAGGGACAGGGAGAAAAATAAATTAAATGCCAAAGAGAGGGAGAAAGAACAGAGAGTGCTGTTAATTTAACTGTATAATGTTTTCTTCAAATGATAATGGAGATAAAGTTGTAAGGAGAAAAGTGAGAAAGAGAACCAAACACAGAGGTAGTGAATATGTGAGATGGTGTGTGAGACAGGTAATCATATAGACTCCATCTATTATTCTAAGTGAGAATGCACTCAGCTAAGAGAAGTTAACCCAATTCATTTCCTGCCAATGCACTTACCTAAACCCAACCTACTGCTCTACATTTCATTTACTGCAAGATGGCATTATCAACGCAATAGTGCACACTGAGCCTCTTTCACTCATACACACACAGACATACACACATTTTTCTTGCCAATTAGTACTGATGTTAGCATTGCCCTATAGATTGCAGGCCATGTTAGGATGGTTGGTAGGGTTGAGCTGCATTAGTTAAAATATATTTGGCCTTGGTGTGTGTGTGTGTGCATTTGTGTGTGTGCACTCTTACGGCTGTAAAATAATGAAATTACCTCCAGAGCCCTCTCAGTTAAACGAGCCGTGCTTTGCCTTTAGCACCTAATGATTTTCTAATGTTTTTAATGCACTTTTTATTATACTGCTCAGATTAGAGAGAAAGAGAGAGGCCTCTGACATATGATTATACTGAGACAGAGAAAAAAAAACTGACAGAGGTGGTCAGAGAGAGGGAATGAGAGGGAAATGGAAACAGAAAGAAAACAACAGACACAGTAAGCAGCCTCTCAAATATGAAAATGCAGTGATTTGAAAGATAACCCCTAAATGCTGAGATACTGGGCTGAGAGTTGAAGAGGAAATGGAAAGAAAAGTTCTGATGACAGTTGGATAGCCTGCGAAATTCATAACTAAAGATAGTAAAAGCTGACCCTGATTGAAAAGGGGAACACCAGTAGATCCAAGAACTGATATATTTCACTGATATTGCACTTAATATATTCTCTAAAAGCTCCAGATTTTACATCCTGATAAAGAGATCCAGCTGTTCATTTTATAAATATTAATAGTTTAGAGACAGTGGAGAGCTCCATTGAAGAGGCGTATCATAATGATGTTATTGCATATTTTCCATTTGAACATTAAGGCCAGATATAATTGTACTTATTTAATTTTTTCATAGAATTCCAAAATATCTAATCTAATGTTTTGGAAAAGCCAAGGTGATGTATTGTAACTATATCATAAAGTACAGAAATTGCATGCCTCAAAAAGATGTGAGAAAAGTCATGTTTGCCATCTTCTTTGACAGGTAGAACACATCTTGTGTGATTGGCTGTGTGTGCAGTTTGTGCATGTTTGTGTGTGGTGCCAACAGGCATTTTACAACACCTTAAGTCTGCCTCAAACACACACTTTGTATTGATTTCATGCCTCACTACATGATGTGTTTAACATCTCCTATGAAGCACAGAGACACAGAGAAATGCACATGAACTCAGACACCTCTCTTGGATGTATTGAATTTATGTGCTGTACATGACACACTGACATGTACACATGTGCACAGCCACACACTCACATATATTTATGAAGTAAGGATGCAAATTTTAACCAGTCTCTAAAAACAGTCTCTAAAAACAGCTGTTAGCTAAAAATCCCACAAATGTACACGTACCTCCATCCTCTGTGGTGACGTTAACTATTGCTTTAGTTGTATTATGTGCTCCGTTAGACACCTGTAATGACACCTGATATGTGGTACTGGGCCAAAGGTCACATATCACTGTGGAGTTGATCTCAGGGGGTAAAGCCAAGATATGACTTGACTGAGGAGACTCTATTGTGAGAAAGTAAGACTCCACCTCTCCTTGCAGGTCCTGCAAAGCTGAGAAAGACGTGAAGATAGGAGAGGAGTGAGGGAATGGTCAAAATAAGAACATCATTTTGAGATTCTATTATTGCTTTTTGATAATTGTTAAGTGACAGGACAATCTTTACAGAACATCATGCCATGACAGTATGCTTGTATGTGCATCTAATATATGTGTGTGTGTGTTTATTCTTCTGTCCTTGAGAAAAACTATTTGAGTTTCCACCCTTTCTGACCACAGACCTTTGCTGGGCAGACTGTGTGTCTGAGTGTGTGTGTTTAAGACAGAGGGTAATCTTACAGGGTTGTGTCCAGTTGACCTGTACTGCAGTGTGATTGATAGCGTGGGCAGATAGAGATGGAGAGTGGAGGGGAACCCCTGCCATAGTCACCGCAGTAACAATCTCTCCTGACGAGAAGCCCACATCATTATGGACCACTAACTGGTACTCGTATTGAGTGAATCTGTTGAGAGACAATATTTGTGTTAGACAAAATAATAAATGCTACTGTAGATGAGCTCCTGGTGCAAGTACTGCCTGAAACTGTAAATCCCCATTGACTGAATTAAGAAATAACGGATATGATAGTGTTGCTGTGTAAGTGGTATAGGGATGGTCATAATTCCAGTAATGTCTGTCTTTACCTATTTGTTCCCTCTAAAGTTACTAAACGTTACTCTTTTTTTGCAGTTAGTTCTACAAATATAGCAGATCTATTAAAATCTATTAAAGAAACACTCATTTCTTCTTCGTGAGCTTCTCTCTTGGACATTAACAGAAAAAAAACACTAGCAAAGTGAAAAGTGCTGGCACGTTCAAATGTTTGTCAGTTTACTTCTTGAACAAAGCACAATAGAGACACAAACCCGAAAAGAGTACACCCAGAGCCGTTTAGCAAGCATAGAGGAAAAAAAAAATCTGCTTCCACCAAGTGCCAAACTGAGATTAGGGGACGCTGTGTGAAAAACAATTTAATTCTTTGGGATATTTGCTTAATGTATCTTTGAGCGGTATTAAAAGATCGGCATCAGCGGCAGCTCGCCGATCAGCTCTGCACACACGGTTTGCTGCGGCGCCGGCGTTTGCTCTAGAGCTCATTTCAGTAATCTCACCTGCTTAGGCCTTTATCTTGGTAGAACAATTTGGTGCCGGAGTAAACATGGAGCCAGCGATGGAGATCTTCAGAGGGGGGAGGGGACGTGGCTGTTACTGTGGGGACCATGGCGATGGCCAGGGGCTGGTGGGTTTTACGTCTGAGCAACTTGTATCTGAAGGGGAATTTTGAATAAAAGAAAACACACACACATGCATGGTTGGATGTTTAGGAATGCATTAACACACAACACATGTTAACGAATGCGCTAAGATGAGTGCACAGTGCCCTCATGGAAATATACACGTGCCTGCATATGGACACACACACTCATACACACAATTTTCAACTGAGTCTTCTCCTTATCACTCATTTCCTCCTCTTCTGCTGTTTTTCATCATCTCTATTCTTTTGCGCTCACTGTTTCTCACCCCTCCCTTCCTACGCCCCTCCCTCTGTTGTTTTTTTCTGCAGGGTTTGTGTTTTCCTCTCCCCACAGTGATGCTAATTTTTGCTGTAATCAGAGGAGAAGGGCTTAATGCCGCCTTTTAACCAACCCACTTAGACAAACACACAGAGCTGAGCAGAGCAGAACAGAGAGACGGGCTCATGCATTTTAATCGTCTGCCAGGAAAATGGACCTTTATTTTAGGCCTAATCGCCGACAGAGTAGAACAGGACAGAACAAACGCACCAGAATGTGCATTAGGACTGAGAAAACACTGATTAAAAAATGCACAACACATAGCTCATTACCAGGACACTCATGTTAGCAGCTTGTTAACGTGTTCCTATCTGCTCATTTTCATAAGTTTTTCAGCTGCAATTGAACATCTCCAGAACGTTTCTCTCAATAACAACAAGCTTTACATTTCAGTCTCAGCTGTCTGGTTTCTAACTCCAGGCCACAGCCAATGAATAAAAACACTGGGTTGAATCAGGTTATCTAAAGTTACGATGGTTACACAGACTGGAGTCCACGCATATTAGGTCTTCATAATTAGTGATTTTGGATGTGTATCTGCTTGTACTGAGCTATTATAAACGAATGGTTAAATTCCTTCAACCTTTTTTTCAGGGCATTTTGAAAGTAGCTGATCCACTGTGGGAATGCTGACTGAATCATGTTGAGATTATTGCTGTGCAAAGGTACATCTAAGCCTCCTACTATGTTCATTTTGAGGTGATATTCATGTTTTTTACACAGTGTAAATTCTGACTAATAAAGGAATTTCCACAAATACACAACTTATAGTTCCTCCTCTGCCATTTTGTACATTTTAGACTTTGTCTGTGTACACACAACCTCAGATAGCAGATGGGCCAATTAGCCACGGCAAAATTATTTTCCACGACACTTAAATTTAATTCAACAAACAGAACTGTGTCAAAATGTTGTGTGATACCATAGTAAAACAATACTCACTAGACTAGTAAATGTAATGCAGTTAGTGAAAATCAACAGTAGTGTGTTAGACCCATAATGTTACAATAATGTGATTACATTAAAGCATAACATTTTACTCCCAACACTGGCTGTATATCCCCGATTGTACTGGTGTTACTATTGAAGTCAAGTAGGTTGATTGCTATGTTGATTAGAAAGAAAAATCAAGGGAATTAGTCTGTGATGGTGCATCTTTGCAAACCAGTTTCTTGCCAATATACCTTCAACTAAGAGTGAGCAGCAGTGTGGTATGGGTTTGTGTGCGATATCGATGTTACCTGATGTTAGGTCCGTTGGGCCTGCTTGGTGGTAGCCAGGAAATGGCCAGGAAAGACTCACTGACTGCCACTATTGATAGTGGTGCAAGGCCTTGAGGGCTTGTGGGTAATGTGGTAGCTGGAGTAGCCAGGCTTTCTGTACATCCTCCGACTTGTCCACCACCCTTGGAACATGCCAACACAGTAATGCTGTAGTTTGTGTATGGAATGAGATCTGTTATTGTGACGTTGAGCTCAGATGCGTTGCCACTGTTATGGAAGATACGGGGTTCTGGGAGCCGGATCTCATAGCCGTGGATTTCTCCATTAGGAATAAGAGGAGGAGACCATGTGACCTGAAACACAAGTGTTAGATTTAAGTTCTGGGTGGTTCATTTGAAATGCAGTATAAAATAGAATAAGATGATATACAACTTTATTGTCCATATTTTATTTGCATAAAATGGAAATTTGCCTTTGACAACCTGGTAACAGATAAAGTACAGACAGTAAAGGTACAGTACAGAGAAAACTAAGGTCTTAGTTCACACTGTCCTATCATCATCCAACAAAAGTCATCTCATTGGTTGGCTGGACATTCTAAATGTTCTCGGCATACTGAGGACAGCAGAAAGCTTTTAGATGGATGAACTACAGGAAGTCATGGCACAGTGCGTGTGTGTATGTGCAGAGTTTGCAGTGTGTGCACATGCAAGCACATATGTACATCAGAGTGTGAATGCATGTGTGGTCAGGCCTGAGTAATATCAGGACTATCACACAGGCAGTATCCATGTGTGTCACCCAGGTATGTGCACATACAATGTTAGGATGGTCACTGTGTGTGTGTGTGTTCAATTCTCTTGTGGGGAAAGATAACCTGACTTTGACTTGAGCAGAAGATTCCTTTCATCACATTTAAAACAGGGCACACAGAAACACACACAGAAACACGCGCACGTGCACAAACACCATGCTAAAATAATGAAAGCTGCTGGTAATGGAATTGCTGCATGCAAAAACAAAGGCTTGCTGTCGTTGAGCACTGCATCTGATTTGGAAACAGTTCAGTCTGTCAGCATTTCAGACTGAGGATGAGGGTAACTGGCACACACACACGCACACACGCACACACGCACACACACACACACACACACACACACACACACACACACACACACACACCTATGCATATTTGTCTATAAAATAAATATTTTGTTTATACATACAAACTTCTAACTACTATGCCTAGTGTACGTAAATTCAAAAACTGCATGAATGTGTGTACTTACGCACACACACACATACACCTGTGTTCCTGTAATGTACGCTCTAACACACTTTACAAACTGTCATATACATTAACTGATCAGTTAAGAGCTTGTTGAGAGTTTAGGTGATTAAGTGGTCAGTGTTGATGAGAGTATTATGAATGAACGTCAAGAATAATTATTTCTTATGCAACCTTGATATTCATTTAACAAGTGACACTGTGAGATGATACAGGACATACACACACACACACACAGAGACACACACACACACACACACAGGCAGGGTCATGTTGAGTTAGGTAGCTCATTTCCCAAAGTGCGTGTTGGGTGTGCTTTGTGGTGGAAGTCATTTACAGATTGAATAGCCTGATGTAATCTGGAGATGGTGAAGACAGCGGAGACCCTGGGCTGACACAGTGCACTGGGGCTAAGGCCAGTACAGCATGTGTGTGTGTGTATTTGTATATGTGTTTATGTGTATATGAGTGAGAAAGAGAGACAGATGATAAAGTTGAGAGCGAAAGAGAATAGGTGTGTGTGTGTGTGTGTGTGTGTGTGTAAGGACGTGGTTTATGTGTGTGTATCTTTGAGCATCTATGCTTATATATTGACAGAAAACTCAAAGGCACTAAGAGAGTGCCAACCACTGCAGCTGACAATACAAGCATAAAACATTTTTGTTCATATGTCGCTCCGATTGCTCACATATGTTGGTAAATTTGTATTGTCAGGATTTGTCTCAGGATTAAGTCTCAAATCTAAGTCTCAAATGAGTTTTTTTTCCTGATTTGTGGTTAAAAATGAAAATTATCTATGATGGATAACATAGATCCCAACAAGATCAAATCACAATAATGGTTTAATTCACTTCAGTTTATTGACATGCCTTCAGCATAACAAACTAACTAGTTCATATCCATAACTATTTTGGCAGAAATATCTGGTGCCAGAGTGAGAAACTAAACACTTCTAGCTGTGAGTCAGAAAACAAAGAAACAGGTTAGACTGAAGCAGAAATTTGCATTTGGCCAGCTATATCATTCACATCTGCTAATGTCACCTTCACTTGCACACCATTCCCTGTCTTTCTTTGAAAGTATTTTGTGCACAATCCCTGAGCACTACTAAAGCGTCTTTAGTAAAAAAGTATGTGTATAACCAGAAATCTATTTTGTGTCTCTGATCTCATTTTACTTTATTGCATTGCTGTCTTTTTACCATCACAATCTGATAGATGCCACTACTTAAAAAAGAACAAGAGAAGCTAATGGAAAATATAACCAGGGTAATAGTAAGAGAGAGTGAGTGAATACATCAATGAGAAAGGAGTGATATGCAACGAAATAGAGAAAAGACTGAAGGGAGATACTCAAAATCCTCTGTGTTGTCAAGGTCAATTGGTAACCAGGAAGCAGCCTGCCTGTCTGTCCAATTAGCAACAACCAGGAAGGAAAACTTTCCTTCTTGGACCTGTGACCCCTAAAGCTGTGCTGCTGCAGAGATGACAGGGGCGGTTCTGAAATGATGACAGGCATTAGCATTTTTCTGCAGTTAGCATTAGTGCAGGGCTGTGAGTGCATGCATGCGTGTGTGTGTGTGTGTGTGTGTGTGTGTGTCTGTATGTGCATGCATACAATATTGTTTCAGGGGCTTTCACTGATAGGCCTTGATGTGGGATTAGCCAGTGCTGGAATTTAACTCTGGCCCCTCCTTCAAAATGGCCGACAGGAAGGAAGCTGCCTCAGACAGGGTCACAGCCCCACCCATTTTCTGAAGGGGACCTTGAGTTGAATGTTTTTCTTTCTCATTAAATCCCAAAAGGGAGAGACAGAGGAATCAGTGTGACATTGCTTTGTCTTTTCTACTCCACACTTCTGTCAAACCCAGAGTGACTGCATTGTCACTCACTGCATTGTATTTTTTGTATATTTCATTTGTTTGAAGAAATGTAAATACTTTATAAAGTCTACATACTCATTCTGAGATTCTAAAACCTTCTATCATTTAAATGTAACAGGAAATATTGTAATTCACTCTCAGCTTTTTTTTGTAGAAAAAAAAATCAGCTAAAAAATGGTACCCTTACTTGAATTGACTCTGGCCCCAAGACCTTCACCCTTGGTGGACTGAGACCTGCTGGCCGAGAAGGCCTGGTGGTGATGCTGACCCAGGGTCCTGCAAGTATGTAACATATTGTTGTTAAAGATGCTAGTATGAAATGACAAAGGGTGGAAGTATTTATCTTTAAGTTTGTCACAAAGTTGTGAATTCCATTAAACATATCTTGGTCAGATGAATTTAATTTAATTACGGCCTTACCTGTGGTGTTGCCAGCCTGGTTATGGAGCACAAGTCGATACTGATAGCTAGTCCAGGGACTGAGAGCTGATGAAGAGTCCAGAAAGGAAAGAGGTGGAGAGTCTGGTGGGAGCTGGCCCACTGTGGAGACTTGTTTAGTCCCAGCAACTCTACGCTCAATCAGCCACCTATCACCAGCACAACACACAGTAGAAAACAAAAATATAATCCTATACAAGTATGAGAGTCACAGAGGGATTGATTTGTACATGATCAGCTCTCACCGATCCAGTGGGCCATTGCTCCACTCTGGTGCACCCCAGGACAAGAGAACAGAGGTGGGTGTGTCAGAGTAAAGGTGAGGTGCAGGAACCCCTTCAGGGGGAGCTGGGAGGGTACGAAACTGTGGAGATATCCCAGACACTGAACAACCCACACTGGTGCACGCTTCCACCTAGATATTGGAGAACAACTTTGTAATACCACAATGGGACAAGTGTTTCTTATGTTATCATTGTAATGCTAGTGGTTTTCTCTCTTCTTCTAATTCTGACTCCTTCAACTGCCCTGATGCTTTTTCCAAAAACATTCCCTATCCATCACTGGAGAATAATCTGAGAGAAACATTGTTGAACTGCAACATTATAATTTGTATTTACATGTTTTGTTGTTTTTTTAATTGTGTAATATTTTAAATCTTTTATATAATACTAAAAATCTATAATATAATACTGTATTCTACCATAATGTCACCATAAAGCTATAATCTACCACTATACTAATATATAATACCTGGAGGCTGTAGGTCTGGTATGGCAGTAGGTCGAGGAAAGTGTAGCCGGTGGTGTTCCCTGGAACAGTGACTGACAGAGGGGATGAATTTAAGTCCGAAGCTTCACTAAAGGAACTGGAGATAGGGCTTTGGAAGGGGTCTTGTATTATAAACGGTTCAGTGTTAGAGCTGGTTGCATTGTAGTCAGTGTTATAGACTAAAAGGCTGGGGCTTGGCCTTACACTGGTGATATTGGATTCAGTAGGGTGGAGTGAAATGGAAGTGGGGCGATGGCTTGTATTGCTGACATGAGTGGACTCAATATGGTTGTCTTCTGCAATGACAGGCCTCAAGCTAGAGAAAGGTTCAGTAACAAGGTTAGGTTTAGTGCCTTGGATTGTGTTTGAGCTGCCATTAAGGCCCGTGTTGAAAGTAGACATGGATATGTGACTTGAGCCAGGGGAGGTAAGACTAGATGTTGGCCTGAGGCTGTGACCTGAGTTGAGATGTGCACCCTCAGTGTTGGGCAACAGGCCTGATGTAGCACCTAAGCAGGGGTTCAGGGTTGTGCTGGAGTTGGAGACCAAGCTGGGTTTGAAATCTAAAGAAGAGATACAGCTGGGCCAAAGATAAACGGTGTAACTGTTGAGAATGCCATTTGGTTGTGAGGGAGGAACCCAGGTAACTGTTACACTTCGAGAATGAAGCCCGGATACTGTTGGGCTGTCGACTGGTCCTGGACCTGCAGACAAGGGAGATGATGAAGAGAGGATGAGACAGGAAGAGAAGAAGAAAAAAAGCGAGAGATAAACATACTCTTTGTGTGTGCGCTTATAAAGGAATGAGAAATAAAAGTGAGAAGAGAGGATTTGTTCTAAAGAATTATTTGACAAGTAACATCAAGAATGACATCAGAAGGACAAAGAGTGATTTTGCCATCCCTATTCAAGGGATTAAAATGGAAACTCTCCTTCTTTCTCAATTCCTCCTCGAGCAACCCAAGACTGTATTTATGGATTTATGCAGTACTTGTGACTGTTTGAATGTGAGTCTGTGCCTCTTTCAGCACGTGATGGAGGTGATGTGCTGGCCAGACTGTGTTGCTGGGAACACTTCAGCCTAATGTCGCACTGGGTTTAGGTCCACTGTCCTTTCATGTTCACCGTCATTTTCATTGCCTGAGAGCACCTTAACTTCTCATGTCCAGAACACATAATGATCCTAACTAGTATTAGAAGTATGCAGGCAGACAGAGATGCACATCAGAAGGCCACAGACACACATACACGTCACGACTTGTATGCTCATGCAGGAACCTTCACAAGACTAGTCCAAGGGATAGTTCACTGCACGGTAGCTCATTTGAAGGTAATGCCCCCTCCCCCCTCCTCCCCCGGCATTTACATCCCACCGTACTGCTCTATAATGGACACACACAGATGCGTGTCCATATACATAGACACACACTTGTTCTAACGCACACTCACTCAAGCCCACACCCACAGTGATGCAGTATAGCAGTAATGGTGCTGTGTGAAGGGCAAGCAGATCAAGGTGACTGAGCGGACTGAGGGAGCGTGCTGCGTCGCTAAGTGCTACCGCTAACCGCTAACGGCTTTCCCAGATGGCGGTGTGGTATGTGTGTGTGGGTGTGAGTGCGAGTGTGTGTGTGTGTGCAAGTGAGAGACAGAAAGAGACAGAGATTGACAGAGGATGAGAGTATGCATGGATGACTGTATTAGACATAAAGTGTGCAAGCATGTGTGTCCGTCAGTACACATGCACATGAGACAACAGTTGTGTAAGCACAATATGTGGATATTCTGCAGACTACTAACTGATGGGCCTCACTTCCCCATTCTGCTAAAAGTTTAAAATGACTCTTGGTGTAATGTTTACCACAATTCAAATGTTCTGTCTCATACTTTTCAAACCCTTGTGAAAACTTTTCAGAAAATCTCAGCGTTGGTGAATTTACAGATTCACTGACCCTATTTATTTATAAAAGCAACTATGTCATGTTTGACCATGTGCACACAAACATGTATATACTTAATGTAATATAATGGCACAATCAGACACAGAGAGACACACATCTCCAGTAAAGGCACAAAGATAAATTATGATGGTAGCAAGTCGCGCGCGCGCACACACACACACACACACACACACACAATTTTTCTATATCCCACACAAATAAACAACAATGTAAAATGGTGATGTAAAGCTTGTCTGATTTTACAAATGGTCCCAAAAAACACCACATCTTTCCTTCTGTCTGTCTGTCTTTTCCTTCCTCTCTTTTCCTTTCTCTGACCCCTTCCCTCCCTCTTTCCCATCACCTCTCTCATTTTTGTCTTATTTGTGCTTTGTGTCGCAGTCTCTCTCTCCCTTTTGCTCTCTCTCTCTCTCTCTGGGCTCCCTGCTAAATAAACAATGCAGAGAGTTGACCTTTTGGGTTAACAGGTTTTTATGCTAGCTCTACTCAGCACTCACACTGATTCAATTACCACCAAAGGTCCACTGAACCCCACGAATAACCAAGGAGCCCGTCCCCCTGTCTGCCTCTGTGCTTGTCTGCCGGCCTCTCTCCATGCCTCGCTGCACGCTCGTTCATCTTTGCGGACAGTTGGGGTGTCTCTCTACCTGTTTGTCTAATTTGACGTTCTGCATCCTTCTGTCTGTTTGACAATATTCTTGCCTGCCTTTCTTTGTCCTGAGTGGTCATGATGTCCACTCCAACAACAGACATGAAAGATGCACAGAGAGGTGGACAGACAGAAAGTCCTGAACTGCAATTAATTTCACTACAAAAGACAAACCAGTCACCTTGATCCAGCCCCCATCAACCAACCAAAATAACCCCCGTTGTTACCCCTGATTCCTCCCTCATTCCCTCTCTCCTCCCTTCCCCCATCCCCCCTCCCTCTAAGTGTTGAGTGTTATTTAGGCTTTACTGGCGCGTGTAAAATTCTGCAATTTGAAGGGCTGTTAAGTTTTTCAATTGAAATTTTCATTTAAGATGCAGGTGATGCTTTTTTCCTTTTTTTTATTTTACTGACGCTTTACTGCTCTCTGGACAGGAGGGAACGAGTGTTGAGGGAATGCGTTGTAACCACTCTCTCTCCGGTTTCCTGACTCCTTATCTATCTTTCCCTCTTGCTCTCCCTCCTGGTCACCTCTTCCATTTTTCCATCTCTCATTCTCCCTCTCTCCAGTGCTCATCTTTTCTCCTGTCTCCCATACCCTTTTACCTTTTCTCTCTCCCCTGCCTCTCCCACCTTTTCATTTCCCATGCCTTTCCCTCTTTCTTCCCCCTCACCCTTCATCCCCCCCCCCACACCTCCCACCCGTACTCCTCCTCTCTCCAGTAAAACACAGTAGCAGAAGGCTAAAACAGGAGAGCAGGGCCGCCAAGCTTTAAATCACATTTATAAGGATTTGGTTAGCATAGTAATAACACAATCAACTGACAAGGGCTGGGAGAGGGGGTAGAAGGAGTGTGTGAGTGTTTGTGCGTATGCATGTGTTCTTGTGGGTGGATACATGTTATGCAGCTTCTTGTGCATGTTTTTGTGTATGTGTGTGTAGGTGTATATTTAAGTGTGTACATCTGTGTGTATCCATGTGAAGAGAAGAGGAAGGGTATTATTTTTAGCCTTGCAAAGGGTTCTGTGTGTGTGTGTGTGTGTGTGTGTGTGTGTGTGTGTGTGTGGGTGACTGGGCTTTTGAAGGTGAGTCGAGGCTCCTAGGAGTCATAATGAGGACAAATGCTGAGCTTTACTGTTATCAAGATGCTTACGACACGGTGTCAAAACGTGACAAGCAATACGGTGAGAATTTACATTGCATTTCATATCTTTACTTTTTCTACAGATTACTTAATGTCATTGCTGCTTTAGAAGACACTGAAGAGGCAGTGAGATGTATGATGTATGACCAAGGTCATGAACTTGATTTGTATCCATAACATCATGAGTATGTGAGATGTGCATTAGCCTTTGAGTAACTACGACCATCATGATACCTTTGAAATGTCAATCATTCAAAATTTTCAATATCCTTTTTGGACACTTACTATTTGTAGTGATTAATTTAATTCTAACCTCGTGATGGATCCTGAATTACAGGCAGCAAACAAGAAGTTGCAAAGTAATATATGGCTTTTGAAATATAATGTAGAAATATGCTGGTGTGTCAAATCAGCGGAAATGATTGGGTTTAGTAAGGAACGCAAATAAAGACATTACATTTACATTAAATTTACTCATTTGTTGGACACTTTTATCCAAAGCAACTTACAAGTGAAGGACATCAGTGACGCTTCAGTGCAGCAGAAAACCTTGGTGTAAGTTTTAGGTACTAATATATAACATAACAAAAAACACCCTTCAGCATGTGACTGTTGAGAGTTTATTTAAATAACTGCATATTTTCCCATTGGTTCTGGCGCTATCATTAACACAAAAATAAGCAACATATACATACATGTTCAGGTACTGAGTATGTAATAGCGTACATAATATATTCTCGTTACCTTGTGATATGCAAAATAACAATGGGATAATGCTCACATTTCTTCAACATTTCCTTGGGAAAACCATGTGAACAGAATACTGGGAAGTAAGGTAGAGTATTATTTTATTAATGCAGTCACTCATTCATTAAATAACATGAATTCTTTGTGTTCTGTCATTACCTCTAACCTCATTTCTGTCCTGTTTTTCTTCTTTCCCACTCTGCTTTAATTTCAGTTTGGTAAAACTGTGTTTTTAAAGCTCTCTCTTTCTCTCTCTCTCTTTCTCTCTCTCACTCTCTCTCACACTCACACACACACACACACACACACACAAAATCACTTTTATAAGACTGCCTGGCTAAGATCATTTTATCAAAACAGTGCTTTATTCATACTTTCTATAGCACACACACACACACACACACACACACACACACACACACACTGTCTCTCTCTCTGTCTTAGATCACTTAGCTGGTGTGAACATGGGAGTAGACAGAGGAAAGGGAGCTGTCCAACACGGCTAGAGTTTATGTTCACAGGAGCCGTCTGTCTGTTCTGCAGCAGCAGGAATTCATAGGGACCAAATTACATTAAAAAGATGGATATAAAACTTTAATGGAATGATAAAAAGGAAAGGAGGAAGCGTGGGTCTCTCTTTCTCTGTTCTGTCATTAGCCGCCTCTTCTCTTCCTCTTTTTTCCTCAATTCCTCATTTTACCTTTTTGCTCTCTTCATTTTTTCCTCACTTTTCCTCCCAATTCTTATCTTCTTTTCTCTCTATTCTCCCTTCTGTCTCTAAATAGTCAAGTACCTAGGCTGTCTTTCTGTCTTTTTGCAGACTGGGCTTCACTTCTTCTTTTTGACAGAGTATGAGAAACAGGTGTGACAAATGGAGAGAGACAGAAAAAAGAGAAAATATACAAAAACACTCAGGGAAACAGAGAAGGGGCTGAAGTCATAAAAGAGAATATATACTTGGATCCATATTATTAATGAAGGTCCATGTTAACATACACTAATGTATATGCAGTTCTTTAACAACATGGAAACCTTGCAAGGTTACAGCTCACACATATACACACAGATCAAGTTAGAGGGATCTCTTCCGAAAGGGGTAAAACCCAAAGGACCCCTACACTATAAAAAATGAGCATGTGTATTCAGTCTCCTGTAAGTCACTTGATCATACATATGAATGTGTGTGCGTTTATGAGTATGATTGTTCGGTTTATTGCCAAGTTAAGATTTTATGTACTTGTGTTTGTGAGAGTGAATTCTTTATGTATGACTGCCCCTAAACTAAGACAACAACAATCACATTATAACCATTGGCCTTGATATACATGAACTCACACTGAATGAAATGTTAAAGTGCTTGTTATGGTTGTCATTTTTTGTAGCGTGTGGGAGAGGAGATTAGGAGGAGAATGCAGCCTTTCCTGTCACTGCCAAGATGACGAGAGGATGGGTTTATGGTGACAAATTACACATCACTGTTAGGAAAATCCAGTCTGGCTACATTAGGCTTTCTCCCATCACGGGTTTAAATCCCATCTTATTACAAGCTTCCATACCTATCATGTATTCTATTATTGTGGTGATTGGACATTTTCCCGCTTAAACAATAGCGTATGTCCATGAATGGATGTTAACATTCAAATGTAAAATGAGACATTTAATTATTAGTAATCATTTTAATTACGAAACAGGGAGCTGTGAATAGGAATGAATGTGAACATTGTATGTGAAACATTTCTATGGCTGAATGTCTCAACTGGGTGCAGGTTAAATAGCATCCCAGAGCCCTGTGTTTTCATGATAAAAGGTAATGCATTATTGATTAATGCTGATTGATCTGTTGCTGCGTCTTGCTTTGTAGACTTTTTGAACTTCAGCCCTATCAGTTCAGTTCCAGTTAAACAGAGATGGAAGTAGATAGTTTGTCTGCATGAAACTTCAAGAGTGTGTGTTATTGCTTGTGAGCGCGAGGAGGTGTGTGATTGATAAGGAGGACAAGGAGGTGTGTGTGTATGACACATGTTCTCAGTTTGTGTGTGTGTGTGTGCGTGTGCGTGTATGTGGGAGTCTGAGAGAGGCAGAAAGAGGTGAAAGAGAGGGATAGAGGTTTGAACGGTGGGGTACAGTGTGATTGAATGGACATCTATTACAGTCCACACACACACATACAGACACACACGCACGTAAAGCTGCCCATTTTCACTTTCACATTAACATAGGTGAACACACAAACAAAAACACAAATATTGTCCACCTTATCTATAATTGTTGAGTACATGGAAAAAGGTGTTATAAAAGCTGACCTGGGGAATGTGTGTGTGTGTGTGTGTCCGTGTATGTTTGCTAGAGGGAATTCAATTCTGCATAGCAAAGAGAAAAGCAGAGGGCCATAATTTAATGCATCCTAAATGTCTGCAGTTGTGTGTGTCAGAATGATTTTGTGCTCGTATCACTGTGTGCAACTGCATTTGTGTTCATGTAAATCTACACTGCACACATATGTGTACGAACACATTTCTGTGTGTGTACACATGAGTATGTATCCAATGTATGCAAATCTCAGCTGCTTAATGATAATGTATGTGATAATAGCGTGGTACTAATTAATTTATAACTTTGCACTGAGGAGGCTGTTCCAGTGGCTAATATGATTCTATTACAGCAATTAGCCCACAATGACACTGGCTAGGTCACTCACACACAGACACACACCTTACAGTATGCAAATCTCACTTTGTCAGTGTGTTTCACTCAATCTTGCTTGTGCCAGTGTTTCCATCACCTTCTTCATTTTTAGTACATTCTGTGGCTGTCTTTCTTCCTTATTGTCTTGATCATATTGAGCGCCTCCACTAACATCTACAAATGAACACACTTGTATAAAACAAAACCTTGGAGGCTTCCAGGGAATAAAAGAAAACTGGGCAGAGACTCTGTTTTCCACACCACAGGCCATATGTTTAATGTTCGAGAGCATTGTTTAGATCATCACCTAAAATCAGGAGATCTGTCAGACTCCTTGAGTTTAACTTTGACTCAGCAGCACTGACGGCCAATTGGTGGCAGAGGCCAACTAGCAAACAGCTGCTGCCAGCCACCTGCCACCCAGTCACTTGCAAAACTCGGCAGGACTACTGACATGAGCACCCAGGCATCACAATTGAGTATGAAAACACACTGCCACCAACCACTGCCAACAGGCAGCCTACAGAACAGCAGTACTGAGTGTTTCTCTAAAGGAACATCAAGCCTGTTCATGATGACAAAAGGAATAATGTGTCTTTTTTTCATGGTTATTCATCAGTGGCTTTTCTCTTTTGCGGTTTTTGCATTGTCTGTGTGCACCGGAATTGTTGTGTAAATGCATTTATCTATGCTTAGTAAATAGGTTAAAATTTTACATGTGCAACTTGTGTGTATGAGTACTGTATGTACTGTACTTACTGTCCTCTGCAGTGCGCAGGGTTGCCCAGGGTCCAGCTGTGTGCCCATGTGTGTGTGAAACCACCACTCTAAACAGGTACTGCGTGTACGGCAACAGGCCCTCTACATGATAGGAAAAGGTGTCTGTTGCGTTTTCTACAAGCCTAGGAATAGATGGACACAGACATAAATACATGTGTTGACACACAGTCAGATCTGGTCAAAATGTGCTATGGAGGAATCAAACAGGTGGTCAAACACAGACAGCCAATTTATTTTACAAATGGTGATCTAATCTAGTACTTAGAGAACTCCACATGCACTGTTCCTGATGAACAATTGGATCTGACCAACATGTGGTATATGTATGTGGTAAACAGTATGAACTTAATTGTCACCACTACTTTACCATTGCTATGGATGCCATTTGACATGGCCATGGTTGATGTTATGATTTATTTTCATGTTTTTTTAATATTTAGCAACTCTTTAACTTCAATCTTAGCCCAAAAAAATTATCTTTCAACTTTATCCAGCATCTTCTGTTTTGCTCTTTAATGCCCAATCACATAGATTCAGCACTGAGCAGCTCCACAGAGAATCAGTTTCTGCCCTCACATGCTTCTTAAACAGAAATTAAATATAAAACTGATCCCAATATTATTTAGACAACATAAATTAACCATTTTTATAGTGCACATGTGGCAACCACTCCAGGATGAATGATTTTGGAAATTTGGTCAGAGGTGAAAGATGACAAAGATGTGAACAACCACAAAGTATTTATTTTGTGTTTAGTAATAAAAGGTTACCTGGAGATAACAGTTTTGTACGTGGAACATGGTTAGTCCATATTAAATATCATATAAGACAGTAGCTTATTGCAAGAAAACTTGTTGTATCTGTTTTATGTATTCCAATGAGTTCTTTCTAAATTAATTCCATTTTAAGTGTGATGTTATCAAAGTCAAGAGACACATTTCATGATCACTAAACAGTGACTATCTTGGCAATATGTGCAATATTTTCAAAGCTTTTCATCACAACCCCATGTCATACCTGAGCCCATATCATATAATCATACAAAAGAATCTACGACAAAGTAAAAGAATATTGTCATAAATGAGGGACCGTTGACCATTTAGCATCAGATAGATAGAAGGGATGAATGAATGAATAAATCAGGGAACAATGAGATTTCCATAGCAGAAGAGGAGGAGGGCATGGCTGTCTGATATATAATACATGTAGCTAGTCATTTATTTATTACCACAGAATGAGAGCCTCCTCTTCTTGGATTAAATTGCAATTTGTTGTCAGGAAGCATGTAATGAATACATATCAGATGCACACCCTCTCTCCTTTTTATTCTATCACATTTTCTCCCTCTGCCCCGTCTCTGATTTTTTGTCTTTTTGACTCTACCCCCGTCTCACCGCCTCATTCCCTCTCTGTTTTTATGATGGTCTGTCATATTGGTGTGACATATTCAGCTGCGCTGTATAATGTATCCCTTTGTATGTACATGTATATGCATATCTGCATGCTCACATTTTTAGATGAATATATGTGATATGTATCTGAGAGTGACTGTCATTTTCTTCTTGCTGTTTATTATCACATGTCTAAGTCTCAGACCACTTGCATGTCCTGTGGACTTGCAAACTTGTCCAACTGTTTATCTACTGTGTGTCTACATTTAATGCTCTCTCTCTCACCTTATCACTGGCCTCTGTGGGGATGTCCTCATTTGCAGGCTGTAGCGGAGTGGGCCCGGTGCGTTGGGGTGGGCAGGAGGGTACCAGGAGACATTCAGACTGTCACTAGCTGCATGTACCAATGTTGGAGATGACAACCCATCTGGGGCTATGAGGAGAGAGAGAAAAGATGGTGAGAGGGAGACAGTATGAGGGAACAGGTGATGAGTAAGGAGATGAAGGGATTGAATAAGAACAGATGAGGAGTAAACAAAAAGAGCAAAGAAAAAAAGAAAATATACAAAAGAAAGATTTTTTAAAATATGTAAATTTTATATTGACATTGCTCAACTGCATTCTAAAAGACTGCCCTCCATATAGATATGGCTCTGCTTGGAGTGGAGTGTAAAAAGAAGAGATAGCTGTAGAAAGAGGAGACGGGAGTGAAGAGAGGACAGAGGGGGAGAACAAAAATATACCTTGAAAAGAGAATGCCACAACGAGCCTTCAGACTTACTGATATATCACAACTTGTCTGTCTTGCACACACACAAACATGCACATAAACACAGTGTTATGACCCTGCTCTCTCAGTAGAGCCCCTCTCCTCCAGCTGAACATGATAGCATACTGTTAGTGTTGGAAAATCAGTAAAAACATCTTGATTCAGTAAGATTGCTGAGCTCTTAACAGAAACAGAGAAGATGCAAGGAAAGACAGAATAAGAAAGAGATAAGGACAACAAACACAAGGAGAAAATGAGAGTGACCATAGTGTTGACTATGTGAAATAAGAGTAGGCCCTTTGATGTATAAAGTGACCCTTCAATCAAACACACTGGTCTCTGTCCACTACAACAAGACTGATTGCTGAAGACATCTTATCGGAAAGATGGCTGTTACACACACACACACACACACACACACACACACACACACACACACACACACACACACACACACACACACACACACACACACACAAAATGATCTTTGAATACTGGCTCAGAATACATCAGTGGTGGTTCACCAACATAAATCACCATTCATTATCTTAGAGCATGTACAGAAACACACATTTTAAAAACATGACACACTCACACACACACACACACACACACAATTTTATGCCAAGACCCATCTACATATGTGTGAGTGTGTGTGTGTGTGTGTGTGTGTGTGTGTGTGTGTGTGTGTGTGTGTGTGTGTGTGTGTGTGTGTGTGTGCATGTTTGTGTGTATTTGTGCAGTTTTGTTAAGGGCTTACATTGTGACTGTTTACAGCTTTGTCTGTATAGTTTTGTCAGTACCTTTACGTCCACTTTGTCTCTTCCTCTCTTCCCTTTTTGTGCATTTATGTGTGTATATGTAGGTTGCTGGTGCTAAAGACTTACTGATTCATTTGTTATAAATCTGTTTTAAAAAAGGACAGCTTGGACTTGAAAACAGAAAAATTAGAACAAAATCAAAAAATCAACATGTGGAAACTGTGAAGTGCCACCTACATTCAGCATTTAAGGATGTCAAGTGCGGGTGGTGTTTGTTTTCACTTTCTTGTAGATCCAAAGCACTAGTGATTTATATTTTTGCCAGTTTAATGATTGTTAAAAAAAAACAAAACATGTTTTTACAGCCAAAAAACATTTGATAAATTACTGGATCAATAAGATAAATCCAAATTAGAATTTATAATCAAAATGTTTTCAATGCCCATCCTAGTTTCTATTTTTTAATAAAGAAGATCCTACTGTAGATCAGTAGGCCATTTCCCAAGTGTGTGTGTTCTTCAGAGGGAAAGTATTCGTGTGTGTAATTCTTGAAACACATTGATTCCGCTTCTTTGAGACACACACACACACACACACACACACACACACACACACACACACACACACACACAAAACACATACATCACAAAGACACACACTGTTGGTGAGCCTGTGTCTCTCTCATGCTGTGTTAGCAGGTACAATATCAGAGGTGTCACTAATCGTTTTAAACTATGCACTTTTATGTTCACTTCTCTCTCTCTGCTCTCCTCCTCCTCTGCTCTTCTGTCTCTTGCTCGGCTATCTTCTCTCTGTTCTTTCATAGAACAAGGACGCATCAAGACAGTTTGCCTTAAAGAAGTCTAAAGAGATGCCAGAGGCACAGAGGTAGAAAGAGAGATAGAAAGAGAGGAAACGTCTGGTATTTAAAATTTATACTTTCTTATGCCTTTGTTTTGAACTTGAACAGTAGAACTTTCCGAAGTCTGTCTTTTGTTGTTCTCTGACTAAGACATGGGTGTGGTGTGTGTCCATGTGTATGTATTCAACACTTAAACGTTAGCTAAAGTGGTAAAATATGTGGTGTTTATAGGTGTGTCTGTTGTTACTGCGTGGTTACCATTATCTGCTCTGATCAGCTTTGACATTTATTAGTATGCACAATCAGCCTTCTACACACACACACACACACACACACACGCACACACACACACACACACACAAACACACACACAAAAACACACAGAAAGAGGCTGGGTAAAATCAGATGTATGTATTCAGACCATTAGGTGAAGTCAATGATGTGCATGTGTATGTACTAAATAATTATTAATTTTCTTTTGCAATGCAAGCTATTAAAATGAACTTTCTAGTTCACGAGAATAGCATGTAAAATCAGAGTAATGAGATAAAAGTGTTACCCTGGTTCATTCTTGTGTGTGTAGAGTCCGAAACAAAGCTACAATTATAGGCATTCAATTTAGAGCACAGACAATTCAGAGGTCGACAAAAGTGCCTTCTTCCAAAGGACGCCATTTTTTCTCAAAGGAAGGAATCTTCTATCCCTGGCTATGTGACTGTCATGTTTTAGTCATTCACTGGCTGCATCATGCTGATTGTTTCCACACTGTTAGTAGTCAGTTAGTTACTTAAGTAGCCAGTGCAAAAACATACAAACATGCAAAAACACATGATTTTATACCCAGTTCACAGTCCTTCAAAACATATAAATACAATACAATATATACAAATACAATAATAAACATATAAATTGCATTGATCAATTAACTTGAAGAACACTTGTTGGATGTACAATACATGTTTGATGGGTCATGCCTGCACTCAAAGCTCAAAATGAACCTTCCTACATGTGACTGGGTGAATGGACCACTTGCTTAGATGTCAGGATGAAATCTACTTACCATAAGTTTCTGAATAAATCTGAAAATTATGCCATGCATTTGCACATTAATGCAACCCTTTATTTTTAATATTTATGAAGGTGATGAGTCCCTTTAACATATAATATATAAATATGTATCTGATCAGGACATATAGATTTATATGTTGGCTGTGTGCTTAGATTTCCAAATCAAGCTCGTAACACATACTCTGGTGGTGGGAGGAAATTGTTTACTATTTGTTGTGGGTGTGTGTACCTGCTGGGGGTGTAGTAACATTGAGTGGCAGGCTCTCAACACATCCCTGTGTGTTACACCCTCTGATCCAGAAGCTGTAGTTGGTGTAAGGCTGTAGGTCAGTCACAGACAACCAGCTGCCGGCTGCTGTATTTCCATCTACCACACCATCACCATCTAAGAGACAGAGAGTCACACAAAGACAGGCATGTAAGGTCTTAGGCCAAGCAAGCTCTATATATCTAGTGAGGAGGAAGACGGTGATGTCTTACACAGATTATTTTCATGGCACATTTATTTATTAGAGTCATCACAGTGATGGCAGAAAAGCGATTCATAAAAGATAAAAGAGTTCAAGGGAGAGGAATACTGACTGAGATTAAGTGAGAGTGATCAAAAGAGAGAGGCCTCCATATCGAGGTTATGCAAGGATAGTCAAAGAAAAAGGATCAGAAAATTACACCATGGAAGCCTATCCAATATATTTAGATGGACACACACACACACACACACACGTGCACAAACACATATCAGTTCTGTGTGAACTAATGAAGGCAGTGTGTATCAAAGAAACAAGGGGTTATGGGTAACTAGAGCAAAACACAACCTCTCTCTTTCTTCCACACCTCTTCTATCCTTCTCTCCACTCATTTTAATCTGTCTATTCCTCTGTGAGGCGCAGATCAAAGTCTCTGACTCTGTGTGTGTGTGTGTAACAGAGAGGGAGAGAGACACTTGGTGAATATGTGTAAGTTAAAGGATGAGTGTGTTCCACTGTTTCTCATCTTGTTCAATTTTCTTCTTCCACCTTCTCCGTCTATGTCCAGTTCTCCTCTTCTGTTTTGTTGTTCTTCGTGTCTTATGTTGTTTTTACATGCAATTCTTTCTAAAACATCTATGTAAATATGTGCTCTCATCTCTGCTTTCTCTGTATACTATTGTTTCACTGCTACTTGTCTTTGTTCTTTCTCCAATCCTCATACCACTGTTTTGCTCTGGACTCCTATATCATCTTGCCTCTCAAGTCAGTGGCAATATCAAAAAACCTTGTCTTCTCTATATCACTCTGGTTTGATTACTCCTTCTTTGACTTCCACATTTCATGCCCGACTTTCAGTTGTCAGTCTTCAGCCCTCAGTCAGTGAGGAATGTGTGTGTGTGTGTGTGTGTGTGTGTGTGTGTGTGTGTGTGTGTGTGTGTGTGTATCTTTATCCATGTTACTGTTCTACTCATCTCTGAAAAAAATGTCATCACAAAATCCACTAGACAGTTTTAAATAATAATATTAATTGTGCTCAGAGGAAAGCAACTGTGGCTACTGTATTACTCTCACTGGTCATTTTATTAGGTACACCTGTGTAGTCTAATGAAATCCTATACAACGGCTCTACCATGAATTCTACTCTTTTGAAGCTTATAATTTTTTCAGTTTCAGCTTTTCAGTCAGAAAGATGACAATTCTACTTTATGCTTGTAGCTAAGGTTGTAAAGGCTGGTGGTGTTGTACTGGGCCACATTACATTACATTCAAAGGTGTTTCCACCATAAGGTGTCCATCTCTCTTACATCCAAAAAACATCCACCCATCCTTTTTCTATACTGCTTATCTGAAACTGGCATACAAGAAACATACTTTAGAAATATTACCAAAATTACTTTTATCATCTTTAGTCTATTACAAGGCGACCACCAGCATTGACCTACTAATTTCTTCACTGTCCACCTCTAGTTTTTGTGTCCACTTTCCATCCAGGACACTTGTGACCTCAGAACATTAGAGTCTAGCAATAAGCAAAATGTAGAGACCTTTTTAGCTTAGTTTCTGAGGTTTGAGTAATGACATGGTATAATTTGAAAAAAACTCCCTCTTATCTGATTAACATGATAAACATAACAGCAAAATGTATAATGTCTAACTGGAGTTGTTGTACAGCTACATGAAAATACTGGGCAACGGAGGCTGTGTGTAAGGCATAATCAACATTGTTTAATACCTGGTGAGTGAATATGTTATAAATAGAGTCACATTTGATCTCTTGTGGGTTTTTTTTGTATGTGTCCTGCTATGTGTGTATGTTCAGGTCTAATGTTTATGTGGTGTCTGTATTTGCGTGTGTGTGTGTATGTGAGAGAGAGAGAGAGAGAGAGAGAGAGAGAGAGAGAGAGAGAGAGAGTAGTTGCATTACCTTTGCTTTTGTAGTACAGTGTGTAGCTGAGGTTCCCATTCGGTCTAGGAGGGGCAGTCCAGCGGGCTCGGAGTGATCGAGAGCTCTGATCTGTCAGTTCCAGCAGTATAGGACCTTCTGGGGCCATCTCTAATGTATGTACCTCCATCTGATTTAAAGAAGAAAAGAGAAGATAAACAAGCTCACTTGCGTTACAGAGGAACAGACATGTAGCGGTTAACATACAAACTATACACAGTATTTTACTCTATAATTCTACTCACACTCATCCATCAAAGTAAAATAAAAAAAAGCAAAACAAAAAAAACATAATAAAATCTTCCCCCATGTGATAGGGGTCATGGTTGTGGTGATGTACTGCACTGAGTGGATTACTCATAATGCTATAATGTAATACTTTTAACGAGTTTTAGTTTAGGAATTAAGCCGCTCTTCACATCTGGCCAGCATTACCTTCACATCTGGTTTTCTATCGTCTTTCTTTCATCCTTTTATTTTTTCTTTTGCCACATTCTTCTCTTCTTTTCTCTCAGTCCACTCAGTGATCCCTTTCTCTCTTTTCACCATCGCCCTGCTCTTTTCTTCAGTCTCATTTCCTCCTGTCTCACTTGCCCTGTTAGCCTCTCCTCTGCTGCCCTTCGCATCCTCGCTTTCCACCTCATCTCTCGCTTTGCTCTGACCATTTACTCTATCCTCATCATTTCACTTTTATCCTTAAACTCCCTCCTTCCCTGACTCCTTCCTTCTCCTTTTCCCATCCACGCCATCTCTTCCTCTTCTCCTCTCCATCCTGTCCCCACCCCCTTCCCACTTTCCTCTCCTCCTGTTCTGCTGTGTCAGCTGATCTTGCAGTGTTTGACCAAATATGGCGTCCGTATTGGAAAAATGCCCCAAAATACGGCCTGTCGTCAGAGACGTCGTTGAGGTGGAGTGGCATTTCCTACCAAATGTCACCATTGTCACGCCAACCCTCATTATTGAGCCGAGAGAATCGATCACCTTTATGATATCCAGAGACACACACACACAAACACACACACACACATGCACGCACAACACACATACACTTTGTAAATGTTAGAGTAGGCATTCCCACATGTGTACCTATGTTTTTGTATCTCACAAAGGAACTTGCAAATTATTTCATTATAATACATTAATTACTGTGTTGACTAGGAAGTGAGTCACTGACCATTGGTCCCTTGCCGCAGCCCCGTGCAGTACAGGCCTGCAGCCTGAGTATGTGTCGGCTCCATGGAGAGAGTCCCTCTATCAAAAAGATCCTCTGGGACGAACTGGTGTTTAAAGTGAGAACTCCATCCAGCCAGAGACCATAGCTGGTTATAATGCCTGTCAAAAGAACACATCTGATGATATATTTACCCAGCTATTAATGAGAGGAGCTTACCTGAGTCACTGCAAACAAGTTTCAGTATTAAATGTACATGGGTAACTCTGTCCAGCACTTAATTCTCTTTACATGTAAACATAACCAATGTGTTAAATTCATCCTCTGCACTGATCTGTAACTTCAACCCTAACTACAAAACAAAACATTTCTCTGTCACTGATAAAACTGTCCACACTTTATTGCACTGGTCACTCATACATTGTAGGACAGTTTCCAGATGATGAAGAATCCTGATCACAAAGTGAGCTTTGCAATGCTGGGCTGCTGTCTGGGTCACTGGATTACAATGCAAATGAAAACTGACTAAGAGGCTCCAGACCTGCCAGTCAATGTGTCCTAGTGTGATCCAATGATGAAAACAGCACTGAAACAACAAATGTAACCATAGGCGTTACAAAGATAAAGGCCCTCAGGAGGACAGTAGCACCAGTGTGAATACACGCACGCACACACACGCACAATGTGGGTGCAAATAGGTGTGCTCCTGCAAACTCCTCCACACACAGGTATGCTCCACACATACACATACAAAGATACACACACACATACAGGCACACACACACAGGCACAATAATTACATTACATTACATCCACCTAATAAAAAAATGAAACAGTACGGTGCCAAATGTGCTTTTCCTTAATAAAAATGCATACAGGGGGCTCAAAAGATCAGTGCTAAGAGCTAAGAGTCTATTCTGCTTTAATCATGTGTGGGTTTTATTATTGCTCAATACAGATATACACACCTATCAGGGAAATGAAGACACAAAAACCCCACATACGCCAACTACATCTGGGAAGCTCTTAATGTGGCCAATCACATGCGTGTGAGAGTGTATGTGTGTGTATATGTGTGTGGATGTCAGTGTGTACTTGTGTGTGTGAATAAGCCCATATCAGTATAGGTTGTAATAAAGACAGGTTGGGAAATGAAGCAGCGAATGCATAACAGGCTTATTTCCCCTCTTTGTCTGCGTGTTGCCCCGACCTAATCCCCGAGAGGATTATCCCCCACAAATCCCTGCGGAATTGGGGAGAAGGGGGGCAAGAGAGAGAGAGAGAGGACGAGAGAGAGAGAAAATAACACAGAATCTCGGTCCTTTGGAACCCATCACCATCATCATCGTCATTGTTGCTGTCCATTTATGAAAAAAAGAGTAAATGAAAAAAAAAGCCCTGAGCCCTTCTCCATTTTTAAGTAAAAATTAAAGCGTTTTAAGCATGAGATAATCGGGTAATCATGATTAAGTGTCTCCCTTGTTATAAATTTCTGTCATCAGATGAGAAAAGCTTTAAGTAATTTATCCAGGCTAATATGCACACACATCACAGGGTTTATGGTGCGAAATGCACTCATGTGGCATTAAGCGTAAAACACACACTATTCACATTACACACACACACGCATTATGGAATTACACATACTTTAACGAGCATGGCAGTAACATTTGATAATATGTGGCAGTGCGTTGTATGTTCGAGTGAAATGGGGTGGGAATTCCTCAGATGGTTCTCCTCACTCAATTCATTTGGTTTCATAAGATGTAGTATTTATTAACACAGTCCTTGATAATCCACGTTAGAATTTTATTTATTAATTCATCTACTAGTATTCAAAACTGTATTTTGCAGGAAATTCTACTGTCGAAAACTTTGAATCTCTTCACTCTAGATCATCTGCACTCATAAAACTGTGTGCAAATAACTTTTTTCTCTCTCTTTTTTTTTTTTTTTTTTAGACAGATCCAAGTCAATAGCCAAATTCCAAATTCACATTGAACATACATGAAATACACCTTGGCCCAGTTATGTGCAATGGATTTTAATTGGCTGCAAGTAAATTAGATGGAGATCAGAAGAATAGAGACAACTGTGAGTCTATGTTCTTCCAGCCTGCAGTTCTCTATTCAGTCAAAAGGGAGCACTTTTCATCCACTTAAAGGAGCTCAGTGAAGCACTGCCCTCTCACTGCTCGCCTCCGTTTGTCCCGCTCTCAAATAGTACGTTCTCTCACCCTGCCTCTGTCTCTTCCCTTTTTCTCCCTGTGTTGTTCCTCTCCTTTCAGTTTCTCTTTCTGTTCTCCTCTTTTCCTTTTCTCTAACCGTTTCATCTCTATCTCTTGCTCGCCCATCTGATTCCCCTCATACAAAGCAAAATGCTCTCCTGTTTCATAGTCACATGTAGGGGATCCCCGAACCGTGTCCCTATCTTCATATCTGTGGGTTCTGTGATAGACCAGAGATATGAAGATGCTGATACCTTGAATTAATTTTTTACAGTTGAACTAATGACACACGGTCTTATCCCGATCTTGATTCGTGTTAACGCTTCTCTACACATTTCATCTCTCACAAGTTTCTAATCCCTTTCCCCTAAGAAAATGTCATATTTTTTTATTTTTTTTAAGAAAACATTGTCACATGGCTGAAAGCTTGTGAGTGTCTGTGTGTATTTAGCTAAAATTAAACATTATTGCAAATGTTAATAAATGTTTATGTATAGTTGAATGTTTTTGGTTATGTTCATGGGTATGCACCAGAGTCAGTGTGTGTCCTCTCACCATTTGGAGTGTCAGGAGGTGTCCAGCTGACATTGAGTGCATATGGGGACAAAGGGGTGACCAGCGGTGCAGGAACATTCTCTGGGGTGCTCTCCTCAGTCTGAGCATGGCTGGGAGGGCTGAAGGTACACCCACCTCCTGTGCAGGCCTGACACACACACACGCACACACGAATGTATGGATGAAGGTGAGGAGACAAATTCGAAAGATGATTTGCAGAGTGGAGCAAGGCACTTACAGCCACTGTGATGGTGTAAGTTGTTCCGGGGGTTAGGTTGCGAAGTGTGTGGTCTTCAAAAAGTTCTGAGCTGTTATAAGCGAGCACTGGCCGTCCACCATCACGTGACAGGTAGATGGAATAGAACTCCAAAGCGCCATTGACCTGAGAGGGCCGTGACCACCTGGAGATGGAGAGAGGAATCAGCAGAGATGGAAGCAACAATATACTGTACATTTACTGTCAGACCATTACTTTAATATCAGAGTGTGTGAAACCTTTTGTGAGACACCTTTACTGCATTTCAGAGGGAAACATTTTACTTTTTATTCCACTGTATTTATCATATAGATGTAGAGTCCAGTTAACTTTTGAGATAAAAAATAAGGCTGATGTTATTAATCTGTCTAGTAACAACACTCTTCTGAAGAGACCAAAACTACACATTTATCTACAAACTTATTTTTCCTGTTTAACTACAGCCTGATACACATGTAGCTTACAGCCCTCTAACATAGACCTTCACTGTTGTTGAAAAACTATGAAACTATGAAACTTAAGTGTTACACAAGACGAGTGTAGTTAACATGTTGGACTGTAAAGATAACTTGTAATGGTGGCTTATATTACTACAGTAATATTACAATGGAAATTGAAATATTCTTGCATTTATTAAAAAACGAATGTTTCATTGAAATAAAACTGCCATCCTTTGTGACTAAGGATGGCCATTGTTAAAAATACAATGTCAAGATGTTACCAGGAGTGGTTGAATTTCATTGGTTGCTCGCATTAACTTACTGTTTGTTATGCAGGCCTTTAATATTGTATTATTTCCAAAATTGTGTGTACATATTGAAGGTACAGTTCATAGCTGTTTATTGTACAACAGCATCATAGCATCATTACACCTCAAGGATTAAAATAAGATTGTGTGTGAGAGAGAGTTTGCTTATCTTCATGTGAGTGTGTGCTCACGTGTGTGTGCCTTTATCATTGTGTTTTCCTATCTTCAAGTACATGGAAACATAACGCCAAGCTAAGGTTTCTTACACACGACACACACACAAGTATGCTGCACACACAGTTTCGTTTGTAAGACAGAGGTGTTTCCTCTTCTATATTTAGAACAGGAAGGTCATCCCCAACTGAGAGAGGGAGGGTGAGTACAAGTAATATGCAGAGTATTCATAACATAATGTAAAAGAGAGAAAGAAACAGCAAAATTCAGGTCAGAAAATGTTTATTTCTTGTAATGAGGGATCACTGGGGCTGCTGAGAATGTCTTTATGACCAACATGCATCCTTTGTCCTTTTAAATGTTTTGTGATTTGTGCCTGTTGACATTGTTGGTTGAATAATTAAGCTATGATAAAATAATTTTTAAAAGTTTTGCAGTCCTGAGAAAATTAACAGTAAATTCTAATGTTGTTTATTGCATTTCACCCTACCTTTGTAAAATACAGTGCTGTAACAAAGTTTTGAAACAGGGATGTACACTTTAACTTCATGCAAAATCTAAAGTAGCTGATAATTTTTCAAAAATTATGACATAGTACATAAATAATTCATAAATAAATGAGCAATATAGTCCTGCAATTCTTACAAATCCGAAAGTAACCCAACCCTCTTGGCATGGTAGCAGGGGGAGGCCATTTTAAAAAGTGATGGATTCCTTTCTTTGTTCCTCTCATTAAAATCCAGCTTTTGAATGACTGATGGTTGTGTGTTAGCACAAAATTAGCTACTGTGGCTAATCTATCACATTTATGATAAGATTTATATGCTGTCGATTGTCAGTGTGATGTATGTCCACTTTTGAAAAACTAAATCAAAGGGGAGTTGTTATAATCTGTATCATAATTCACTGTGGCAATGGTTTTAGAATACCACTGGTTTAAAAGTGTGTTATGAAATTAGTGTGAAACAGATGGCTACTTTCTCAGCATGTTGAATTTAAAACCCTGCTCTTAAGATGTAGTGGGTTCAAATCAAATCACCGTCTATGAAGTGTCAACCTGTCTCCTGCACCTTCTGTCTCCATCTTTCCTGATGTTCTCTACATTGCACACTCCAAAAAACAGAATTGGTGTCATCAAATAATTATTCACAGCACATTAAAGTATTGAAGGTAAAGTCAGAGAAAAATCAGAGAAAAAAATGTCAGCAAAATCATTTAGGACTGTTGTAGTTTTGTCAGGTAGACTGAATTCTGCTGCTGTCCTGATCATGACATATGTCCCATCAGGTTTTCTTTGTATTTGTGACTGTGCAGATGTACAGTGTGATACCTTTGCAGCTGAGTCTGCTTGTGTGTGTATGAATGTGTGTGTCAGGTAGTGTTAGGTGAGGGCAGGAAAGAAATCTGCTGATATTGTTTTGTTCACACACTGCAGCTTATTACAACCTTTCTCACACTCTCTCACCCTCACTCACGCACACACACACACACACACACACACACACACTCTCTCTCTCTCTCTCTCTCTCTCACACACACACTCACTTTCTTTTTAAATATTACTTACATTTCCCTCCATTCTTCCCTTTAAAACTCAGAGTTCATCTTTCTCTCGTCCTCTCTCTGGTTCAACTGTCTTAACATTTTCTCACAGTTGTTCTCTCTCCATCTTTCTGTCTTTCTCAGCTTTTCTCACAGACAAAACAGAGAGGTATTGACCAAGTATGATCTCTCAACCTCTGCCTATTACCAATGTGCTAACAAGGCAATATGCAGCCTTCCCACACCTGGTAAATATATGCAGTCCAGACTGAAAGTATTTGGACAGTTACACATTTTTTTTTCTTCAAGCTCTGAGCTTTAGCACATTCAATTTAAAATAAAATAAAGTGCCAAGTCTCATCTTTAATTTGAATAGGTTTACATGAATGTATAAAGTGTGGGAGATACAGGCCTTTAAACACAGTGCCCAATCTTTTCAGGTTCTAAAGTAACTGGACATGAAGTACAAAAAAAAGGGTCAAAAGTCGAGGAAATTCCACCTTTTCACCCTGAAAAGCTCTTTGGTTGTCTACTGTAAGTTCAGGTTCATTGTTTTGCTGAATAATTAAATGTAATCCAATGAGTTCCGATGCATTTGGTTGAATCTGAGCACATAATGTTCCTGTATACCTCTGCATTCAACCTGCTGTCTCCTCATCACTGAAATCAACTATAAATGGCAATGTCACAGTTTCACAACTTTGTTACAGAATCTTACCAGTTTCTGTTTGTATGTTTTTGTGAACTGGCCTTCCTAGTTTTGATGTTTACCGGGTGTCTGCACCGTGTGGGGAATCCTCTGACGTTATGGTCATCAGGTCTTCTCTTGATTGAAATGATTTTAACTTGCATTATGTATAAATTAAGTGAAAAATATTTTATATGTTTTTATTTCCAAAAAATATCAAAAATCCAATGTTTTGTGGCTCCATAGAAACACAACTGACAACATAAAAAATATAAGCTGTCTAATAAAGCTTCTATTTTCAGTGATGTTTATTTAATAAAAAAAATGTTTTCTTCCACCTGTTTATTTTTCGTTCATTGTCAATTAAATTCCACCATGGCATCCACTTCAAATTGTTAGTATTATTCTGACAGTTGTTGTTGTTGTAGAGGCCTAAGATTCCTATTGTTATAAGGCCCAACTGTAAATGAATAAATGTGAACCTCAATCAGGCATGTAATATTATTAATTTAATGTGTGCTATTATTCATTTTCTCTTTTTCTTTTATTTACAAATGTATGAGGGAACAATAATCATGAATGAGCAACAGTTTGATGTGTTTTCTTTTTTTGCATATCAATACACTCACATATGTACTATGTGTGTGCACTAGCAGTTGCACACTGCTGATCAGACGATCAAAGAATGACCAAGATCATCACATCTTAACCAAACAAACTCATCATTCCCCTCTCAAACACTGGGTGCCTCCAATTTACTCTTCTCCATCCACTCACTTACCCTGTCTGTTGTTCAAGTGTGTGGATATGCTTGTGTATATGTGTGTATGTGTGTGCGTGTATGAGTGGCACTGTGCCCTCCTGTGGTGAGTCCCACTGTAAGTGACAGCCAGTATTGCATATGTACTGTCCTTTTCTCACTTGTGAGTTAATACTTAAAGAAATACAAAACAGAGTTTCCATCCACCTGTTTTTTATGTGCATTTTCAAATTGTGCTTAAAAATCTGAGCGGGAACACTGGAAGTCCAAAAAAAAATTCTTCACTGAGGTGAAAAGTTTGTACATCAGTAAATGCAAAATGCGACAAAGTCCATTGCAAACAGTAGTAAATTAATCATGACATATATGAAGCATGTGACTTAAACGTCCACTGAAGAGACAAAAACTAGCAGCAGATGAAAATTTATCTGTGTGGATACATATATGCATACTCTACTATGCATTGTGTCTTACAGCTTTACACGGACAAGTGAATGTTCTGTTTGTATATGCATGTGTCTCGAACCACTCTGTATGGACCTGATACAATTATCTACTGATGAGAACTGTGTGCAAGTATGTGTATGCACTGTACTTACTCCACCAGAATAGTCCGTGAGTCTAGCAGGGTAAGATTTGGTGCTTGTAGTGGCCCAGGTGGAAGCTGAGAGGTCACCATTGTAACTTGTGAACTGTTGGTGCAGCCCACTGAAGTGCACGCACTCAGTAGCAAGACGTGAGTGGAGTACACACCAAGACCTGAAACAAAAGCAAGTGAGAAATAAACAAATCATAATTCTTGACAGTTTACAGTGTTTATATTTGTCACTGCCTCAAAACTGTTCTCCCATCTGTCCCACTGTTGCAGTCTTACTCTCTGTAACACAATCTATTCTTGCACATACCGTATAATTACTACATCCATAATCCTTCCAATCGCTGTGAACATCAGACACTTAGCATTATTAACCTGGCATGGATGATATGTGCTCTCATGCCTTCATTAACTTACAAAGACACACATATACACTGCTGGGCAGTGTGATGTTTTGCTAACCATGACGTCTCAGTGTGTGATAACAAAATGAGTTATAATCTATTCTGCGCATATAAAATGCCATATTGGATGACTTTACTGCGTATATGAATCTGTGTGCATCCCTGTATATTGTATGTTTGCACATGTATGTTTGTGTTTGTGTATCTCAGCGTGTCTGTATCTATTTGCCATGTGGTGCACCACCGTCGTCTCAGTGGTGTAACATGTTTCATACCTTCTTTAACTCTCTTTAGTGAAAGCTTTCAAAGTAAATTGTGTGTACACACGCTAATGTTTAGTATGCTTTGTTTCTCCACTGCTTCATTTTCATGTTTGTGTGTGTGTGCGTGTTTGTGTGTGTGTGTGTGTGCATGCTCTTTTTCAAAGTGCTATTCCCTTGGTAGGGACTGAGATGCTCTTTCCTCTTTCAAATGCTAATCCCCCACTCCATTTTGCTTTTCTTTGCTCTTCCCCTTCTCTTTACACCGAGGCCCCATCCCTCCACAGTCAGAGCAACGCTGCGGCACGCGCACACAAAACACACACGCTCTCTCCTTTTTACCAGTGATGTTGTGTTGTCTGTCTTTTCCCCTGTAGACCATTTGGTTGTTGTGATAGAGGAGGTACTCTGTAATGCCTCCATTGGGCCTATCAATGGAACAAAAAAGAAATGAGGGTAATATTATGATGTTATATTTAACATAAACTATTTTGATGTTAAACTCTACGTTGCGTTCAATTAGGGCATATTTATTCAGGGAGAAAAAAACATGCTAAACAAAGGCAGAATCAATTGTCCTTATTATACAACATTATGTTTATTTTATGTATGAGAAATGGGTATTACCTTGCTGGAGGTTCCCAGGTCACATAGAGTGCTGAGGGGGATGAGACTGTGGCTGGAGGAGAGACAGCATCTGGAGCTGAAAGGAAAAAAAATATTTGTTTACAACAATTAACAATTCAATTCTTAATATACAGTGTTATGTATATGACCTCAGGGAAAGCAGTCATACTGAACAGTAATGCAAAAATGTAACAGATATTATTAACATTGATATATTATTATATCAAAGGTATGGTAAGTCTAAATTTCATAGAACCAAATATTCTATTACATGAGATGTCACAAGTGCTAAAGATATTATGACTGTTAACTGATTAACAGATTATTGTTCAACACACTGCAGAGCGCTATATGATTTTATGTTCCTTGATCTGGTGTATAAGGTGAAAAAAGTGCCTGTGCTGAAGGAGAAGTGATGTGTTACTGTTTGAAAAATAGACTTAAAAGAGAGTTTTAAATAAGTTCTTTCTCCAGTCCTCCTAACATTGTTCAGTGTCTTAACTCTGCGCTCAGTGAGAATCAATACAGTAATCTGTTTTTTTTTCTTTTACTTCAGATTGATTTTTGCTGTCTCTGCACTGACCCCTGCCGTCACATTATCTCCCCAACAAGGCCAGTTAGTCCAACACAGATTAATGTAGTGACTAACATACGAAGAAAAATCTTTCTTTTCCTCTTCCTCGTCTTCTTTCCACGACCTCCCGGTTAAGAAAAATGTAAGATGTTACTCCGTACTATCAGCCTTTCACTCACTTGCAATGTGCTTTGTCCTTTTATCATTTTGCATCTTGCCCTATCCAGTCATCTTATTTTTTTCTCCCATCCCTGCACCTATTTTTTCCATTCTGTCTTGTTCCTCTTTCTTGTCTTGCTGCTCCACTTCTCTCCTCTTAAGAGCTAAAATCTCCATCACTGAGGAGACAGGATGAGAGTGTCTGAGTGTGTTTAGAAGTGTGTCTGTGTGTGTCCATATGCCGAAACAGTCATAAATTAATTCTACTGGTAACAGATAGAGGACAGAAGTTCCGTTCTCAAGTGTATGAATGTGTGTATATGTTTGCGTTAGTGCCTTGCAGTCTTACCTTCCTCCGGGGTTGTGAGGCCTGATTTTAAATCATTACCATCACCACTGTCATGACGAGGACTCTCGGTGCAGCCAACAGGACCACAGGCACTTACAGTGACAGTGTATCTGGTGGAGGGTGTGAGACCTGACAACACACCTGGAGAGATGGAGAGCGTGAACATGTCATAGAGGGAATGAGGCAGAGAACACAGACAGAGGGATCAAGATACCCACTTGATGTTGTTAACTCACACTTCTGAAATGTCTTATTAGCTTCAGCTATACTTTCGGATGCATTTTAGCAACATGAATATTGGCTTATGACTACAGTTTCAAGGTAGCCTACCCTTTCACATTCCTTCACGGCAACTTTGCCTTGCCAGACTAAATGCCTTTAACTGTCTCCTTTTAGTGTGTGTTAGAACCTGTTGTTAGTGAAGTATGTATCAAAGTGCTTCAATAGTGCAATTTAAATGCTTTACTTGTTTCCATGTGCCACTGTTGCTAAGCAAATTTACTGCATTTGGCAAACAAAGCTAGTCCATTCTAATTGTAAAGCTTCAGACATCTCTCTGATGTTTTTGTCCTAGCCGTCTCAGCCCTCTCAACTCCTTTCTATATTTCCTAAGTCAGTCCCCCTCTCTTCTCTTTCACCCCCTCCAACTCTCCTCACCCTCTGTGTCCAGTCACTCTGTACTTGCCTCTCTCTCTCTCTCTTTCTCTCTCTCTCTCTCTTCTACCCATGTCTTTTAATTCAATTAAGGGCCAGGGCCCCACTCGGCTGCCATTACACCCTCATTTGCTTTCTGTGTTTTTTAGCCGTTGGTGTAATTCTGCAGTCAGGTGTCGAGGCCATCATAAATTAACAAGAAGCCTTATCACGGTGGACTTAATGTCTGGCAAAGAGAGAGGGAGGGAATGGGGAGCAGCTAGAGAGACACTGAGAAAGACAGAGACAGAGAGCTCATCTTCATATTTGCCTGGAGACATGGCAGAGAGGATGAGAGGAGGGACGAATAGCAGCAGCGGACGCACACATCATCATCATCATAAAAGATGAAGTGAGGAAAGATCGAAAAGTGAGCAACAGAAGGAAGGAGAGAGAGAGAGAGAGAGAGAGAGAGAGAGCGAGAGAAAGAGAGAGAGAGAGAGAGAAGAAGCGATGCCAGGGTATGACATCATTGGGGTAGTCCTGTGTGTCTTATTCCAAATGGAGACAGTCTCCTAAAGCTGGGGACTTGCCAAGGAAACATTAACAGGGTTGCCTGAGACAGTGTGTATGTGTTTGTGTTAGTATGAGAGATAGAAAGAAAGTGAGTGAAAAAGGCAGTGTGAATGTGTTTTCACTAAGGGCCAAAATGCCCTTACAGGTCTCACAAGTTGGTGGCAGGAAAACAGCCACAATAAGTTAAATAATGGTATATACTGAATATATGTACTGCATGGAGAAATATTCTTCTATAAAAGGTTTGCATATGTTTTACCTGTGAAATTTCCATTAGCCAGGTAAATGGCCTTGATGGGTGGCGCATCTGGCTGGTCACTATTGTAGGCGTTTAACTCGTATCTGTCAATCAGCCCTCTGATGTCACCAGTGGGTGGCACCCACCGCACCCTGGCACTGAAGCCATTCAAGCTCTGCACTGTGGTAGGAGGTGGCACAGCCCTAGGTACTAGAGCCAGAGAGAGGAAAAATGAGTCAACATGACAGGAGGAGATTACTGTGGATGAAGACAGAGAAAGAGATAAAGAACTATAAGCAGCAAAATAAATAAAACAGTCACATACAATAATTAAACAAGGTAATACATGATAAAGAAAGTAAGAGAATCAAAGACAGAAGAACAAGGGAAACCAAAGAATATAAAAGAAAAAAAACAAAACAACAGGTCGGGAGCACATGAGGTTAAAGAAAAAGCATCCCCCATCTCTCTGTGTTTTAATAGGCCCAGTAAATCATACCTCACCATTAGCATAAATAGTATTTATGAGAGTAGTAACTTTTTCAGCACTGATTTAATACAGCCAGCCATTCATTCTGGGCTATATTTCACAGCAATCAGCCTCCCTCCTTCTCTATAGCACTCCCCTTCTTTCTCTCTTTGACACCCTCTCTAGTTCATGATGGTCCATCTCATTTCTCTCCTCCCTCTCTGTCACACTGCCTCACAACCACCTTCACTCTCTGTCTCCATCCATCCCTCCATCTTTCTTTAAATGCACCTCTACCATACTTAGCCTGGACTTAGTCCAGAAGTAGACTGGCCGTCAGTGTAAATCCTTAAAACCGTCAAAAAGGGGAAATTACAAATTACAAATGCAGATATTTTTGTGCCGTGAACAGCATACAAATTGTTTATACATATATATATATATATATATATATATATATATATATATGTCCTGTCCTGTCTGACAGGAGGCAGCACGTGAAGCTGGGAAAGCACGTGTCTGACTCCCAGACCATCAGCACTGGATCCCCGCAAGGCTGCGTTCTTTCTCCTCTGCTCTTCTCCCTGTACACCAACACCTGCACCTCCAGCCATCAGTCTGTCAAGCTCCTGAAGTTTGCAGACGACACCACTCTCATTGGACTCATCTCTGATGGCGATGAGTCTGCCTACAGGTGGGAGACTGAGCGTCTGGTGACCTGGTGCAGGCAGAACAACCTAGAGCTAAACGCTCTGAAGACAGTGGAAATGATAGTGGACTTCAGGAAGAGCCCAGCCCCACCCACCCCCATCTCCCTGTGTGACTCCCCCGTGGCTACCGTGGAGCATTTTCGCTTCTTGGGAACCACCATCACACAGGATCTCAAATGGGAGCTAAACATCAGCTCCCTCATCAAAAAAGCTCAGCAGAGGATGTATTTCCTGAGGCAATTGAAGAAGTTCAACCTGCCAAGGACTATGATGGTGAACTTCTACACCTCCATCATTGAGTCCATCCTCACCTCCTCCATCACCATCTGGTACGCTGCTGCCACGGAGAGGGACAATAACAGACTGCAGCGTATCATCCACTCTGCTGAGAAGGTGATTGGCTGCAATCTCCCATCCCTCCAGGACCTGTACGCTTCAAGGACTCTGAGGCGTGCAGGGAAGATTGTAGCTGACTCCTCCCACCCTGGACACAAACTCTTTGAGACACTCCCCTCTGGCAGGAGGCTGCGGTCCTTCAGGACCAAAACCTCTCGCCACAAAAATAGCTTCTTCCCATCTGCTATTAGCCTCATCAACAAGGCTAGAGAGCCCCACTGTTGCTGATCAATTGCACCAATCACCAGAAAAAATTCCTTGTATGTGAAAACATACTTGGCAATAAAACTGATTCTGATTCTGATTCTGATATATAAATTGAAAATAGTACACTGTTGTGGAGCTGCATCATGTTTTACCCTCTGCAACCTTTCTGTTTTTCTGTCAGTCATTAATTTCCTTTTTCATTACAACATTCTCACCTTCTTTCTCCACTCCAGCTATTGTTACTTTTTATCTATCCCATCATCACCACTTACCTTGCATCTTCCCTCATCTCTCTCTCTCACTTCTTCCCTTCTTCCCTTCTTGCTGTCCATCAGTCTCTTTCCTCCCATTTTTTTGACTCTGCACTTCCTCTGTACTTCCTCCCTCCTCCCACATTTCCTCTCAGTCCTTGTCCCCCATCTGCCTCTTTTCTCCCCAGTTCTTAATGTTTTTAGCACTTCCTCCCTCTCTCCCCTCCACTCCTCTCCTCTCTGGTCATAGCATGGTGCACTGAGACCTACCAGTGTATCGTTCACTACTAACGAGCAGCTTTATATTACACAAGGGACCACACAGGCCATTCTGGGTTAACAGCCTTTTACTGGGATGCCCTTTATAGAGGCCTTATCAATCTCTCATACTGTCAGGTACATGTAATATCAGTGGCTTTGGATAAGTATATACTGTACAAGATAGCAGTGCTTTTACATACAAAATCTGTTAAGAACAAAGTGAAACACCAGTCAAGCATTGGGAATATTTCCTCCTGGTTAAATGTGCCAAAACGCATCTAAATAAATTGTATCTCCAGTTAATCAATGTAAAATCATATATATGCAGTATGTTAGTCACTTTGCTAATTAAATGCTAATTTCATGATAGATTACACAATTCATCAAACATACAGTACATGTAAAGAAGAACACACACACACACACACACACACACAGTATGCGAGGCTTTGGCAAATTATGTACTTAAGGGTCTTATCATCATCTCCAGCTATTAGAGTGTGTCAGATAGAGGTTGGATAGAACGAATGACACAATAGCAGATACTGTATAAAATGTGTACTGTGATTGTGTGCTGCATCATGTGTGGCTGTAAAATATGTTGGTCTGACAATACAACAGAAAACCACTTCAGCTACTGCCAGAGAGACAAGAGACGTCTTACCTCTGCCTCGGCTGCGTCCTCTCTGCCAAGGTCCTGCTGCCCAACCTCCTGCAGCCAAGGCTACAAACCTGTACAAGTACTCTTGAAAAGTGTGTGTGTTTTTGCACATAGGTGGAGGGGGTGGGACAGGGAAGAGAAATATTTTTTACATTAAGAGAAAGTATTTGAAACATATGCACAAAAAGATGCATCACATGTTCTTAGTAGTTGTTCATATGTCACTGACATTACATTTACTGATTACAGCATTTGTGGTTTGATGTGATGGAATTTCCTGCTGTAATATATTCATAGATTTCTTGGATGGTAAGCACCTAACCATCTCAGTGTCAGTCACAAAATGTTGGAACATATTAATATCCCTAGTGCAAGCATATATCAGAGAAAAGGATAATGTAGAAAGCAAATACTAGTAATTACAGTGAGCTACTAACCTGGTATTTGCTACAGATGGAAGATTTGCAGTCGTACAGATACAGTAGGGATGCATGTACGAAAAAACTACTCAATGACATGAGGAGAAAAGACTAACCTTTGCTTATTTAACTTATTTATATATAGTGCATATATACTCTAATGCACACCTTACTGACAGCTGAGTAGGAACACAAGGTAATGTGAAAAGAAAGCAGTGAACTTCATTACACTGTTAGTACCCTTGTCATTCTCAAGAACTGAGTGAAGCATAGAGATTGTTCCCGTGTTGCATCTTGATATTTTGGACATGACCTATGTGAAGAACCTCCCTGTCAGAATTTTCCATTCTGTTAAATACTGTAAATTAACTGCTCTTAATTAATATTGTTAATTCATTGTCGATTGCCAATTCACTTGGGTGCTTCTTTGATTAAATGGCATTTAATGATTTAACTGTTGCAACAGACACTGGAGTATCAGTGCCATGCCCTTTGTATTGTCTCTTTGATGTCTGAGGAAGGTCTGAACTGAAATGTTGAGAGTTTCACACCTCTTATCAGGCTGTCCCTGAGTTAAAGTAGTTATGTTTATGTATACTGTGCATAGTTACCAGTGAAAGGCTGTAGACTATAATCTGCGGCTTGTGTCTTTCTCCCACTATACACCAACACAGAATCGTTTCCTCTGCAGTTGAACCGGCTTTCAGTGGTGGGGCAGCCATCTAAGTAGACTCTAACAGAACGGCGGGAGGCAACAGAGAGATTAACACTTTGCCTGACAGAAGGGTTTGTTTCATCACTTCTTATGCTCAGATCCCTTATGCAACCTCCTAGGCCTGTGAAAGAGGACAGGAGAAGGGAAAGAGTAGAAGAGGAAGAGAAAGGACAAAATGAGAGAGGGGAGGAGACAGTGAGAAAAGTACACTTAGTAATGTGCTGGTTACCATTTTACAATTTAACATCTTCCTCCACACACACAAAATGTGTTTTGGTTGTTAGTACTTCTCTTCAATGTTTGGCCTTCATATTCACTGTTGCTGACACTATTTCTGTGCATACACATATCTCACCATGTTTGTGACTTCGGCTGTCCAGAGCAGGATGTATGAGGTCCATGGGCACACCCCCCAAGTATAAGGGGGAGTCAACTCTCAGCCTCACTGCTCCTCCTCCCCTTTTCTCCTCTGCCCAGTCATTGACTGCAGCAGAGATGCGTGAGCCACGTTTTGCTAATGACAACTTTTTCCAGTCTCCATCACAGTAGCTAAGGCCCACCCACATGCTGAGTTCAGTCACATGACCTTCAGAGGCAAGAATGAAGGACAGGAGACCAGCCTCCAGCTCCACCTAATAATATACACCAATAAACAGAGTATCACAAGCTGATGCTTTGTCATGTGTTTCTCAAGTTTTATTTAAGTGTTTTCAGTATTTAAACAATGTGTTTTTGCTCCTTACCAGCATATAGTCTTCAGTTTGTGTGTTGTATGTAAAGATCAAAAGTGCATTCAGCTGGTCTGTTCTAAAATCCATAGAAATTTGAAAGTCCTGTCCTCCACTGAAGACGTCTCTGCCCAGCTCCAAGTAACCTGAAACAAGGAGGAAATAATTACCAACATGCCATTTTAAGACCAAGCTAGGGCCTAAAGAAAGAAAACAAATTCTTTTGCTTTATTAGGGACCCTGGAAAAATGACCTGTAATTTTTTTTTAGTCATATTTAAAATGTGTGAGATGCTTAAGGTTAAAAAATGTTCTGTATTAATGTCATGTATTCCGAAGTGAGAGCCAAATAACAGATTAGATGAGCAGGCCCTTTTATAAAGCAGTAATGGTGGAAATGTACCTTGATGAACTTGATATTTCCTACAGAGACCAATGAACCTATCATAATTATATTTATCAGTGTGACACAACAACCTCATTAACACAAACATCTCCAGCACGCATCTTACTAAGATACACAGTGTTGCCAGTGTATTAGGAAAAGTAAAAATTTACTTAAAGTTGTTTCTTAACACAGCTTGCTCATGAAAAAAAAAGGTTTTCTTCCCCTCTGCAATGATAATACTCTGTTGCCTACTATCATGTCTTTAATTTAAAAAAGGCTTCATAAGCATTTTCAACCATTATCAGCAACAATCCATGTGATCCTACCATGACCCAGAAAATGGGCTCCATCCACAGTTTGAGTAGGACATCCCTCCCAGTTTTCATATACTGCCTTCTTCTTTGCTGCTTTTGCCCAGTCCAGAGAGCTCCATTCTTCTGAGGGACTGTCAGTCATTTTAAAACTCACGTCTCTGAGGCAACCAGAGAAACTCTGTCGCACCAGCTCAGCATCACCTGGCGAGACAAACAAAAATAAGTAAAAAGTTTTCACTCGATCCATCCAAATTATGAATTATCATAAAGTACCATTACGTTCCGGGGGGATACAATAAAGAATATAAAAGGAATTAGCCAGTAGCTAAGCTGGGTACAGATGGCCAAAATTGATCAACTCAATTTAAGTTACAAATTATTGGTAAAAATTATTAAATGGGAGTGGGTGGAGATGTTTTTACCTGAATCCTCTCTTATCAGAGTAAAGTCTTCAGGCAGTCCTCCAATGAATACCCCAGTGTTCTCTCCAATAATGGTGCTGCCAGTGGATGCTGACGCACTTCCTGGCGGTGAGGATGGTGGTGATGTTACACATAAATGTAGTGGGGCAAGAAAAAGTGCGGAGTGACGGATAAGAGTACATTTTTAAGAAACAAATAGGGGATTGGACACATTATAATAAAGGGAAAGACAATATAAAAGAGAGGGGGGTAAAGGGGGTAGAGGCAAACAAAAAGAGAGAGAGAGAACAGGAGAGAAAGACTAAGTGCGAGTGGTTATGCTCATACAGTTTCTGTCCAGATTTACCCACAAGGAAAGAAAACATTTTCAAGACATGTTTGATAACAACTGAGGAACATAAACATGTTTCTGTGTGTGAAACAGTACTTTTCTCATCAGACGCAGAGCGGCTGGGATTAACCTGGCTAAGTCCTCCATGCGGAGCTGGGGGATTTAAATACATAGAAACACACCTACATGCACATAACTTATCAGTCTCACACTATTCACAAGAATGAACAGACGGACATAAACACACTCATATTCATGCCCTCACACACAGCTGATACACACACTGGTCAGTATGAACACGAGGAGAGTTACCTCTGTATTGATTGTTTATAACGAGTGTTCCCACGGCCCCTCGCCTTGTTGCCATGATGCTGTGCCACTGTCCATCATTGTAGTGTCGCCCTCCATCCCCCTGTACACTCACAGCCACCGCTGAGCCCTACACACACAAGGACATGCACACACACCCACAATACGGGCAAGAATTTAAACACATATATATTAATGGTGTTGTGAAGACAACCACTTGACTTATACTTGTTTCCTGGCTCTGACCATAGGTCCAGCAACTATGTGTTTTACAGCAATCACTAAAGTAAATCTATGACCTCTGGCTCAACAGAGACCACTTTTAAAATCACAGTGCAATCAAACATGCTTACTTTGTAACATTTTAAATTATTGCTTCTTTATCCCCCTGTTGTGCAAGCAAGGTTAGACAATAATTGATGACACACATCATACACACACCACCCTCAAATGGACATGAAGACACACATATAATCATCAAAGTGTTGTTACAGGGCTTTTTGCTACCTATTAAGTATGACATCATTGTGGTGATCAGCTTTTAGCAAGTAGGCAAAGAGTAATGTTGTACAACAAGAGCAACTGTTCACGCACACTCACACAAACACAATGACATATATATCCAGACACAGACACACACACAGAGATGAAGATTTAATGATGAGATCAATAAATGTATGAATGCCAGAGTATATCAGCCTCTGACATCTTTACTACCTTTGCAAGACAGCTCTACTTAACAAGACAACAGGGGAGGAGTTTCTTTCTTGCTTTCTTTCTCTCTTCACACAAACACACCCTTTTGAATCCATAGACTGGGAGTTACAGGGATTGGAAGCAACTAAAATGAGGTGCTGTTGAGCAAGGCATTTCTAACTTAATTACTCAAGTAGATTTGTTTGATAGGCAGAAGACTGGTGGGGGTTTTACTGAGGAGCACCAGTTGAGGAAAACCTGAACAGAAACTGCCTGAACATAGCCCACTTCTCTCTTGCACACACTTGCACACACACACACACACACACACACACACACACACACACACACACACACACACACACACACACACACACACACACACCTACCTACCCACACAGAAACACATGCACGCACGCATGCACTTGCACAGTCACTTTTATGTTGTCAGGAAACATACTATAGTATCAGCTATACAATACACACCAAATGAATAGCACTTATCCAAAGTGCTACCCCTGTGTCTTTCCCAGCTATACTTGGCAGCTCCTTACTGTGAGTGTGTGTGTGGCAATCTCTTATTGACACAGGATGAAGTGGTTTGTCACTTTTACATCAGATGACATTCAGATCCCTTTTTCCATTTTCTCTATGTCCTCATCTCTTTCACTGTCTCCATATCTCCCACCTGTTTTCTGTTTTCCATTCATGTAACTGTATCTCAGTATAATGTATGCAACCTAGTCCGAGTCCATGCCAGTCAAAATACATTTGAAATCTTTTCACAATAATTTTGAACATCTATCCACTGTAACTTGTCATTTTCAACCACCATCTTTTGAAAAACTTTTTTTGGTCACCACTCATCCAGGATTAAGACCAATTTTATAGAGCAGCCCATTGAATCCCTCTGCTGAGTTCAGCACTAAAGAAAGAGATGAGTACAGATGGTGATAATAAATCTCTTAATCTGTACAGACTTTCATTTGCTATACTTCTGCACCTGGAAGAAACCTTATGCCACCCTGCACGACACTTTCACCAGGTACCAGTGGCACTGGTGGCAGGTGTATTGTTATGAGATCTCTAGACTCCTTGTTGTTCAGCTGGAATCTGCCTCTCTGGGTTGCAAGATGATGGACCACTTTGTGAGACCCTTCCCTGTTGCCAATGTGGTCAACCCTGGCGGTCATTTCAAGAGGCATCTGGATTTTATTAAACAAGACTGGCTAGGTGACATAATACACTAATTAGCAAATTCATGAAATCTTTGTATTTGCATTCAGCCCAGTGTCAGCTGGTTTCAGCCCTTTATCTGTTTGCTTCTCTCCTGTTCTCACATATACAGTGTTTTAATACAGCAAAATTTCCAATAAAGCTGTTTTCATTTACATTTTCTTCTGTTTCTGTTGTCAGACAAGGGAACAAATATGAAATAGTGAACGAAACTTAACCCCTTAAGACTACGTGTTTTCCAAGCCATTTCCAAGCTGCTGCTCTGCTGCTGCTAAAATCCTGATTTTACATGTCATCGTCTGACAAAGTCACCATACATTTAAGTTAAAGACAACAGCTGTGCTGTGATTTCAGCTATATTCATTTGTAAAATGATCATTCAGAGAGAAGGTTAGAAGCTCATTAATGTCTATGTCAGCTCCTGTGCAGTCAACTGAATGAGAGGCAGCGCAGGGGAAGCCCAACCTTACACTCTCAGGGCAATACTGGCAACTCTCTTTTACATTAAGCAGCTATGGTTTGTCCAAAAAGTGCTAGATTTTTAAAGAGACAACCAATGGGGAAACTCCAACACAAGTGTGTGTGTGTGTGTGTGTGTGTGTGTGTGTGTGTGTGTGTGTGTGTGTGTGTCTCTTCTACATGTGAAAAGGAATGTTTTTGAATGTTTATGTGTTTCAAAGTATGTGTGTGGCAGCTTGCATGTGCACATATTTATGAGCATATCACTTTCCTGTGTCATGCTAAATTACTCCCCCCTGCACTGGTAATCCCATTAGGCTAGCTCAACAGGCTAATAGGGGGAAGTAATGGGCCCAGCTATATGTATCTAGGGGAACACTAATAAGCCATGACACCACTCCCACTGTTAATTACCCCAAACTAGCTTAAACAAAGGAATCAACCCAGTTGGAGAAGACACACACACTCCATTGCTCTTCCAGGAGTACACATAACCATAGATATGCACGTGAGCATTGCAAATCAGCAAAGATCTATTCAGTGACATAAACCCCTCCACACACGCAGATACATCCAACAGTTACATTTTGATAAAGACTTTTTGATAACAGCACTGGATAAGTGATAGTGATGGGAAGGAAAGAGTAAGTGTGCGTTTGTTTGAGTGTGTAATTAGTTGGTGGCCTCCTGGAAATATGTGTAATCATCTCCCATCATCACTTTCATCATCGAAGTCGTTGACTCTTTAACCCCTCTACATGTGTCTGTATGGATGGATAAGGGAAGCAAGGCTGTGTATTTCTATGTGTGTGTGTGTATGTGTGCAAGGGTGCAAAGCTTAATTAGCTTGCAATTGGTATTCACGCGTGGTGACTGCAGGGAATGAGTTAATTGCAGTCCAATTCAAACGTTGACACACTTTCAAAGTTTTTTCCCCTCTCCCTGTCTCCCTGACAGAAACCAATGAGGGGCTACAGATCACATTTATTAGATGAGAGCAAGTAAGTACGGAAATAGGAGAGACAGGGAGTGAGAGCAAGAGAGAGGGGAAGGAAAAGAGAGAAAGAGGGTACCAGAGGTGGATTCGAAGAGAAAGAGAAAAAACACAGGTAAAGTTGAGCAAGTAAGTGAAGTGAGGAGGATGAGGTAATAAAGTAGGAAACAAAAACAAATGAGAGTGTCTGCAAGAAAAAGACTTATGAAATGGCATAACAAAATGGGTTAAATGGCCACTAGGACAGCAGTACACTTGAAACTAAATACACTTTTGGCAAGTTCTGTTGTCAAACATGGAGCTATGAAACACAGCATGTTTGCTGCAACTCTAGGGACTTTATCTTATACCTGGGGTAAAGCGATGCATAGTGCAAGGCAAGTGTCTTTGCTAGTTTCAGACTGTCGAAGTTGTCATTTTCCCATTCAGTGCCAATGTTGCTTAAATAACAAATACACCTGCACCCACCTGTGTGCCCATGGGTGTGTTGGTTTTAAAATGAGGTGTTGTCAGGCACATTGGTGGTGCATTGCTGTCTTGGGACAGCAGAAAGCATTTGGGCGATTGACCAGCAGAAAACTGGTCTTAAGTCAGTGGCGCAGTATTTTACTGTTATTTTAATGGTGCATTATCAAGAGAGTAATATGCGCCTACATAGGTGGGTGCACAACATGCCTGTTACGCACAGGCAGAGTACTGAAAATGTGCTTTAGATGTTTGGATAAGTCAGGTGGAACGTCTACAGTCCAGAGAAGGTCAGAGCATTCTCTGTGGCAAATTGTATGATGCACTAACAATGGACATCGATGATGCGTGATAGAGATGCATTCGTTCTTACTACCTGGTGAATCCACAACATTGTTTCCCATTCATCAACTACCTTTGTCCCACAGTTTCATAAAACACCGAAGATTTATTCACCCGTCTCATCATATAACATAACAGATGTCTAACGTTGGGATTTGTGCCGTTGTTTCTTTGTAGAGCTGTGTGCACTGATTCACTCAGTCCTTCCTTGACTGTTAGGGCATACATTTATTGCTTGTTGCACCCAAAATATGCCATGATTAATTTTGAGACTGAGTCCAACAATTTTGAAATGTGCACCTGTTGCAGCGACCATTTTTTCTTTCCTTAAAATAGTAAAAGTGATATGGCCACGTCCTGAACGCATTGGCACTAAGTGCTTTACATTGTGCACTTTGGACTTTTAAAATAGAGCCCCAGGTGTTTATTTAATGGTATTTGCTACATGGAGATGTTTCTCATTCAGTGAAACCAGACACAATTTGCAAGTTCTCAGTCTCAGTTCAAATCTCAGCTCTTTTCAGTCACAATCTTAAAAGAATAAAAAAAAGCTTTACATACCTGTGGGTCAAACAAAAAGTAAGGGCGTCCATTTTTTATCTGAACAGCCAGGAACTCTTCCTGATTTCCAGGGGAGAAAGCACAGAGAAGCAGGCCATCTGGTGACCGAGTCTTGAAACTCAACCCAACACCTGATCCAAGGTGTGTTTGTCGAGAGAGAGAGAGAGAGAGAGAGAGAGAGAGAGAGAGAGAGAGAGAGAGAGAGAGAGAGAGAGAGCAAAATATTTAATTTACTTTGATTTGTTCTCAGGAATTAATTTAACATGGGCAACAACATCTAATACTTTCAACACAGGTCTATCATACTGTTGTAAAAGAATCCATACTCAGTATAATGAAACTGAGGAACCATGAAATGTTTACCTTTTAAAACTTAAAACAGCATAGGATGTAACCTTTCAAACTCTGGAAACTGAGTCCATTGGAGTTGAGTTGTGGGAGCTGTTTTCATGGTGCAACTGTAATTCTCAGTGATAGAGCTGACCATTTATGCCATCTATGTTAAAAATAGTAAATAAAGAGACCATCTCTGTATGTATCCTACATGTATAAAGATTTGCAAAGTAAACCCCCTAAACACCACTTGCACAACACTACAATGATAATTAAAAGCCAGTCAGAGCTTTGAAGTAAGGCCTGTTGCTGTCTTAAAATTTGGAAGTCTGATATACCACATATGTCTGTTTACAAGTAAATAAGAAATGGGAGATGTGTGAATGTAATTCTTCTTACAACTCCATTAAGTTCAGTGTTTCCCAAACACCAACAAAGTTCTAGGCTGCCTTCATTTCCACTACAAGCCAACTGTCTAGGGTAATCTTACAATTGAGATTTAAGGGAAAACATGAACTTCAGAAGACTAGCCTAAGTAGACAGGTCTGCTTCGACAATTTCAACAGCTCTGACTTGTAATCTCTTGCTTTTATCTCTTAAAACCACAATCTTCAGTTGAATATTTCAGAAAAGATGAAGTTGATGAAGATGACTGAGTGAGATAAATGTTTTTATGAAAATACAATTAATGGAACTGTTGATTCATTTCATCTAGTTTTTTTTGCAGAACAATATGATGTCACAGTTAAGTTGATCTTTGACCACTTGGATATAAAATGTCATCGTTTTATGTTATTCTTATAGACATTTGAGTAAAATTGAGTCATAATTAGTGTCTGAGATGTGAGTTTTGGCCAAAGACATGTTTTGTGAGGTCACTGTGACCTTGACCTTTGGCCACCAAATTTAAATCAGTTCATCTGTGAGTCCGAGTGAATGTTTGTGCCAAATGTAATGAAATTCTCTCTAGGTGTTTCTGATATATTGCAGTCACAAGAACGGCACCGTGACCTTGAACTTTAACCTTTGCCCACCAAAATCAAATCAGTTCATCACTTTTGCCAAAGTTGAAGAAATTCCCTCAAGGCATTACTCAGATATTGCATTCATAAGACCAAAATCAGGGTTTTTTTTAGGTCACTGTGACCTTGACCTTTGACCACCAAAATCTAATTAGTTCATCCTTGAGTCCAAGTGAATATTTGTTCCAAATTTGAAGAAATTTGAAGGATGTCTATCCATCTGTCCCATTCTTGTGGACATGAGGCATTATGAACCCAAAAACACAATGCCTCTGGCCCTGGCTGTTGCCGGTGTGGAGGCATAATTACAGGCTTTAACAAATTGATCTCCTGCAATTTCAAATAACCATTACCATTTCAATAACACTGTTCTATGTGAAGATTTGCACCTAACTTCAAAAAGAATTGCTAAATAAATCACTAGAAAACATTAAAATATTTGAAAATCTAAAGTTAAACATAATCCAGTTCTCTCGCTGCCCACAGCTGCCCTGCCTCTGTTGTATAAATGGTGAGGTGCCTTGTTACTTAAATGTATACTGTGAATCAAAGATTCGGCAATGTGGGAAACTTATGGCTTCTTAGACCAGCAGTGCCTCAAACACAGAATTCATCCAGCGTACTGTCTTGTCATGTTACTATGGATCAGAGATTGAATCTTAATCCACTACTAGATCCACATAGCGACACAGACCTTGCGGTTTTATGTGTGTCTATGAGTACACGAGCATTTCCTCAGCTCGGTCTGTCTCTGTAGAAAACAGAAGTGTGGGAAGATCTAAGGAGTTGAATGGAGGGTTCATCAGAAGCCGTTGTAAAATAATTAGTGTGTGAATTCACTTAACACGGAGAGAAGTCAAACAGTTACATGGCACGCCCAAGAAGAATACAGATTAGCCATCTCTCAGAGCTCCCAGTTTTTACACTATTACAATTTATTGTAACTGGAGCTGTTGGTTTACAGAAAAAGATTGTGACTCGCATAGACCAAAAACACTAACAGCAGAAACAAGCTTAGCAGTAGTTACATGTGTCAGAGGTGCATATTTGAGTGTGCATATTTGAAAATATTTTTCTCCCATTATCCTCCTGGATTTGGCCAGAAGGGCAGATGTAGTGGTGTGTTAGATGAGGACTTAATCCTAATTTGGGTGTAAGAGTTATCCTTTTAATTTTGACATAATCTAACATTATTTTAAATTAGGATGTGGGTTACAAGGAATTATTGGTTTGCCATTCCCATACCAGTCAATGATACAAGTGATTTAGAGGATAAACTGGGCACATTACACATGTAAAAGAATCCAAGGAAAGAATTGTTAAATTTTTCCTTACAAAAATGAGAGGCTGAAAAGCCTCTAAATAAAGGAATAAATGTAAAAGTTTCTTCTTAATATAGTCCCAACTTGGCTGTCCATATATTTATGACAAATGGTGCACAAAATCAATAGTTTGAAATTAGGTTGGTTGAAAGTTTTTAAACCAGTCTACATGGAAAAAGCACAGTAAGTGTGGTTGTAGCATACAGCTAAGACAAAAATGTTCTTTACATTGCATTGACTTGCATTCTGTACATCAAGCAGACATGTGTCATTTACATTCATGACCTTGTCACCACAAAGATGAGTGAAGTCATGACAGATACCTGACATTACATTATCCTGTTTTAACCTTCTCTTTCTCTACCACCTTCTTCTCATCTCTCATTCCTTCCTTTCTTCCCTCTGCTTTTAACCTTACTCTTCTTTTCCGTGACCTTTTCATTCCTCTTTTCTCCAACTATTGCCCCCTCTGAATGTTTTTTCTTTGATTTTTTCTCTTTGCATCTTCAAATCTCTTTTTACCTGTTTTACTCCCAAATTTTCTCCTTCACATCAAACCCACTTTCCTCCCTCTTTTACTGCTCTAAGCCTGGTGTAATTATTATCTGTGATAAAACAAGCAGCAGATAACATCAAACAAATTTTCTATAGTGAAAGTCAACATGGGGGGTACACATGTATCACAGGATACAGTATGCACCCTTGCAAATAAGCCTGTATGTAGGCCTATGGCCTCTGACCTAGCACACACTCATATGATCTGATGTTAGAGAAGCACTATAACTGTTAGTTCTACCTCATATACATTTTATACAATACAAAACAGAACTGTGCAATGGTCAAAGACATTAAATGGTAAATAGTAATAGTAAATAGTAACTAATAATGGACCCATTAGTCACGAATTCAAGAGGTCCAATACAAGCTCCACAGCTTTGTTTTACAAAGAATTGATCATCTGTATCATCATCATCATCTCTATGTGTGTATAACTAATGCACAATATGTTTCTGTGAGTCTGTGTGATAGGGAGGGATAGACTGTCAACACATGCTTGGCCAAGGTGTTTGGTCCAAATGTACAACGTCTAAGTGACACTGCTTGTGCTCAGCATTACTTCCTTCAGATTTCCCCACAGGACTTGTGCCACTTCACACTGACAACCACTTTGGAGCCATCAACAGGCAAACCTGAGCACACATAATGACAGGTGACTCTGTTGCATACACAGAGTACATACAAGTAAACACACACACACACACACACACACACACACACACACACACACACACATACTTGCAAACACTTGCTGTACAGCGCAATCACACAAACACGCCAGCATGCATGCACATAAACACTTTCTACAATAGACCGTAATTCCCCTGAAGTTAATGCTTAATGTTAAACAATTGAGGAATACTTGATTGCAAAAAAAATAAAGGCATCAAATGTAAATTTGTTGTACTCTATAATGAACTTCTTTCAAATTGCCACTTGTCTTCCCTAGAGTAATTACTTTACGGACTGGACTTTTTTTTCCCCCAAAATTACAACAAGTGACACGAAAGTGAAAGTCTGATTGTGGCACCAACCGTGGGGCTGTTCAAATCAAGTGTTCATCCCCTTAGGAGAGTGAATGTGCTCAACAATCTAACAGATTACAGGATCATCCTCTGAGGAGCATGTATGTGTTCACAGTGTGTTTCTGCCCATAACATCCTGATATTTCTTGTGCGGTAGTGGAAATTTTCAGCAGGGACCATGAATACAAAATTTAATGGGATTTGATGTGAAGCTATCCTGCTTTGAAGAAAAATGTTGAACAGTCTGACTGACCAGCCAACTGACCAAACAACATTATCATCCTTAGCACACACAGCTGGTGATGGAAAAGTATGGCAATTCTAATTTACAGTCTGCAATGCAGAATATCATGTCAACCCAGCTTCTCCCCTGACCAGGACCTGAAGAGTCTGAAAAAAATGCTTTTGGAGACCTTTGTAAATAAACATGTGAATGTATTGTTCAAGGTATCGTTGCACCAAAGTCTAAAGGTTTTTTTTTTTTAATGAATGATATACTTTATTACTTAATGTACTGTAAAGAATGTATTTTATGACTTACAAGTACATAAAACCAATTAGTGTCACACCATCAACTCTAGAGTTAAGTAAGAGAATCATATTGTTTAAATTGAGTTTTTAAAAAATAAAGAATGATTAAGAACCTCTTGAAATGGAGTTGATTGTTCATACAGAATATTTCCATCTCTGTGACGAGAGGATTTTTGTTGTATTCCACAATATGTAACATCAACAAGTAGCAATACTCAACTATTTTAAGTTTTGAATAGAATCTTATTTATTAGATAGCACTGTTTCATATGTTATCGTATTGTTTCTCCTCTTTCTGTCTCAGTAAACAGTGGAGGTTGTGTATAATCATCTACACAACATAACCTGAATAACTCCAGTCATGTTAGCTCTCTGCTGGCATTAATCAGAGCCTGGCGTATTAATGAGAGCGCGGCAGCTAGCTAATTACACCCATAGATTCTGCAGCAGCCCATTAAATATACAAATGACAGAATTAAAGAGCCCAGCCTCTTCTGATTAATCTTTAAATGGGGAAAAACTAATGATGTCTGTGCAAACTTTCCCTTCACACATTTCTCCCCCTCTCCTCTCAACGTCAATGCCTGGCAATCAATCATATTAATTAAGGAAAAATAATTTGTATCATTTAACATTTCCCTCTTTCCTGCTCAGTTGCTGCAGTGGGGCTGCAGCAATGTATTGTATTAGATGTGTCTGGAAATTATCCAAGTCTATTTGTTCCTGCAATTTTTTTTTTTTTTTTTTTTTTTTTTTTTAAAAGATGTTTGTGATGTTTCATTTCTCTTCATTTACTGTGAGTTGAAGAAATACATCCGGATTAGTAAAAAAATGAGCAGGACATCATCCTCATTACAATCAGCCCATTTCAGACTCAAATACTGAAGAATTATAAATGAGGAGAGAGGACTTTATAATCTGTTTTGAACCAGTATCCATTTAGATTATATATATATATATATATATATATATCTTTTTTCAAAGAATAACGCATACCAGTCTTAACAGAGTTCTTAATTCAAAGATGAACGAGGAGAGCAGGAAGTCACATCATAGGCTTTGGATAAACATTACAGGTAAGATAAATGGACTAACATGCATTTATGGAAACAGGCACTTACAGGGTATTCATATCACAGCATGATTGCATATCGTTATAATCCTGTTTTATCTAAAGTAAGATTCAGTGTGGTAAATATTGACCTCAAGTACCCTAAATTCATTCAGCATTAAGAAGCATCGTTAATCACAAGTGAACAGACTTATCATTTATAGAAATATGCATTCCTATCACAATAACTGCAGATGGAAAACAACCTATTTGCCCTAAAATTATTTTAGTAAAGTGGCCATAAAATCACAGGTGAAAGGGCAAATATCAAGTGATTTTACATGGTAAACCATTTAGATGTTAACTAAATTTAATATACAGAATATGGGCCCTGTTCAAAGATCTGTCATTAATTCACATATTTAGGAAATGAAAAAGCCCGCAGTAAGAACCTCAATTTACTATTGAAGGAAACAATAAATTATTAATATTCCTAGAAAGGTGTATAACATTTTGAGAAAAATGATGAAGCCATCAGGACCTTCTGAGGTGTCAATGTCACCACTGAGGGAAAAAAATAAGTTTTCTGAAGACTCAGAACCTAATTTCAAAGCAATGTTTGGTGCAAATTTTGTACTGTGCTTTGATTGAAATATAATCAAGTTGTATTATGAAACTGAACAAAAAAGACTATTCCACCAGTATGAAAATTTTACATTTGTTATTGCCGGAGTTACTAGGTTTCCACAAGACATCAACGATTGACGAGTCTTTCCTCAGTGATCAATTGACTCTCGAGGGGGCATTACACTGCATTACATTCATAATCCAATTTGGCTTTGATTTGTTCGCTGTTCCGTGCGCTTCGATGGGAATAATTGTCTGTAGATGATGCTATTAGTATTGATGGTTGTAAAAGGGCGATGGTTTGAGGACTGCCGACACATTGATGGTCCAGAATAGATCTGGCTTGAAAGTGACTGTCTGATCCATTACCCTTTATGAAGGAGGAGAGTGGAGGAGATGAGACAAAACCCTCAATAGCAAAAATCATCATCTATTTGCTGGTAGTATTCTAAGAGATCTATTTACCTTTGTGCTGAAGGAGGATGAATGTGATCAAAAATCATCATTTGTTGATTTAAGATAAAAACACGGCACTCAAAGAGAGCAATGAACAAGAACCAGAAACCACGAGTTAAGATAAAGAATAAGGTAATCCAGCTGTTTGGATTTCATAACAGTTGGCCAAAAAAGGTTTTGCTATTTTCATTAAGACAAGTGTTTTACCATTTAGCTCCAAAAGAACACAGAGGAAATGTTAACATTGAAAGATGATCCACTACTTGGAAAAATTCTCGAGAATAAAAAAAAGAAAAAAAAAAAAAAAAAAAAAAAAATATCTTCAGCTGTTTGTTCAAATAAAAACATGACGTCCAAAGTCTTTCATAACATTTTACGGAAGTGAATTTGTTGAGGACAAAGAGGAGATCTTTTTATCTTTATAAATTATAATCCGAAAAAGGTTTGCTTAGTCTGCAAGCTCTATTTCCGCCCAACCCTTTTTCACATTCACAGAGTCAAACACATTTACAGCACTCGCATGCATAAAACACAGTTATCCTTTGCGAAGAAAGGAAACTATGGGAGAGATGAACATATAAAAATTTACCAGTTTTATAAGCACTGCATCCTAGGCCATGTTGTCTTTTTTTTCATTCATTTTTGAAGTATTTCCTGCTTGATTTTTGTGTCATTTACCTTTTCCTCTCATTTCAGATCCCCACTTCCTGCCCTTGTGTGTTTCCTGCCTTTTTGATAGATTGCCCCGCCCCTGATTTGTTGCACCTGTGTCTCATTGTCTCCCCTCACCTAGTGTATTTAGTCTCTGTGCTCCCTTCCCTTTGTGCTAGTTCGTCTTCGTTCTCGGTGACAAGCATCCCAGCCTTTCCTAGTGTTAGTTTTCTTGTGTGACTTCTTTGCTAGTTTTTTGAGCTTGCCTTAGTCCAGCTTTTCTGAATTTGTCTGCCTGCTCCAGATTGATGACCTGTTTACCCAACTATTTTTCCCAGTAAAAATCTTGAATTTTGTTGTACCCTGTTTTTTTTCTTTGGGTCCTTGCCTCATGGTTACCATTTGTTAAGCGGGTTATGTTGATCTTCTCGATATAAAAACAAATAGTGCAGGCAATTTGAACCTCTTGTTATTTTGAATGACTGACTAATTGCCAAGCAAAATCACAGATACTTAATTACAAAAATGTGAAGTGTTAAAACATGGTTTTCTTTCACCTCTAAGGAAAGTCACAAAATCAAACATATATTTTAACAAATGATCTTTGGTTATTAATGTGATTTGAATCGATTACTTTTCATTTGTTACTATTTACTTTCACAAATACACTATTGTCATTCTTTCTCAAACTCTCTGTGACCTTCAAAGGGCCTTCACAAGAACAGTATTTTTATTAACCACTAAGATGCAACGAAAACTGCAGTTAAGGTGTGTGTCTATGTGTGTGCATAAAAGCTGTTGTTAATCCATCATTAAAGTAGACAGGTTGTAGTCAAGTAGAAAACACAAAAGGGAGTAGTCGCCTCTTTTCCTCTGTTTTTTGTTAACCTGTTTCCTCCTCCTTTTAATACAACACTCACTTTTCCTACCTTCCCATCACAAAGGCCACTAAAAGGTCACACACAAATCCTGTGGCACTATTCACTATAATTTTCTTGTGTAAGATTCAGATTTAAAATAAACTGCTTATGGATCCCCACTATGTGAGGGGCAAACATATTTATGGGTATGGTATTTATGGACCAAGATAATGTGACCAACACAGACAGCTTTGTTGGCTCAATTACTTTTGAGCACTGCCACATAAGGATTACAATGAAAACATTTGTCCGCGCAAAGATAGGAATTTGTCACAAGTTTGAAAAAAATAAATAAATAAAATGGTTTGCCCCCCACATTTTTGACATTTTTAAAATAAAACTTTGACATGGCTTGGAAAGATTGCATCTATCATTCAAATTTAAACATTGTGTCCACATGGAAAGACATGGTTATACAAGAAGTGAGCAGGACAGTCGACAAGCTTTGCCAGCTCAAATCTCACTGATTAGTATCAGCAGTCATTAATTATGAGCGTCAGACTGGGTGATGTTCTCAGATGAAGCAGAACATGTTTGGCTGTGCTGCTCAACCCTCTAATGATGCTGGTAAACAGAAAGATAATTGACCTTTAAGATGACTGGGGAAGTCATTCTAAAGGAATTTTACTAGAAGACTGAGAGAATGCAATGCGATCGCAGCACACCACAAAGACATACCCACAAACAGAGTCTCGTATGTATGCATATGCACACAAATTCGCATGCACAGTTTATAGCAATGCAGACAGACATGCAGTCTATTTTATGATACACACAACGGACATCTGCATGTATATAGACACACTACCTGTGAAATCAGTGTTGACAGGAACAATGTCACTGGGAAACTGATAGTAACTGTTTCCGGGGAATCTGGTTCCTCTCACAACAGGAACCTTTGGGTCAGAGAGAGAGACATCTGTCCTCTCCACCTATAAATATAATAATAACATAGAATAAGAATAACATTTTGCAGAAACAATACTCAAGTGTTTGTTTTAAGGCTGTCATATTTTTAATTAAAACTGAAGCCATGAATTGTGGTTAATTGCGATTAGTATGTATCACATGCTGAAATTCTATGAAAATCATACACTTGTTACTTCTTTACACATGTGACTTCAGCTAAATATATGAGAATCATAATAAATACTATATTTCACAAGTCCAGGTAAAATTAACACACAACAATAAAACAAGACTAATAGGCTACAGCCCTACTAGCAAGACTAAGAGCCTGTGCATTGAGCTAAATGCTAACGTGAGCACACTGAAATGCTCTCAATGACAATGCTAACATGTTGATATTAAGAAATTATAAAGTTTATACCACGTTGAGGTTAGTATATTAGCATGCTAACATTTGCCGATCAATAAATATAAAGTATAGCTAGTTTCGCAGGTATTAGGTCATAAACCCAAGTATTGGACAGACCGGGATTCTGACCTGATGGTGGCCGTAGAAGGAAAGTCATTAGAATTCATCCTTTGAACGCCTGCACCAGATTTTGTGCCAATTCATCCATGTTAAGATCTTTCAGTCTGACATAAAGTGGTGGAACAGCTATGCACTAAATTACATTCTGTACAGTACTCTTACACAGGCCTATGTAGGCTTTGCATGGGTATGAATATTTTCTTGTTAAAACACACCAATATGCAAAAATTAATTAAAAAAAAAACATAATGCCAAATGGCAGATACTGTATGAAGCTACTGTGAGCCAAATCTTTTACAGACCTGATACAGTGGGTGTGGTCCATTGAGTTGGACTGGGGCATCCCAGTCTATCTGAATAGTGGTGTCATTTATTGGATGTAATCGAGGTGGAGACAATCCTGTTGGAGCTGCAGAGAGAAAGGTAGAAAAACTTAAGACTTAATGTTAACTCTATGCAAGTAAGAACTTTCCTAACATTTTAATCACATTTTCATAAAATGTAGATTTGTGAGCTGCCTTCTTATTTTTACAACACATTGTTTGTTTGTTCAATTTATCTAAAATGGGAGCACATAGACACTCAGCTACACAGAGACACAGCCAAACACAAATCGTAGCATACTAAGAATCATTCTGATGTTGTCCTTGTAATCATGAATAAAATGATTTTGTGATGTTGGTTTTATTTTATTTTTTTCAGTAGAATGACTTCAGTGCATTTCCCATGCCTATTTTATGGCCAAACTGAACAAAATTCTAATTTTCTTTTAACAGAGGGTCAATTTAATTTCCTTCTTTCACTTTAGATGTTAAATCAAATGTCCCTTTGAAACACACTGGGAGCTACTTGAGCCGCAGTCCCAACATGTATCATAAATAAATCAACTAGAGAATGGGTGATATGAGGGGAGATATATAAGAATAGAGAGAGAAACATAGCAAGTGATGGACTGGTGTAGAGATGGGAAAGATGTGTGTGTGTTAAGTGTCATTCCATCGTAATGTTTCTGTGTGTGTGTGTGTATTTCAGTAATGGTCTAAATGGTCTAAGGTAGGAGTAAATTAGCTCTCAGTGACACACATGTGGACCATCTTTAGTCTGAGTTCTAATAGAGCTCTTAAAAGGGAGGTGGACAGCTTGTCTTTGGTGGCTCATCTTGGCACATCAAACCATAAATTACTTCCAATCGATAGCTTACCAGTCTATTGAAATTGAGCTATGGTGACATTTAGAACACACACACACGCGCACACACACACACACACACACACACACACACACACACACACACACACACAAACACATGCACACACACAGAAACATGATGATGACACTTAATACATACACGTGCGTACGTTCATGAACATACCTATACATACATCAGCTAACAGTCTTGCTTTAAACATGGGTGTACATACTATTGTATGATCTGATCTCGGTGTTGGGAGCACCGGAAAGTAGGCAGATAGATGAAAATGCAGAAATGTGATGGCTCTAAGATTACAGTAGAGAAGTTGGTCTGGCATTGAATCTCTAAAATGGAAGGAAGTTGTTGTAGGAGACCTTTATCTTGTGAACAAATACAGTATGCCTTGCAGTATCTATATATGAGGCAGCACAAGCCACTGAGAGGACAAAGCTAGGGTTCCTCAGCTTCTAAGTGAACCCCAGAAGCAGAATGGACTATGATCTGATGGTCTTAAGGTTTGATAAAACTGGACCAACCTCAGTAAACTGGAGTCACCTTGGGTGACTGTGAGACTGCAATGATACCAAGGGTATTATACAGATTCACTCACCCTAATATAATTATGGTCACCTATGATGGCACTGGACATTAGCTAATTCCCAGGTAGTGTGTGTACACAAAGAAAGATTCGACTGGACACGTTAAAAATAAATGGAAACTGCAACAGCGGAGCCAGCCTATAGTCGAGAATGTCACTTACTGACCGAGTGGTTGAGTCATCAAGTTGCACCATTGGTCACATACATGCCGCGTGACTGAGTGATAAGGTTACACCATTGGTTGGTCAGTGTTGGAGTTTCCCCACTGGTCAGTGCTGTATTGTGTTTGTCACTAGATTTCCCATCTTTTCAGATCCCTTTAGTGACTTTCTTTCAACAAAGTATCCACCAACAAATGTAGTGACATTTTAGACAAACCTTAGCTGCTTTCCAAAGAAGACTGTCTGGACTGCTGAGCTGCTTGGCTCCCATATATTCCACTATATTTTCTATGATGATTTTGTTAGACCATGTTGCAGTTATAAAATCAGGATTTTATTAGTTCAGAGCAGCAGTTTGGAAATAGTTTGGAAGTGACTGGTTAAGATTTAGTCTTAATGGGCCATATTTCGGTCACTATTTCATATTCATTCCATGGTCTGACAACAAAAATAGAAAAACTTGTAAATGAGAACTGCTTTATTAGGAATTCGGCTGCAAACTACTGTGTTTGTGAACACAGAGAGTAGGAGAGAAGCAAATAGATAAAGGGCTAACAATAGGCAGAAAGCAAATAGCCAAAGACATGGTGGAGCCATATACTAGTTTCTGACCAGGGATGTCAGAAGAACCAATATTTGTCAAACCTAAAATTCTGAAAATTTGACGGCACCAAAGGTACCTGACTTTTTAAATAAATGTTTTCACACCATGGGTCTGTCACCATGTTAGTGAATTTAAATGACTACTTGTGCACTTACTATATGGAGGCGTGTGCACGTGTGTGTGTATATGTTAGCACACCGTGTGCAGCAGCCTCTGTTGATCTCTGTTTTTTTTGTTTTTGTTTTTTTTTTAATTGTGTAATTTCATTGGTATTGGTACCAACTATCAATTTTTTTGATGGTTGGTACCAATACAATTTGTGACATCTCTAGTTTTGACCTAGTCTTGTTTTGTTGGTTGATCTAGAAATCTCATGTAGCAATTTAAGACAAGATTGTGGGAAAATGGGAAGCACTACTATGTACCAGTCAGTGGAACACCTGTCTCTTTATCCTGAATGTCATGACAGAAAATGCCATTCTTCCATTCACTCATTTTCTTTTTTCACAAACTCATCAGTGACTGCCTTGCTGGGAATAAGGTGTACTGTCTTTAATTATGGGGAGCTACAGTGCCCTGCATTTTTAGGGCAGAGGGAATCATGGATAAGTCCATCACATAATAAAAATTGAACAACCAGTCTTCTATCCACAAATCAGGGAAAAACACTACAAACTTTGACAAACTTCAAAGTACAGCTGGGTATGTTTCTGTGTGTGTGTGTTTATGTTTGATGGTGGCTTTTGTGTCATACAAGACAGCTTTCCTCCTGTGTGATTCCTTCTGATGTGCTGTCCTGTATTCTTTGTGTGTCATGTATTCATTTATTGTATCTGCTTGTTAATTCACTGAAATGTGCTTAACACTATGACACATTCAGTTTGACGAAAGCCACTTGCCACACCGAGTGTGCTCAAACACACACACACACACACACACACACACACACACACACACACACACACACACACACACACACACACACACACACACACACAAGGTTAACAGTCCACCAGAAAGGTTAATTTTAGCTGCCGACATGGTAATGAAGCAGCTAAATCATGGGCCAGCTCCCAGGAGCAATTGTGCATGTGTGTGTGTGTTTTCTGTTTTTACAGCAACTGACATGTCTTAACAGCCTCTTAACGTACAGTTACACCACGCACACAAGTGCGCCACTTATTGACATGGCGATCCCTTGCCATGCATATTTCTCTCCTCAAGAAGGGCCTCAGGCCAATTATGCGTAAATCAATAAAGTTCCTGTTCTGTTGAGTGGTGTTACAGTGTGAGTGTGTATGTGTGTATGTCTCTCTTTGTGTATGTCTTGTAGAACAAGCCTTTATGGATGTAGGATACATAAAACATCACCATCAGCCCCTGATTAGCCACTCACTTTACGTCGTGATCGATAACTTTGTGGGAAGACACACACAATGAAACAACTGCATATGCATCAACACACATGGACAGAGTGCTTTCCTTGTGTCGTTACGTCTGTCTCAGTGTGCGCGCTAATGTTTAGTCATGTGCTTTGGTGTAACTCCAGTGGTTTCACAGATGCTGTCTGCTCACTTACAGCAGATGGTAGCTGGCTCTAATGGCCCAGCCTTGTGTGTAGTAGATTTATCGGCACATCAGTACTGCGCTCAAGTAGCTCTTACAAGGAGATCACTTAATGTGAAGATAATTTCCTCCACAAACTGAGTTTCTTTCAGGAGATATTACAATGTTTGTTCCCTTTCTGCAGAATCCCACTGGAAGGCCAACTTTTTGACAGATTTGCGGACAAATCATGTCAATTTTCAGTCTACAGAAATGTTCCTGGTGAGAATTTTTAGTAAAAATGAGAGGCCAACTGTGCTAGAAGGAGAAAATATAAGGGATTATATGCAGACATACTTTTAGTCTGGATTTGGATGTAAGGTAAGAATGGGTATGTTTGGTGGTATACAGTAAATGGTCACAAAAACAAAAATAAGGCAACAGTTTTTCAGAACTTTCTTCCATCTTACGATTACATCTTATTTGTTCCCTGCTATGGATACACTACAACCCAGCCTTTTTATAATGGGAGAGGTAAGACTGTCTTAATAAAATACTAATGAGGTGTGCACCTCCCAATTCCTCTCTTAGATTATTCTCTAAAAATGATTATCTTTTGGTGTTTTCTGTGAACTCTCAAAATGATAGTCTTAAACTGAATGAAAAAAAGTAATGTGAGGTGTGGAGCTACAGCAGAAGCACAACACCCAGCGGAGTAGCACATGCTATGCAAATTGTTTTGAGATTAAAAAAGAAAAATCTGCCAAACGGCATACGCAATTATCATTTCTTATAGTTGAAACAAGGGACATCTTTGGCGTTGGATGAAACAAAACGGTGGCAACAGATGTGGCTGTTAAAAATACATTCAAAAAGTCAACTGGGTACAATAAGCCATATTGTATTGTACTGTATTACAGTCAAGAGAAGTCTTTGGGATCACTTGAAATAAACAGTGTGGCTGTGTCAACAGATGTAGCCATTAAATATAGATTTAAAAAGTCCACCGATTACAATATGAAGTATCATTCATCACAATAAACATAAGGAAGGACTTTTTGAGAACTGTATGAAATGAAAATATTCAGTATATCAACAGATGTAGCTATTAAGAGTATGTTCAAAAGCACAAATCCCTGAGAAAGTATTTATACATGAAAGGTTTTTTTTTTCACATCCACCCAGCGCACTCATTGTCTATTCACCTAAAAGAATGAACAAAACATAAACAAAACAGAAAAAACATGAAATGAGCAGCGAGAGTAGAGACCGTGAGTGAACAGATGGAAAAGTGTGTTGAAGGGTCAAGTGTGCGTGTCTGTTCGATATGTATATTGCAGAATGATTCATGTTTCTCTGCTGCCATGTGCTATTTTGTGTTTAAGTGAAAGTACCAGGTAAAGATCGAAGTGATCTATGGAATGAGTGAAAAAGTGAGAAAGCAATAGACTGTCAGAAAGAAGCAGATAGATACAGACACTGAATAAAAATTCTGTCTGTGTGTGTGTGTGTGTATGTCATCCTGCACTGATCAATTAGTGCTCATCTCATTCCCAGAGATTTGTGCCTGAGTTATTAAACACAGCTAATTCATCCTACTTCCATAATGGTTATAAATCTAAGGAAGCGAGAGAGAGAGAGAGAGAAGAGAGAGGAGAGAGACATTGTGTGTGTGTTTCTGTAACTATGTGTGTGTGTGTTTGATTCATGGCCAGCAGGAAGTGTGAGCTACGCCACATTTTTCTCCTTGTAATTAACAGTAAATTGTTTTTACTGCCGCTTGCCATGAATATCCCCTCTGGTTAACACGACAAATGCTGTCGACACTCAAGTACCCAATGACTGACTATGTGCTTTTGGATGTGTGCATGCATACAGTACAACAGAGGCTTGTGTTGCAGTAGTTATGAAGAGAACGCCACACACTTTAGTAATTCAATATTACACACAGTATGTAAGTGATCTGCTATTATCCTTTAAACAGAGTATTAACTCATTTAAACAGAGGTCCCCCTATCCTATTGTTAAGATGACCCCTCATTATGCCACCTTTGTTTACACTGAACTAAACAAAACTGGCATATTAATGCCCCAGTGTGTGATTTTCCAAAGGCGTGATGAGTGGCGGACTTAAGACGCAACATTCCCGCCTTGAATAGACTATATATAAGGGCCTAATATATAAGCACTGTTTGCATTTCCCCATTTTATTCATTTTAATATTTATTCAATATGGAGCTGCTTAATGGTGTGAAATTTATTTACATTTGTTTATATTTGTCTGCATTCATGTGTGTTTGTGTGCTGATCTTTTTCTTTCACCTGCTGGCAGGGTCCATCCTGTGCTTGGCAGACTGGTAATGCAGCCTGTCTTTGTGCAGAGTGTAACAGTGAAGTTGTACACATGGTAAGGCTTCAGTCCTTTCACTATATAAACAGGCTGTGACGATGGCCCCACCCTATGCAAGACCTGAAAAAGACACAGACAGAGGGAAAATCTGTTGTGATAATGATATGATAATGATAATGTCATGTTTCATTTAGGGTAAAGCTAGGAGGGGGGGTGAGAGCATTTTCTACACAAAAAGGGTATGGTAAAACATAAATTGAACACAAAAACCTCAAAAAAGACAACACTAAAGACAGCACTGAATATACAGCCTTTTGCCTTGACTTCTAGCTAATGCTACAGCTAAAGTCTGTAGGTAGAATGGTAAGATTAAAAGTTTTTCAGTTGCCCTACTCATTAGGTGAAAGCACATGTGTGTGTGTGTGTGTCTTACCTGACTAACCACTGGGGGAGCGTAGGGATTTTTGGTCTGCTCAGTGAGCAAGTTGACACGATATTCTGTCACCTGTCCCCTGGCAATGACCCCTTGACCCTCAGTTGAGCTCCATGAAACTTTGAGACTGTTGGATGACAGTGCAGACACTTCTGGAGGAGCCATCAGTTCTGGGACTAGAAATATGGCAAATACAAGAGATTTTAGGCAACAGGTCTAGACGAGCCTTAACCCAAAAGTATTTTAAAGGTTCTTTAGAGTTTAGATTTTAGATTTAGAGGATTTTAAACAATAATTTAGCTGCAAACAATGAATTTATATACAAAGATACAGTGGATTAATGGCATCCTGAGCAGAGAACTTTTCAACTTGATGTACACGTCACATCAAGGACATACTGTGGCTGGGAATTTTCAAGAGATTTTACCAGTAAATGGAAATCTGGAACTTGTAGTAATCATTTAACAACCTCCTGTTGAAAGCAAATTAAATTCTTACTCATCCTTGTCATGAGTAACTAAGATTGTATTCCCAATGTTTTTAAGATAAAATTTAAGATGTACAGTAATTCACCACATTGGTGCATCCATGCATGTCAAAGTTGCCTTGTCTTCAACTTCAGTTACTAATTGCAACATTTCCCAGAGTGCTTTCAGCGGCATTAAATACATAATGACTAGGCAAAGAAAGTACATAGTAATTAACACAGTTTAGATTTGATTCTACAGTGTACTTCACTTGTTAACAGTCAAACATCAGTGAAAAATAGTGCATCTAAAAAGATGCATTTTCTTGTAGATTATGTGTATTTGACGGTAAAACCTGATATTTGCTGCCAATCTGACGCTAAAGACTGCTTACCTCTGTTACTGATATCTAATGTTGGTGAATTTACCTTTGACTGCCACTTAACATATTAAAAATGATCATTTTACAGTAGGTTAATCCGAAACAAAATACAGTTTGGATACAAAGACATACATTAAAAACCTAGAATTAATGGATATCATGTGGACTTAATGGATTTAAATATTCCATAATTCTATGGTTGTGAAAGCCACGATTACATGACAGTTTCGAGAGAGTGATTCCTTTTTTCTACTGTTGATGGCATCTATGTGTGTAATACGCTGTGAAATGTGATTCGTGGTAGACATAACCACAGTCATATTCTTTCACAGCACATGTGCACGGGCAAACATGAAACCACACACTCCACGTTTAAAATGGTGTTATCATATGCTTGTTATCCAGACACATAGCTTAGACTGATGTTGGAGGCAATCGTTTAGTCCTAATGAGCCATATCATCTCTTTGAAATTCAAATACCTTAATGAGTTTCCCCTCCCCCAGACACATTTTTTTTTATTTCCTCCCTACCTCCCTTCATTTCTTCTGACAAATGCCCGTTTTTTTTGTTTCCTTTTTCTTCATTTAGTTTATACAATTTATTTTTCATTCCATTCATCAGCAAATTCTCTGAAGAACAGATTTTGACTAAAGAATCACTTTATTATTATTTTTGTTGTTATTCAGATATTCTGGGATTCCCATCATTACATCATTTAATTTGTTTTTTAAACCTACAGTTTCTAGTGTATCCTTCTGCTTCAGTAAAGTTCAGGAAACCTCTAGTTTACCTGCAACACCACAGCATTTACACGCCATTTTGACTTTTGAATTCCTAATCTTTCCAATGTATTTACCTACTTTTTAACCTATTTCCCTAACTTACTACCAGTGGCGTACCATTGCCCTGTTAAACAATACTGAAGTAGAAGTGATATCTCTCCTTACATCTGATCAGAACAGCATTCTGTGCCATAAAGGGTTTGATTTTGCCTGTTTGCATTCATTAGCATGCAGTTGGCAGTTGGCTATGCAGCAGTTTTTGGAAGTTTGCGCATGCACATTGAGGATACTTCTGGGATTTTTGAAAAGTGACTAGCTATGGCCAAAGTGTGCTTGTCATGCTGTCCTTGACTCTGCTCTGAGATCAGTGATGATATTGCACACATTATACACATAGACATGTGTGGAAACTAAACTTGCACATTAGAAAATTACTTCCATTGTTTTCTTCCTACGTCTTAAGAGACAGTTGTAGCAAGTAAACAAGCAAATTACATTGTGATTTATCATCTCTGTGTAAGATCTACTGTAAGTTTGAAAAGTCTGAGGCAAAATATTATTAAAAGAGGAGAGCAACTCCTTTCAGGAATATCTTAGTACGTAGGTTGTGTGTGTAGAGAGAGCTGTAAGTCTGGCAAACAAAGGAGAGCATAACAAGTTAGTAGTATAGCTGTGAATGTTGCAGGGCAATAAGGCTATTTGTCAGTAAATACATGTTACAATTCCTCCTAAGTTTGGAACAATCACAGCTGGTCACACTCATTAGAGGGAGTAAAACTTGGACTATAATTTCTGGTATAAAATACTTTCACTTTAGATATCGAGCAAGACCTAGGGAGTTTTCAAATGAGAATACAGATGTAGGATTTTTATGGAGCCAGCAATTAATCATCACGGGAGGAGAAAACTATTCAGCCATGGTCTCTACCACTTGGCAAAGAGTCTAACCTTTCATAATACTTGAAAAACCTATACAACTACAAACAGATACCCAGGTACACACTATGGCCATTTGGTGTAATTACTAAGTTTAACCATTATCACAGTTTATACAAACCTCCCTCCATGGTGCGTGCAGTGGTCCACTCTGATGTGACTCTTCCTGCCACATTGATGCTTGTAACTCTCATCTGATAGGTAGAAAATGCTTGCAGACCTCCTACAATTGTACTGCTCTCAGGGGGTGACAGTGTGCTCCTGTTGGTTAGCTGTGTTTCTGGTGAAACACTTGGATCCAGCCAACCAGAGCTGATGAACACTTTCTTCTCAACTGCTGCACTTGAAAGGTTTTGTGTTTTCATTGGTCCACGTAGAAAGACCTCATACCTTGTGATAACACCTGTACAGGAAGCAAATAGAGTGTGGCAGAGATTACTTCTGATGACTAAAACAGAAGAGCTTCTCACTAAGCAGTTATATCTGACAATACATGAGAGACGCAACATTTGCAGCTTCAGTAATTATTGGGAAACGCTAAATCACAATTTGCTTCTTTACCTTATCCCAAATGCATCAAATGCGGATTAGAAACTGTAGCTCTGTTTAATAATACACATCCCCATTGGAAGCAGGATGCTAAAATTTCTGCATTTTTTCAAATAGTAATGTTGTTTTGAGGAAAATCTAACTCCACAGATAATGAGAAAGCCCAGGCCAGTGTTTGGCCCTGTAGTAGAAAACAAGCTAATAATGGCTAAGTCCTGGCTAGTCCCAATTAGCCCTCTGGTGGAAACCAGGCTATTGTCCTAATCTCACATGCTCTATTCCAGTTATTAATAGGAAAATGACAGAGCAGTGTTAGACGCTGCTGAGGACGCATCAGTAGCAAAATACAATAAGAGACTTAGAGACCCACTATGGAATAAGTGAGTGTCTTAATGTTGTTATAAGTATAATTATAGATAAGATCTAATAATATGTAGAGGCTTATGTGGAACCGTTACAACTGCAACAACAGGTCTTTAGGCCAAAAATACTTAACTGAACTACTGACAATCCTCTCTACCTCTCTGCTAAATATACAGTATTTATGTTGTAAAATAGACCACAAATAAAGGGCCTCACATTATCAAATTATTTATGTGTTTTCACTGATATAAGTTACCCTAAAAGTCCATAGAACAACTGCAACCACTGGACATCTACTTGCTTAATTAGAGCAAGTAGACGACTAGTGCACTGGTCATTAAGAATATTTTCCTATCTTTGATGAATTATCCTTCAATTCAAAAACTGAAAATGTCATCAATGTCTTCGCCCCTGTTGTCCTGAGTTAAATCCATTTCTAATAAGCCAAAGGCATCACGGAGGAACCAGTACTTTAAATATTGAAAATGACAGAGAAATGACAGAGAAAATGAAGGAAGGAGACATAGAGAAACCCATGTAACAGGGATTAGTGACACTGGGGAACAGATTAACAGACAGAGAGAAAAAAAAAACAAGAGACACAGAGAGAGAAACCCAGGTTACAGGGCTTTGTATGACACTGAGCCTCAGAGCCGTTACAAAGCTCTTTGGATTTACCAAAGGCAGTTCCAATTCAGAGTGTATTTGTGTGTGTCTGTGTGTGTGTCTGTTGATTCTCATACCTCTTGAGTGACACAAGCCCAGAAGCCACAGTACAAAGCTAGTGTTTCATGTTCGCTGTAATATCTGTGTTGTATGTGTGTGTGTGAATATTCTACTCTATTATTTATTCTGAAATTGACATTAATAATTTCTATATTTGTCATGTCACATAGTTACATAGTAAAATACTTCTAATAAACACAGAAAATGTGCGTATTCTAAATTGCATGAATGTGTTTCTGTTTGCATGTGTTTTTTTTGTATTAAGTCCTACATGCTACATGAGCCATTCAGTATGCATGTGTATGTCTGGAATCCTACCATTTGGCTGACTGGGGGGCTCCCAGGAAGCATGCAGTGTATGAGGTCCTGTAGCAGTGACTCTGGGTGGAGGTTGGTTTTGTGGTGGGGCAGAGGCTGTCAGAAGAGACAGTGGTGGGGTAGAAGTGCACCCCCCAGAAGAGCATGCCTGTAAACAAGATAAGGACTATTTTCATTTTGTAAGTTGTACATGCTAAAAATGTGCTCTGGTCAAAAACTGTGATTGAAGGAGGATGGAGTTGCTTCACATATCTGTCTTTTTATAGGAAATGAGTATTATGTCTTTAACTTTAGACTAGTGCCTACATTTCTTCGCAAATAGAAAACACTGGCAGTTTCCCACTTACCTTCAATATAACAGTATATTGGGTGAAGGGCTTTAGATCACTTGCCACACCCTCTGTATATAAGCCCTGGTAATGAATGATGGGCTTTGTACTAGATGACTCAGTGGAGGATAACACAAACCTGTGGGAGACAAAACATTTTGGTAATCAGCTCCTCTTTTCTTAATTTTACCATCCAACCCAGTCACTTCACGTGCTTTTGTTATGTGGTTCAATTATAAATTAGAGCTGAAATGTCATAGGGAACAAGGGGCTAAGATGTGTACCATGTAAACTCCAACATTCCTAGCTTGAATGGTAGACAGCAATTCAAAGGTTAAACAGGCTACTGTTTCAGGTCATCTCCCTCTCCCTGCTCCTTTCCTGTCTGCCTCTGAACTATCGCTATCAACAAAAAGTCAAAATGTCTCAAAAATAATCTTGAAAATATATAAATAAATTAAACTAGTACTGGTCTATCTCTAATTTGGAGATAATCATTTTTCCTTCTCCCACTTACGTACCCTTCAAATGTGACACATACTGGTCATCCATTGACTCAAGAAAAGTTACAATTTTTCCACTCTTCCCAGTTCTGTCCATAATTCCTTCTACTGGTTGCTCTCTGCATCTGCTTTAGTGCCAATCTCACTCTCCCTTGCTGAAGGGATTCAAAATTCAGTATGTTTTGCAGCAATTTCTGTTTTCTGTGTCACTTAAGCGTGAGCGATCTGATGATCTAATATTGTGGACAATCTTACTTTGGCATATGATCTACTTTTCACATGAACCATACAGACTGCATCATTAAATGGTGCTATATTTAGATATTTAATTTCAAAAGTTCAATCAATGCTAACCGGCCACTATCAACCGTTAAACAGCTAGCCTGCTAACTGCAGCTAGTAAAGCCTGTGAATATTCTCATTTGTCCAGGTCATAGTATCTCACAGGAATTTTAAATCGAAAGCAACTGGACTTGGTTATTTGTCAAGGAAGACGTTTCACCTCTCATCCAAGAGGCTTCATCTCTTCATGCTCGCATCTGACCAGGCTGGGACTGGTCCAACTATCTGGTGTGGAGACCCAGGTATTTAACCTCTGGGAGGGGCTTTCACAAGGGTGATGATGTCACTGGTTCCCTTTGTGCTCCATGTGCCAACGACAGTCGTTAGAGTGACTGTCTTGGTGGAAAGTTGGTGGAAACTATGTTACATAGTCATCCCATATGTGTCTGGGGTATCAGAAAAACTCAGGAGGATCTTTAACAAACACTGTATCCCTGTGTATTTCAAACCCAGCAACACACTCAGACAGAGACTGGTACATCCCAAGGACAGAACACCACACACCCGCAAAAGCAATCTGGTGTATGCAGTCCAATGCAACGAGGAATGCAAAGACCTCTACACTGGAGAAACAAAACAACCACTGCATAAACGCATGGCCCAACACAGGAGAGCTAACTCCTCAGGCTTGGACTCTGCTGTCCATTTACATCTCAAGGAGAAAGCCCACTCCTTTGAGGACAGCAACGTTCACATCCTAGACAGAGAGGACAGATGGTTTGAAAGAGGAGTAAAAGAAGCCATCTATGTAAAAGTAGAGAAACCATCCCTCAACAGGGGAGGAGGTCTCAGACACCACCTATCTCCAATTTACAATGCTGCCCTTTCATCCCTTCCCAGGAGATTCAACAATTTAGCCTCTAAGAAAAACAACTGTTCACAAGTGGCATGTGACTCCAACGACTGTCGTTAGAACACAATAGGGCACTAATGAAGTCGAAACCAACTTTCCACCAAGACAGTCACTTTAACGACTGTCGTTGGCACATGGGGCACAAAGGGAACCAGTGACATCATCACCCTTGTGAAAGCCCCTCCCAGAGGTTAAATACCTGGGTCTCCACACCAGATAGTTGGACCAGTCCCAGCCTGGTCAGATGCGAGCATGAACTGATGAAGCCTCTTGGATGAGAGGTGAAACGTCGTCCTTGACAAAAAACCAAGTCCAGTTGCTTTCGATTTAAAATTCCTGCAGCTAGTAAAGCAGGCCTTTATCTGTGCTGTGCACAAGTTCTTCACCTGAGCAGAACAACAACCACCATCACCAGCTGCAGTCCAGGACACTGGAGTTACAGTCCACCCGTGGGATGAGAGACCTGCCCGCAGGCAGACAACCCAAAGCGGCTAGCTGATCAGCAGCAAATTAAGCTTCTCATTAAAAATCTTACATATAGCATATCATAAATAAATAATATTTCTGTCCAAATGAATACCCCATATGAACTAAGCAAAAAGTGTGCATGGTCATGACACAATTTGTAAACAGAAGATAGTGAGCAGGCTAACATCCATAAAAAGTCTCAAAGCAGCGGAAAGGTACAAATCACAACTTCCAGTCGTTAATTGCACTTCTACCCAAAAAGATTGTTATATGATCTTTTTGCCAGATTGCCAACCTCTAGGGTCACTCAGAGTAGCTGGCACTTTCTACCACTTTTCGCACATGTTCCCTCAAGCTGTTTTGCTATGCTATAAGATGCAGTCTAGTCAGTGTTGCAGTCTTAATCTGCAACACTGCTGATACACTCTGGTGTCCTGGGTGCTCTGCTGCTAAACCCTCAATCCCATCCCTTCCTTGTCTTCCCTCCTTACCTTTCCACTGGGCCTGTATCATTTCGTGGTGTGCTCCAATTAAAACTAGCTGTGGTTGGACCTGGTCGTCCCACAAGGTTTAAATGGAGCTGGTCTGCTTCGGGTGGTGCACCTAAGGTTTGGTATGAGGCTGACGCACTTATTGTCACACCGGCCACATTAGCTGTTATAAGCCAGTAAGAGTAGTTGGTGTAGGGAGACAAACCGGTGTCTTCAAATGATTCCATGAGGCCTTAAGAAAAGGAAGAAGAAAACAGTGAGGTGGGAAGTGGCAGGAGACACAGTGATATTTGTTTCATGTGTCTTTTAAACATTAAGATGGAAGAAGAGCTGTGTGAAAACCTGTGTGGATACTTACTGAAAGGATAGTGACTTTGGAGGCTATGCACTGACTGTCCATCTCTGATTAGTGTGTAGTTGAGTCTATTTGAATTTGGGGAGTCAGGCGGATGCCAAGAGAGATGAATGGAAGAATAACTGAGAGGAAAACCAATTGGTGCAGGCTGCTGAGAGGGTGCTGCACGAAAAGACAAAAAGTAAAGTAGAAAGAGATAAATAGACTAAAAGAAAAAACTTATGGCTAAACTGATTAAATTATCTAATCTTGCAGGGAAACATACCATAGAGCATACTGATGTTGATTGTGCATAGCTGTGTCATTAGTATCAGCAATAATTCAACAAGACCCTCAAAACAGGACTGCACAGAATTAATTTTAAATCAGTGAATTTATAAAGTGAATCTTTGATGATGCTTAGGTTGGTGTGTGATCTCATGTGTTTATATTTGTTTATTAACATGTAAACCACACCTTTACTGCAGCCAAAGTGGTTCTCAGGGTTAAAATGACTTGCTCCAGGTTGACATACATCACACTTGTCTCCAGTTACCAGCAGCTTACACACACACACCCCTGAGTCTGGATGACATGAACCATTGACACTGCCCACTGGGTCACATGCACAAGGCTGGCATCTGGTCAAGAAATGGAAAAAAAAAAAGTCATACAGATGTTTTTGTAGAGGCCACAGTTTTTATTCATAGCTACACCTCATTGGTTGAAAATAATGCCAAACACTTAAAATCATTAGACACTGCTAAAAAAAATACACATACAGTACTGCCAACTTACATTTAAAATATAAATCTATTAAAACCGTATAGAATACAGGCCAACATTTCATTGCAAGTTGTTTGAATAGCTAACTGTTAGCTAGTTAGTAATACTACTGTTACTATGGTTTTATAAACCAACCATCACAAAGATACTGTCAGTCACATACTGTATTCTTCTGTTAATATAAGAGGATAACTGCAGAGTTGTAAAACAGTGCTTAATTAAGCCATGGAGTAAATGGGTGTGGATGGTTGGCCAAAATATAATAAATAAAAAGTTTAACTGGATAAGTATGTGTGTCTTAAAGGTGTTGGGTCTTCACCTTAACACTATGAGGGAGACCCTCACTACCATCTATCCTCTAGCTGTGAAACTAACTTCACAGAAGCTGCTTTCCCCCTCAGAGTTGTCAAAGTGTGTTGTCTATGTGTGTGCACGTGTGTGTGTGTCTAACAGTGTATGCGTCTAGGTCACCAGTGTGGTGTTACCCTCACTGGGGCTGGGCAGTGGGTGATCATCCGGCCAGCTACCTCACACCTTTACACACACACACACACACACACACACACAGTCCATAGTCCATATGTGTTTACTTTCTACCACATACTGTACTCACATGCTCCGTCTCTCTCCCTCACACACCACTACACCTTCTTTATTACTGTGTGAAAAGCCACAGTCTCATAACGAGCCGCAAATTTGTCCTGTCAACTGGTGCTCGCTCACACACACACACACACACACACACACAAATGCCATAGTGACTTGACCTTCACTCCATTCCCAAGGAGAAGGAAAACACCAACATCACACCCATTTTCTTTTTTTTTATCAGCATCAAAGTACAGTATGTGTGGGAAAGAGCGAGAGTGTGAAAGAGAGAGAGAGAATTTGTATTTACAGAGAAATTACATGCTAATGATGATATCGTAGACAGTACCAAAGAAGTATTTAGCAGTGACATGCAATACATTGTGGGCAAATGAACAGATAATTGTTACAATATCATAATGTAGCAAGTCATAAATGTGTATTTATGTATTTATCTTCAGAGATGTTTATGTCCCATAAACACATATTTTGTGTTACTGTAGGTTCTACAATACTAGAATATTACAAATGTAATCCCTTATAATAAAATTGTATGTGTAGGTGAAGGTGTGCGTCTCGTTACCATCGTATTTCCCTGCGTTGAAGGGAGCGATTGGCATTTCTCTGACATGTTTCTTGATGGAGTAACACAGAGTCACAGGACTACATATTCCAAATATTCCAGAGAGAAAAAGAGAGAAAGACTTGCTGCACTGGTACCAACGATAAGTCTGGCCATGATACACACTGGCCTCTGCCTATGTTTGCCTATCTTTCTTTTTTACTCTGCTTTTCTGCCTTTATCACTGATACTATTTACCCATGTCAGGTAGTTATTTTTAACCCCTTTCTCTCATTATTCCACTCTTTCCTCACAGTACTTCCCTTTCTTCCTGTCTTTATAAAGTAGTCTCTAACACTTGATTGCTTTTCTTCCTTCCATCCCTCTTTACCATGAGGAGATCTCAGCCACAGCCGGATAGACACACACACAGACACACACACACGCCAAACAGTTTGTGAGCCATCTATCTGGTGTGACACCCTATCGAGAGGAATGTATGTGTGTGTGTGCATACCAGCATTGCACATGGTGTAATGTGTAGTTAGATTTGTGTATGTGTGTTTTAAGTTGTTTGTGTGTGTCTGTCGTGTGTGAGATAGCCTGCAGGTAGAGACATGAGTGGTAAAGGTCAAAGCAGCTCTTTACTCATGTAAGTCATATGTCTGGCTACCTATCTGTGAACTGTCTTTACAGAGACTGCACCTGCTGGCTTGTGCGCTGCATGTGTGTGTATATTTTCAGTAGTGGTACAATTAATGGATAAAAGCTTTACAGGATGTAAAACCCACAGATATGGTGTTCACCTGTGTGTGTTTGTGTGTGTGTGTGTGAGACTGACTTTATATGGTTACCTGCCCAGGCCAGGGTTGAATCCAAAGAACATCTCATGACACTGGTCACAGCGCCGCCCTCCCACTGATGGATGGGCACACACACACTGACCAGTCTGGCTCTCACAACCACGCTGCCATGCTCCCATGGGATGGCAGTCACACTCCACACACACACTCTGATCTGAAGAGAGGAAGAAGCCTGGACAGACACAAACATAAATAAAAGCATGATGATTGTTCATCAATCACTTTATTAATCTCTTCATCTGCCTAAGTGCATTTTTTATGTAATTGTTTATTAGTTTCTTCCTTCTTTGCTTCTTTCTTTTCCTCCTTCCTCCTTTTGTTGATGCCTTTATTTTCTGCACTTTTAAAATGTTGAATCCACATGATGATTTCTGAAGACACAACTCAAAAGACATAATTTTATGTCTGAGCTGTGGTCTTCAAAATTCTTACATTTAATGTCACAAATTTCATATTGTTTCATAGTGTTTTCTTTACAATAATTCTCTATTGAAAATAAATGTTGTGAATGTACTGCCTTTGCATTCTAAAAAATATGATACAAAGCTATCAAACAAAGCTATCACACACGTTGTATATTTTGAATAGTGTATTTTTTAGTGATTGAGTGACTGATTTTGGACTCAGCCTGCATCATTTTATGGCTATTATGGGAAGTTGTTTGCAATTTATTTGTAATAAAATTTAGCACAAAGCCAATACGTGTGTCTGAGGTTACATTAAGCACTCCAGGTTCTAAAGTATAAATCAATTTGGTTTATTTTTCTCAAGGCCTGCCCGCTAATAAACAAATTAGATATTCTATTTAGCCACTTCTGCGAGGAACTCACAATGGCATGTACTAGCAGCTGCGGAAATTAAGGTGGACAATTTGAAGGAATTGAGCTTTGCCCTTGCAGTGTAATCAGACATGATAGCAAAATGTACAACTGTAATGTGCAAATGTACAACTTATAACTGTACTGAATATCACCTGAGTTTAATTTTGTGGGTATTGTATAAGATAATGACTATTATCTTGTGTCCTCTGTTCCTCGTTTTAGCATCATTCCATCAACACATCCATTCACAGTTTGTGTTACAGTCAACATGACTATACCTGACTATCTGTTGGTCCTTCTCCATTACTGCCACAATACAACATCTGTTACCTCTTGTCCAATAAGACAAACCACATATACAAATACATACACTCTGTACACGCTGATGCACACACATGTGAAAAAGTGAGATGAGTGAGAAGAAGCAATTTTTTCTCTCTATCTTGCTGTTGTTGAGAACTGGCACATGCCGGACAATCACTGAGTGGAGATCTGGCAGAGAGTGCATGCCAAAACACACACACACACACACACACACACACACACACACACACACACACACACACACACACACACACACACAGAAATACACCACAACACCAAAAGCTTGGAGTAGAAGTCACTATTTTTTTTTTGCCATTTTCCCCAAAATCTCTACCATTTTTTGGCAGTGTGACCATCCATCCATCCATCCATCCATCTATCCATCCATCCATCCATCCATCCATCCATCCATCCATCCATCCAAACACACTCACCTGGTCGGCAGCTACTGCAGTCCTGTCCATAGCGAGTAGGGACGCAAACACATTGGCCTGTAGTGCTGTCACAGACGGTCCCTTGCACTGTTCCTCTGGGGTTGCAGATACATGGTACACAGCCCTGGGACAACCCCTCTGACAGGACATAAAACAACATCAGAAACCAGAACATACTTAGACTTTCTCTCCCGAACTGTAACCGTTCTCAAACTATATAGAGTATGATGTTTGTTAATGTTAAGGAGCAAATTAAGATTTGTAAACAAAGTTGGACTCAACAACAGGAGTGTAACTAATCCTGGATGTAACCTTAAGCTTTTGCATGTTCTCTTACTCTGCAGGTCTAAACTCCTGTTGTAGTAGTTGTGGGCACAGTTGGTGCACTGTGCTCCCTCCACCCCCTCTCTGCATGGACATTGTCCGGTCCACATATCACATGTACCCCCTGGCACAGTGCCACTGATGTCACACACACACGGCAGACAGCCCAGGGAGTTTCGATGCTCTAGGGTGTGGTAACCATGATGACAAGAGTCACAGCGGCTGCCTTTCACATGTTTCTATAAAAGAAATAAGGAGGAAGGATAGAAGTTATAAGAAAGGAAGGTATAATAAATAAAGATGGGAAGAATGTGAAGATGAAAGATGGATAAACAATGTAATGCTAAAATATACTCCAGTTCAAAGTTTTACCAATCACTGCCATGACTCCAGAGGCTGACAAAAATTATGTGGGAACAGCACGGTGTTGAACTGTGGTTTTAACACAGTGATTAGTCTGTATGTCCTGTCCTCTGCCAGTGGTTGAGTCTATGTGCCATGTTTTCTTTCTGATCAGATGCCACCTCAGAGTTAGTCATGGATTCACCAACTCAGGCAGCTGTGATGGTCATACACACTGGTGGTAATTTATGTCATACAGAGCAGCTAGACGAGAAAAACGTTAAAACATTTTTTAAATTTATTAACTAAAAAATTAGAAAAAAAATCCTTTGTGGCCTGAAAAAGCCATGTCCAGCATAAGATTTGTACACCTCTTCATCTACCTGCTTTACCTCTGTCTGGCTCCATCTGTTTTCCGTTTTTTTCTGTTCACAAAACCAAAACACAACTCCTTCATTACAGAGCTTCTGCTTCATTTTTTAACTCAAGTTGCTGAAAGTTCATTGTCATTTGTAAATGTACACAAGTAATAACTTTATTAACCATAATCCTTTATCATACATTTTGTCAGAATGTAACTGCTCTTCCTTGGTAAATGGCCACAAGTGCCATTGCAAGGTCATAAGGAGAGGTTATCTTTGCTTTATTCAGAATGAGATGCATTCAGATTGTTGAACATCTCTTTTATGGCAAAGTCAGCAGTGTCAACTTTTAAGACACCACGGACAAGAGGTACTTAAAGTGCTCAAAATAGAAACGTGGACATGTCCAATTCCATGACGGCGAGCAAAATAATATGTTATTCTGACGAAGATCATGTGCTATGATTGAAAGCTCCAGAACAGCCAAGAAATATGCAGTAAGGTAAGACCGTTGATTGTTTTGTCAACAATTCTTTCAAGCTGAAAAATGAACTTTGAACCACAATTGTTAACTTGCCTTACACACACACTGTCCTGTGTGAGGATCACAGTCTGTCCTAGGTACAGTCCCCTCGTATGAGCAGTTGCAGGGAGCACAAGATCCCTCCAGTCTCAAACCATACGAACCACTGGCACATGAGTCGCAGCGCTGCCCCCCCACCCCAGGCTTACATTCGCACTGCCCCCCCTCAGGCTCACAGAACTGGCTGAGGGAACCCATGGGGTCACAGTCACATGGGACACAGCCGTCTGGGTGGGACAGGTTCCAATAACCAAACTCACAGCGGTCACAAGAAAGACCTGGGTAGAGAGCATGAGAGAGAGCGAGAAAGCGAGAGGGGGGTGGGAGGGTGGGGGGGAGAAACAGAATTTAGAGAAATGTTGAGGAGAGGGCAGAGTGGGGCCACCTGAGAGAAACAGAAAAGGATACAGAAAAAAAAGTGAACTGATGCTCATTTGTTCACCATCTAGCGGTTAGCCTCTCTCTGTTTTGAGGCTTTTTGTGTGTGTGTGTATGTGTGTGTGTGAGAGAGAGAGAGAGCGAGCGAGAGAAATGGAAGGCGAGTGTATAAAACTGCCATCATTAGGGCCAGGCCCTCTACATATGATGGATCACTCACCTAAGGCCAAACACTTAATTTCACTGAGCGAGAAAATAAATAAATTAAACAGCTACAAGAAAAGATTGGAGGGAAAGAAAAAGAGGAGATGGAAAGATGGAAAGATGGATAGAGAAACATAAAAATAATAGTCAATTACCATCTGGTGTAAAAATAAGAAAAGGTGAATTCCACCTACAAAGCTTGGCTTTAAAGAATATAAATATAAACACTTTTTTTCTGTTTGTTGACAAATTATCTTTTTAGAATCATTCATTCATTAACAGGTTTCACAAGATTGTGTCTTGTCTTATAAAACAAAAGAAATTTCTGAAATGAAACAATGAAAAAAAAAAATGCAGGTTAATGTGTGAGTGTGAATACTTATGGCCTTCTACACTTTAATCAAGGTTTCGGGGTTTTTTTTTGTTTTCTTATATTTTCATGCCATAAGTTTGCATGTGAAATTAACTGATGAACAGTCTCAGTCTGGATATTGCTCTTTATTCATTTATGAATCGATTTATTTATCTTAAATTTGGGTTCAAGTCCGCTGTCAGCTCAGCAGGTAATTCTGATATTGGCCAATGATTTCTTCAGTCATTTTTGTCCTGTTTATAATTGTTTGACTGTAACAAACAACAACTCCATACACTGTAACTGCTGTTATGGCTGCAGCAGCAGCGCAAGGCTACATGGCTAGTTAAATTATGATATGCAGTGTGTGCGAGCAGGGCTTATTTGAATATGCCATACGTATTCCATGACAGGCAATCTGTCCCTAAATGGATGCCTGGGGGCAACGCAGTCACCACAGCCGTTTATGAGCAAACGAGTGTTCGTATGTGGGTGGGTGTGAATGTGTGTGCGTGCAAATACATCTATGAGAGAATACCTGTACATCTGTGTTAGTGCACATAAGCACGTGTGTGCATGTCTGTGTGAGTGTGTGTCCTACTCAGTGTGCAGCAGACACTTGGCATTTCCCCTAGTCTGCCCACTTTAATGATTTTATAGATATGAATGTATTTCTCTCCATAGATCATATTTCATAAGAGCGCAGTGAAGATATTTCTGCGTGTGTGTATGTGCAAGAATGTGTCAAGGTGTGTGTGTGAACATCTGAGTGCGTTGGTGGTAAATATACAGACTGACACACCGATGCTTACAACCCTGACAATGCTGTGATATATTGCAGTTTTCCCAATATAGTTATAAAGATTATAAAGAATCCTACATCCATTATAAAACTTTTTGTATTTTTGTTATTGTATCTATTGACATTTTAGACACTGAGCTGAATAAATCTGCTTTTGCAAAACCTATTTTTGTAGCTATTCTTGTGACATTCAGATACAACGTCCAAACAACATAATAACAGAAACAAAAGAGCAGATCAGATAAAAGTGAGGAGAAAAGAAATAGTAAGAAGACAACAAAAAAGGAAGAAGAGTGAGAACATTAGATGATATAATGTGTGAAAAGATATTAGATCAGAACAGAATTGATTTTGTGTTGGGCTGTGCAAGTGTGCACATGTGTGTGTGTGTTTTCGGGACATGGCCCAGCCCTTTTATCAGTAGCCAGCTGGTTAACAGGCTCATGCATCACCATTTCAAACACTATTATGTACACACTGCACTCTGGCACCTTGTTATGAGTGTACATGTGTGTCTGCATGTGTGTATCTGTGTCTCTGTGCACATATTTCAATTCCGTCCTTCTGAAGCGAGCCTGCCATTGCTCTACTCAAAGTATCAGCTTGGCGGTAATAAATTGCCATAATCAAATCTAATTTCTGAAAAATACCTGTGGGAGCAACCAAACAAACAGGGACAGAAAAAAAAAAATGAAAGTGGGTCTTGTAAGAAGGAGTGTGAAAAATACAAGGGGCTGCAGCAGTTTGTTTTAATCAACTTGGCATTGAATTAGAGAATTAAATACCAGCTTAGTCCTTGATGGCAAGCATGCACACGCACGCACACAACACACACGTACACACATACAAACACACACACGTTTATGTACGCCACACACACCTCTTACATTCAATACGTACAGTTAGGCAGAGACAAACGTGAATAAACACATGGCCACGTCCAGACACTCTTTGTTATGCATATACATTAACATAAACAGACACATTTACAAGTTCACATACACATGCCTGCACTCACACGCACAACCGTGGGCCCTTGATAGCAAGGCTTAGCAATAACCATGATGCGTTGAATTGAGGAGCGTTGGCCGGTTTTGCATTTCATACGAGCCTGCTCTTCAAAGACACACAGGGGAGAGAGTGAAACCATTTATCACAAAGAGAAGCACAACGGCTGGAAGCACCGCCAGCAGAAAAGCCTGTTTATTTTGGCTGGCAAAACACTTTGGGATATGTGTTGATGCCTGTGTGTATACACATGCCTGTTTTGGTGTGCACATCAAGTACATCCACTTCCACTTTCTTGTGTGTGCACACCATGAGCAGCTGAGCCTATGTATTAATTGAGATGCCATTAGTGGACAATTAAAGAGTAACTCTTCCAAAGAAAAGCACAAGTTATCAAAGTACTTTGGGGCATTGTGTAAGAGAAACTATTTTAAGGACCAAGCGTTTTGTAGTTGAGAGGTGAATTGCTGTGGTAAAATACCAATGTCTGAAGAGATTGCTGATATATATATGGGTGAGATCTAGGGGAAAGAACCAGCACTGTCAACCACGTGACTCCTCCATCATCACTGTCTCTAACAAGTGCAGTGCAAACTACTACAGCATTGACAACCTACCATCAAATATGTCATCAAGATAAAACACAAAAACAAGAACCTCAGATATTATAACTAAAAACCTGGTTTTCTCTGATGTGCGCCAGCGGTCTGTTTACCTGTAACATGGGGTTTACACTCGCACTGTCCCGTGTCCTGGTTGCAGCTGGGAACTGCTGTTGTCGACATGCTGATGATGCCAATATCACTGCAGTTACAGCGGACGCAGCCATTTGGATTTGAGGCTTTAAGACCATACCAACCAGGCAAACAGTCTGCGCAGCGACGGCCTGTTGCTGCAACCTTACACTGACACTGACCTCCTACCTGGAGGCAAGAAACATAGAAGGAGAGAGGGAGGTTCAGGGAAGAGGGAAAAAATCAGGTTAGTAAAAAGAAATAAGGGCAGAAACTGAAAGAAACTGTGATAAGGTGCTGAGTATGGTTTGTTAGTTATCGAATTTACGTTAACCCTAAACAGTCACCCTCCTTTCAATTAGAAACATTAATTCAACAAATTGGAAGTTACAAGGGTTTGACCGACCATCAGCAATGAGTTGTTTGCTTTTTTGTGTACCTGGGAACACTCCATGCTGCCGTTGACTGTCCCAGCAGTATGACAGTTACAGGGCTGACACACATCTACTGAAGTGGGATCAGACTCCTCAAGCCTGAAAAATCCACTTATACACAGCTCACAGTTATTACCTGATAGTGAGAGACATAAACAGGGTGAGACAGAGAGCATGAAAAGACAAGAGAAAAAACAAACAGATCAAAAGAGATGTTCATGTTCAAAAGTCGAGGTTTTAACCTTATTCATCTCGTTGGGAAAGTGGTTTAGCAGCATCATGAAAACGTGTGATATGGCACAACATGCCCATACATAAATGGCTTGAAACATTTATTATCATCCTCAAAATTACCACTGCCATCACTGCTAATCAGTAATGTAATAGACAAGGACCCATAAGCCTCATGCTCAATTTACACTACTGGGAGGGTCTAAAATAGTAAGGATCAAGGAGTCCATATACTGTGCAGTATCTGTATGTCTTGGAACTAATATTGTTTTGCGAAAAAAACTGCGTTAGTCAGCATCTGTTTGAATATAAAACTCACCCCTACAGTTGTAACCATGTTTCTTTGCTGTCTAAAGGTACAGTAATAGCACGCACACACTTCAGCTTCATTTCTTTTGTTCATAATCTTGAAATGATTGAATTAACATTTGAAGCTTATGGTACCTGGTCTGTTAATGCTTAAAAGTGCTTTAACATTTATAAAAATGTGAAAGGATAATTATAGGATAAATGAAATGTAAATTACACTGTAGGCCTACCTGTGGTGTTATGCTTGCAACTGTCACAGACGCCTCCTCCTCCACGATAGTGCTCATCTGGTTGGTCATCGGATCTGACATCATAATGACAGGAGAGGGCATGGCCGTGACAGTGACAAGGCCGGCAGTTCATAGGCTGGAGCTGGTCACCTGACCTGAATGGCTTATCATTGTAGAGAGGTGCACAACGCTGACACTGTATAAAACAAATACAGACATACATTTTTTAATTCATACTGTACTGTTTGAATGTAATGTCAATTGTTATTAGAATTTAACCCAATAACTTAGCAGCTTGCATGAATTTTAATACCTGAGCCACTGTTTACTGTAATCTCTCAGTCGGTGAGTTTCAGACAATAATCAAAAGCACTTAGCCAACTGTGAGAATACAACCTACATTTAAATGAATTACAGACTTTGTGGTAAAAACAAAGAAACATCCCTTGACAAGAGATCAGGAACAAATACAACCATTTGTATAAGGCAATTGCATTAAAAATATCATAAATTGTAATTTACTGACTGTGCACATGTGTATATAGAAAAATGGTCCCATGACAAGTGAAATACTTGTTTTTATGGAACAAAGACTGACACAGAGACAATGAGAGACAGAAACAGAATGAGAAGGGGGGGGGGGGGGATATAAAGAAAGAAAAATCAATTGCCCATGTAAATCTAAATCTAAAGAGAGAGAAGAATAATACATATAACTGAATAGAAAACACAGAGGCATTCTGTACTATATAATAAGGAGGCAGAGCATTTACACACACACACACACACACACACACACACACACACACACACAGACACACACACACACACACACACACACACACACACACAGACACACACACAGACACACACAGACAGCATAGGGAAATCAGACTGCTAATGAGGATTGACTTGCAACAGCCAGAGCTCTCACACAGGACCACTTTCATGTCAAAATAAACATACCAAGGTGTGTATGTGGGGGGGAGAAGGGAAAAAAAATGATATAAAAAATGTATTTTTCTGTAGCAGAGAGCAGCAGAGGAGAGAACCAGCAAGTACAAGCCCTTTGATTTTGTTCAGCAGTCAGTACAAATTATGGTGGACAAGGGGGGCATCAAATGGCGGGATTAAAAATGTATTAAAAAACACAGGAGTTCCTCCCATGTGTGACACATGCAGACCTGCAATGGGCCTATTATGTATGACACACAGAGGAGGGGGGAAGGCAGGGGGAAGGGAAGGGTGGGGGGTGGGGGGTGTAGATGGAAATGGGGGAAGAGGTTCCAATTTGTATAAGAGAGAAAAGGGAGTGGAGGTAGGGAAAAATGCAGGAAATGAACAGAAATTAGAGGAAAAAAACCCTTTGTGTTTTAAAGTTTAAAACAAGAGGGACACAAAGAGAAGAGACGGACAGAGAAAACAATCCACAAGTGTGTGAGTAAGATGTGGGGCAGAAACAGAAGAAGACAAAGAGGGAGCGAACACAATAAAATCAATGTTGGTATGTGAGGAAGACAAAAGGCCCCATGTGTAGCTACAGTATGACACAAGCCCCAGGATAAGACTCATATTCACATGCACACACAAGATCATATGCAACAGTTAGCAAAATGTTTGCTGTTAAAGGTGCACTGGGTAGTTGTGTTATATTCAGTGTTTCTTACCAAAATGCACTGTGTGTATCCTGAAGGTCTAACAAATGTTTTTAATGTATTTCCTTCATCATAAATCATATTTGGACAAAACAAACAAAACTTATCAAAAATACTGCCCTATAGTGCCCCTAGTGGTCAAAACAGACCACTAGATAGACTGAGTGAAAAGTCTTGTAGTGGTCATGGTATTTAGCATGCAATTCAAATTTGGATGGCAAAACATGCACTGTTATAGTCTGGACAAAATTTGGTTCGATCGCATCACTATATTTTTATTTGGAACAGCAACTAATGATTTTTTTTATTAGCGATAATTTTTCAATTAAGGAACATTCCCTCAAGCTTCAAGGAACCTTTTGGGAACATTTCCCCAAGGTTTTTCAGGAAACGTTCCCTGAAGGTCTTTCAAGGAACCTTGAGGGCTGCACTGACAGTCTCAAACTATTAGTATTCAATGACTATCCATGAACCAGAAGGTTCTTCAGGGAACGTTCCTTGTTTTTCAGGAAAACCTTTTAATCAAATCGATTGTGCATGAAAAAAATATTTAAACAATTCACTGATTAACAAAATATTTGTCAATTTTCTGTTGACCTTCGTTCTTGAGTACACAACATGCATTTGAACTATTTTCCATGTAAATTGGTATAACTAGTACTATTTTCACTGTTACAATTAATAACCAACAGTATATACAGCTGCTCCTGGTCTCTCTTTCTTTATCCTCTCTCTCCTCCCCCCACCCCCTTTCTCCTCTCAAACCCAACTGTTCAAGGTGCACGGCCGTCCACCCTGAGCCTGGTTCTGTTTAAAAAGGGACTGCCATGATGCCAAGTGATTGCTCTTTGTGGGAACTGTGGGGTTCGCTCTATAAGTGCCTTGAGATAATGTATATTATGATTTCGAGCTATACAAATAAAATTTTTTAAAATTGTTTCTTATTTTTCTGTTTGTGGGTCACAATCTTCATATATTGTGTCACTGGTTTGTTGCTGAGGAAATACTGAAAACAAAGGCAAAAAGTGGACTGTGCTCATTTACAAAAATTTAAGAGGAGAAAAACACTTCCTATCCACAGAATGAACAAGATCTAAAGGCTTTGCATATCTATACAGTATGTTTATGTGTGTATGCGTGTCTGTCTCTGAATAGTCCAGAGTGTTGTTCCCTGTCCGCTGATTATTAACAGGATCTAACGAAGCAGCATGAGATTCTCTGGAGACATGATACATACACACACACACACACACACACACACACACACACACACACACACACACACACACACACACACACACACACACACACACACACACACACGAAGAGGAGAGCATGTCTCGGGACATGTAATTTCACAGGAGTGCTGGGCTATTTACATGTTCCTGTTTGTTGTCTGTCTGCCTGTTCGTCTGTCTGTCATGCTGCTTGGCCTCCAGTCTATCTGTTGTTGTACCTACTGTAACTTCCTGCCTCTCTGTTCTTCTGCCCCGGTGTCTTTCTGTTTGCCTACCTGACTATCTGCAGCTATGCGCCTGAAAATGTTTCACTTATCAAAGGTACTTTTCTTTCTGCAACAGAAAGCTCTCACTACATCTCAGCCTTCGTCTCATCCACTAGGGATGAGCTGAAGAGCCCATATTGCTCTCTTTTCATTCCTCTTTCGTCTCCTTTACCTCTGTGTCTCCTCCATCTTCCCACCCTTCCTTCTTCTATTTCTGTCTCCCTTCCTTCTCAAAAACAAATCACTATATCTCTCCCGGTTTCCCACCTCTCCCCTTCCTCACTTGGTTCCCCTTGTCTCTACCATCCCCCAACTGCTTGTTCTCATAGCCACGATGCGTATGTGAGCAGGAAATATTACCATACCAAATGAAAGAGAGGGAATTTTTTCTTTCTTCTCCTTTCTTTTCATTCAACACTGCGTTACCTTCCCTCTCTCCCAGCCTGCTAATTAGTCGAGGGACTAGTGTTTGGGAGTTAAAAGAAAAGTGCACACGTTCATTCTCTTCTTCATACAAAAGGTTTTGATGGCACTCCATCATCTGCACACAGAACCAGCAGGAGAAAAGGACACCACATACTGAAGACTGAGGTTACGTGGTTTTAATTCTATTGCTTTCATGCACATGGTCAGTCCACTGTAACATTATCCCTTATGAGAACATTAGAAAAGTTTTTTCAGTGGAAGCCAAGGCACTTCTGACAGTACATTACTGACAGCCTGACTCTTAATTCAACATTTGTTTTCGTTTCTAAGAGTTTCATTGTAGAACACCCTTGTTTTATAATGATGAAGTCAATCAGGAGTAAACAAATGGTGGAGAGATAAGAACTTATAAAGTACATTATCATTCAGCAAATTAAAACAATATTGTATTATCATATTGTGTGTGTGTGTGTGTGTGTGTGTGTGTGTGTGTTGTGAACCAGAGGAAAGGATAACATTTTATTTTCACTCTGAATGTTTCGACAAAATCTGCTGAGTGAGGAGACTACTCTAATGGATATGTGGACATTCAGATGGCATGTCACAAGCATCTGTGTGTGTATGTGTGCATTCGTATGTGTTTCCAATGTGTTAATCTGCTGGGGCAACTCATCTTATCCTAAATGCCATGACCAATTTCACGCTCTCCCTGGAAAGGTCGTGCCACTGGTGTGTGTGCACGTGAGCATGTTTGTGTGTACACACCCGTGTTGTGTGTATCTGAAGTTAACCCAGTTAACCCCGGCGTAGGTGAAAATCTGCTGCTGAGGCAGACTTTAGCAACAGAGATCCTGGGCAATGCTACTTAACGTCACTAACCATCAACATCTATCGCGCGCACACACACACACAGACACACAGATGTAGACAGAAACTCACATGCAGCGTACATGTCAGACTTGATATACAATATAGGCACACCAAACAAACAATTCTCACAAACTCAATACCTCTGCATAATCCTAACCTTCACCCACTCTTCATCTTATTCTAGATTTCTTGTTCTAAATTTAAGGTCTAAAACTTCTCAATGCTTGGCTTAAACTGTTGTGATGACTGACACAAACATGTGTACACAGACAGACACAAAGACACACGCACTTAAATTCACACTCACACAATTCGTTCACATAACTTGTTCACTGATGCCAAGTCCAAAGTCAAATCACTGAACCTACGAGCAGTCTGATGTAACTCTCTCTCATGTCTTACAGTGCAGGCAGAGACATACACAAGTCTGTGTAAAAGACAGGTAGCGTGGAGTGTTTTTGCATCTTACCAAGATGACATATTTTCACTTCTGTAACACTAATATTGGACAACATTACATCCCCAAAAAATGCTATTCTGAACTATCAAATGACAAAGACATTGTACAACATAAAATAGAGTGTATGATGTGATGTACAACACAATATATGATATAGCTTTCAGACATGACTGAATCCATCAGTTGTGGAGAGATGTGCAGAGACAGAGTGGCAGAATGAGAGATCAACTCTGACACAGAGTGCACATAAGAAAGAATCAAAAGACAGAGTGAGAAAGTGGGCAAGTGTGTGTGCTTTTTTGTGCATGTGTGTGTGAGAGAGTTTAAGTATGTGTCTTCCAAGGCCCCCGTTGATCATCTTGACACATGTCTGAGCATTTCTGTCACTTTAATGTCACTGTGGAAATTCTGCAGATTAGTACAACATCCGTCATGGTGCTAGGCCGATCCAAGTCAACAGAACGCATGCAATATTAAACGCTAATATTCCCCACAGCCTTTTATGCTCCAATATTATGGAGACAGAAGAAAGGTTTTTTACTCAGAGTGATGACATGGACAGGTCTGGGAGAAGAGTGCACACAGGCATATGTGCACACGCACACACACACACACACACACACACACACACACACACACACACACAGATGATCACGAAAAAAAAGGACGCTGTATCGACACATACACATACTGCACACACTCCTTTACACACTGATGCCTTTCACAGGGGCATAGCTGCTGTAGAGATTAATTTACATAAAACATATACATAATCACACACACACACATCCATATTGCTTATTTCCATTGCATCTCTCTGAAACAAAAGAATTACTATCTGTGGAAGTGAGAATGAAAGACAGACCACGAGGACTGAAAGACCTGAGACCATCAGAAAAATGGAGGAAATATGGGGGCGCAACATGAGAAACAGAGTCAAACAAGAATGAATTAAATACTTAGAAAGCGAGCCAATAAAGAGTGAGGGGGAGTAGAGAAAACGGCTGAGTGAAATGAAGCGAAAGACAAATAGAGAGAGAAATAGAGCTGATTGGAGATGCATGCTGAGGGAATGTCATTGTTCTAGTCGATTTGAGACATTATTTAAACTGAGACCCAGGAGAGACAGAAAGAGTATGAGGGAGAGAGAGAGAGAGTGATCGACAAAGAGAAGAGGATAGAGGCAGGACAGGGACCTAGAGACAGGAAAGAGAAAAGTGGTGTGTAAATAGAGAAATAAGTGTTTGTGTGTGTGTGTTTGGGGGGTTGGGGTGGGGGGCATAAGTCTGGATGATGGAAATTACCTCACAATGTCCATTTACTTTGTGTGTTTGTGTGAACAACAAATTTGTGTTCACTGTAGGACATTTATATATTTGTTAAATATTAGGCTACACATTATACCTATTTTCTTGTCTTCCAACTGTGTGTCACATAACTATTTTGGACTAATCATGATCAAGAGATCACACTTTCATTAACTCAAGATGGGCAATAACCCTGGGACAGCAGACCCACCAAGTACATTCAAGTCAGCACTGTGGGAACATTTTGTGTGTCTGTGTTTAAGGGCTTCTTTTCTTTACTAACTTATTTTAGCATGGAGTTCAGGTAAGACAAAAACTATTAAATTCAAGCGTGTGTGTAGGAGGATGTTATTTGAGTTAGACAGTAAGTAAAAGTGGCAACTGAACAGCTGTTGGTTGACAGCTGTACTTCTCCACAGATGTCCTCTGTTACCTCTGTCTAAACCACACACACACACACACACACACACAGACTATAGTGCATGCACATGAATGTATGAATGATACATAAGTTGTGAATAATGCAGGTTGTCCTGTGCTATAGTGAGGTGGAGCAGTCATATTGAACTTTTCACTCCCGACCAACTACAGGCTTTTGTTGAGATGATGCCGACTATTACCTGGCAAGTTGTATTAGCTTTGTTACAAGCAAAGTACTCCTCCTGGGATGTTGGTTCAGATCAAATTAGTCTGAAAATCTAATCGTAGCCAACCATTCTGCAGCATAACAGTGTGTGAATAACTCCTGTGATATTATATTATTAACTGTGACCAGAGAGAGACCAAAAAATCAACTATGAAAAAATAAGATGCTTTTGACTTAAAAATAATGAAAGCTAATCATGCTATTTTAGCTCAACTGACAACCATCATCACTAAAAGCTCATGTAGAATTCACACAGATGTCAAACTCAGTTCAAGGTTTCTTTTTTCTCTCCAACTGATTTTTTTTTCTGACAATGTAAGGAAATGAAAATCAAGTAAAGACTATTAGAATTTACCTACAATAGATCCGATATTTGGGTCTCTCCGAACCGCACGTTCAGTTGCCCGGCTGTACTGATAGCTGTCCATTAACTCAAATGTTATGTTCAGAAGCAGTACCACCTGGCACTGCTGGTATAACATGCATCAAAAAGGATGGCAGTTATCTCCACCTTTCTACTAGACATAAAAAAGGAGAAATATCTTAGAGGGAGGGGTTCTAATAAATGTGTTTATGTGTGTATGTGTGTAATTTATTAGAGAAGTCCCCTCTATGTCGTTAAGAAGGAAAGTGCTTAATTAAGACCATGAGGAGATTTTCCCCAGAGGGATTCCTCTGTGCTGTGTGTGTGTGTGTGTGTGTCTGTGTGTGTGTGTGTGTGTGAGAGCGTGACTATATGCTTGAGCATGGTATAAGCCATCTGATTCTGAATATCTGGATCTAATACTAACATTGATTATTGGGAATAGAGAGAAGAACTTGTGTGTGTCAAAGTGACCCTCTAATAACTTATCTTATGTAAAACACTAACACTGGGTGTGTGATGTCACCACTACAACTTATATAAGTGGTTAAAATTGGTTTTCAATGTTTTTGTGATCACGCGTGATACTCACATTGTTTCCCTCTGTGTGGCTCTCAGGCAGACATAAACATCGGTAAGGTGTTACACTGGTATCACAATGGTCCGCATGGCCGTGGCACTCACATCTGGCCAGATGACAGAAAAAGGAAGAGGGTGAAATTGAGAAAGAGAAACATAGGTAGGCAGCCCTCAAAACATGGACATATTTTATAATCAAAAATTTAAACTGAAAATGTAATACACAATTATAGCAACAAAAGGGTAAGAAAACAACATGACAAAAGCTCTCCCTCCGTCAAAGTGTGTCCCCACCCACTTGTCCATTGCCCATGGAACAGCAGTCGTGCCATTAGGAAGTTCCCATTCAACATTTATAAATGCCATCCTGATAATTATCAGAGCAACATAACAGGTAGCAGACAGTCCTGTCTCTCTCTCTGTCTCTGTCTCTTTCTCTGTCTCTCTCTCTCTCTCTCACACACACACACACACACACACACACACACACAACACGACAGTCATTTAATTATTGATTCAGATATTCAGTTGCTTTCTCGCTTTCATTCTTCCCTCTGTGTAAACTGAGCTAGATTAATCAAATCTGAACCATACAGTATAAGCACTGAAGATTTTCTCTATTTCTAATCAAATAAAAGTCTTCTGTGCAGTATTTCTGTTTTGTGGTAGCTTACAAGTCTAAGCTTCATTTCCTTTGAGATGTAGCAATGATTTGATTCACTAAAGTAAAACTGAAGGAAGTGACAAGAAAAGAGCAACACTGTAACTTATACCGCTCATACAAACAATATAGAAGATTATCAATCAAGTAAAATGATGTAAAACTGATACTGTACTTACTTTTTTGCAAATTCATTTTTTATAATTTACTATGAGTACATTTGATAGGTATAGTGTGACACAATGTACAAAGCTTTGTGATCCTGAGAAAAATGCCAAAAGTATGGATAACAATGACTATTCCTTTTACAGATGAAAAAAATGCTAAGATGAGATTGAAAAAAAAAAACAAGAAGAAAAAAAACAAAACACTTCAAAGTGGAGGGACAGCTGAGGTTGTAGCAGGGACCTGTAACCCTTAGTGGCACACAAGTAGCATTTTTGCCCTTTTCTCTCTGAATGACTTAATGCTCATCATATGCTATTATGGATTTTTTGATTAAATCATTTGGTTCAACCATCTTCATGTTCTTCCTATGATGGCTAGTAATAGTACTTCCATAGGGCCCAGTGGTAACATAAATACTCATATTTAGCCTTTGAATTCCTGAGTTATGGCCAAAAACATGTTTTGTGAGGTCACAGTGACTTTGACCTTTGATCACCAAAATTTACGTTTGTGTAAAATAGAAATTTCCTTAAGGCGTTCCTGAGCTATCGCATTCAGAAGAATGGGACAGACGGACGGATGAACAACCTAAAAACATAATACCACCCGCCACGGTTGTTGCTGGTGTGAAGCCATAAAAATTAGGGGACCACTGATATACTATTATCAGACTTTTTTAAACTGTAAAAATGATCAGGCTATTAAATCTACTTGGTACGTACTTTATGAAAAAAGATGATGTGTCTGCATTAAAGACTGACTTTCTTCTGACACAAAGGACAAACACGAGTGCAGGGATACACAAGTGAAAGTTGAATTCCAACATGTCTATTTACATGCTTTATAAAGAGTGAAGAGACAGAGAAATGGATAGATGTATAATGAAAGAAAAGGAGATGAGGAGGGATGAAGAATGCACAGATGAGATTTTCAAATCTCTGTTTCTCCTACTTCACTGTAACAAGCTACTAATTAAAACAGCTTAGAGGGAGGGGGAGGGAGAGAAAGAGTTAGAGATGATTGCCTGCTGCATAATCCTATAATTACCACAGTCATAAAAAACAGTCACTCTGTCAGTCTAATGACGAGATGTGCTAAAAATTACTCTCAAAAACCTCTGCTGAAACTCAACAGTCTGTGTCAAAATATTTTTTTCTATGTCAAACTGTGATCACACTTTTATCAACACTGAAAAGATCAACTGTTTTTTTCAACCAATTACATCACTTCAATAGTAATAATTTTGGAGAGACTTAACTGACAAAACTGGATGCTATATATGTTGGTTCATCTACATTAACTCGTGAAATTGTAAACACTTCCAGAAATATGTAAAGATGCTTAAATGCATTGTTATGTCAGCATAGAAATCTTTTTTTTATAAATATTAAATACAACAAACTGCACTTAAAGATATAAAAGCTATATTTAGCTATATTTGAGGTATGACAGTTTGACTTTCTTCTTGATGTACAATTTAAGATCTTCAAGATATCATAGAATTACATTATGTAGATTAACTAATCTAACATGACAACAACTCAAACAGCACCAACAACTTTCAGATGAATTAATAAATGTTAAACTCCTCACCTGCCACTGATGGTGATCTCATTGATGGCATAGTATCTGTGTCGCTGGTTCACCCCAGCTACTCTGGTATGGTATTGTCCACTCAGGTGTATCCTGACCTGGGTGGCATGTACCATCCTCTGCAGGGCAGGAGTGTTGTAGAAGTCATTATAACCTGGCCTCTGGTTTGGCTGTGGGGTCAGCAGGCTGAATGTGATGTTACCTCCTGAGAAAGGCACATCACTGAAACACATGGAGCATAAACACACACCAATTGAGTATGAACAGAAACAAAAAAAAAAGTAGGATTTTTTTTTTTTCAAATATAAAATTTCAATAAAATGTTTGTTTGGTGATCGTGTTGTAAAGGACTTATTTTTTTTATCTTTGAGGAGATGTTAGTCATATCTCAACTTAGCAGTTAAGACATGGGGAAGTAACATCTGCAGATGTAACACATTTTGTACAACAGAGCTAGACTGATAAACCTGCCAGGCTAAGAAAGGCCAGCTTGACAATACCAGTGATCTGTAACTGATATAACTGATTCGCTGGTTAAACTAGAGAGAATGGTAACTTGGTAACTTATTACAAGCAATAACAAAGAAATATATTTATATGCACTGCATAGTTTAGCCAGCACAAAATGAGATCATGTAAAATAAAATCAGTTCAGTGCAACACACAGTGATTTCAGTACAATCATTTTGTAAACCTCAGCAACAAGACAACTGCAGCACCAAGCATAGTTCACTGTTTTTAACTACAGCATTACCCATGGCCATGTGCTCATCTCTATTTCCTCGTAAAATTACCTTTTTATCTGTACATGTAAAAATATATGTCTCCTGAAGAAGAACTGTTCTTGACTGGTATGAAAACACCTGGAACAACTGAGGCAGTCTTAAATTTATCTTGCCAGACACTCCCATGGTATCAGAGGAAGCAGTGTCTGTTGCAGGATTAAATGACTCTTGCAAGATAAAAAAACAAAAAACAAAAAAACTAACAAAACAAGCAAAAAACATAAATCTAAGATCTTGCTAGATCTTTTGATACAATTATGAACCATTAATGTGACAGTGTGTTATTATGTTGCCAATGTGAGGTTCAATTGCTCCCAAAGCCAATTTAATTAATATGTATAACGGAAAGGTTGTATGTGATATCATTTGTCAGTCAAGTGAAAAATAAGCAGTGACTAAATAATCTGTGATCTATTCATACCTGTTCTATCTAGTGCCAACAAAGGCCTTGATACAAACAGCTATGCCAAGATTTAGTGTGAGATTGTGTGTGTATGTTTACATTCCAGATCCATTTCTCCATCTAGTGCCAATCACCTGTTACCAGTCATGTGCCAAGGCCAACGCTGTAGGTGGTTAGCTTTATAAATCTAGTCACTGTGAGAGTGCCAGTGTGTGTGTTTGTGTGTGTGTTTACTGCGCGTGTGTGTAATGGGTATATGTTTGATTTACTTTGATTTCTTTTGACTTATGTTTTGCATATGCTTGTACATGCACTAGCACACACAAACACGTGTGTGCATAAATGTGTTTCATATACATCTTTATTTAGTCTTGCCAGTAAATTTTAGGTGTAATCTCCTTTGCATTGAAGAAGCCATGACAACCCAATGGCAAACAGTGAGAAACTGTGGTTCTACTCTGGGAAGAAACAGAAAAAGTCTCACTGAGGAGATTATTTTCAGCTTTTCCACATATAGATGAGGCAGTTTCAAAAAGCATGATCAATCAGTGGCCACAGACATATTATTTTTGTCTGACCAATGACACAGTAAAGGACAAAAATGTATTTCAAATTTCTATATGTTTCATAAATAAGGCTTTCAAAGGCTTTTTATGAATGTCTGAGGAAGGTGAAAATTTACAAACTACAAAGAATCACCTTGTTTGAAAAAAAAAAATCCCAAACTTAGAGGTATATTTTTTGTGTTTTTGACACAGCTGCAGTTATCAGTGTTCATATTAGTGCTTCAGCATGTCAGGACATAAGAAATATATATTTGCAATTTATACTTAATATTAATATATTCAATGACACTGACTATTTTCCACACCCACACATTCACATATCATCTCTACCTGGGCAGCTGCAGACAGTTGACGGAGTCTGGTCTCAGCAAAGGCCCATTGTTCTGCATTTCAAATACACTGCAGTTTCTGGCCATGTACTGCCAGTCTAACCAGGGCTGTTCTGTGGTGGCTCCACTCTCAGGTTCTGTAAGGTTAAGCCTCCGCCTCTGGATCAGAACAGATTCAGGCAAGAGGCCGCCAAACTGAATTATAACGTAGAACACCTGGAGAAGAAGGGGGTACAAGTTAGCACAAAGACAACCAGATTTGCAATACAGCTGCATCTGTACAATACAATGTAATCCAGTTCAACACAGAAATCCTACAATGGTGAATTTTTAAATGTCAAGATTTTGTTGACACAGTGTTAGACATATTTATTCATCTCTATAGTAATATTCAAGGCCATAGTAAGAGCTGTTGTTGCATTGCATACTAAGAGGTACTACTAATTCTCTGCCCTCTCATGTATTTAATGGTATAGACAAAATATTAAAACATATTTGTCAGTTGCTGTATGTTGATCCAAATAACATTTTAATGACAGATCCTGTGCTACATTAGTGTTGTTCACATAGTAAAAAAAACATTTTGCTCATAAATCATTAGTTGCCTGTCTGTTTGAAAGGATCAGTATTATAATTAAAGGTTTTCGTTGAAAACATACAGCCCTCACACAACAGACAGACACATATTTACACAAACACACACACAAGTAGTTTCCTACTAAACCATGTGCCTGTCTCTGCGTAGGTGTGTGTGTGTGTGTGTGTGTGTGTGTGTGTGTATTTGTGCGTGTTAAGTGTTATCTGCCCCACTACAGTATGGGCTTGGACAGTGGGTTACACAGCAGGGAGCGCATTAAGCCACCACCACTGCACACACACACACACACTAACAGGCATACCCCGAACTTCAGAGTGTCTTTTATCTGGGGACTTGAGTTGAGCGACCACGCCAGGACAGCTCCCAAAATCCTGCTCACACTAACATACACACTTCAGAGAGGAGAGGGATGAGTCTTTTGACAACCCAGTGTCGACAATGCCCAAATCCAGCAATCTCTCCCTCTCTCTCCCTCTCTCTCTCTCTCTCCCTCTTTGCCCCATCTGTCTCTCAATGCAGGCCTTAAAAAGAGGGTGAAACTACTGTCTACAGCACACACAGGTGCAAGCAGATAGATACAGTACAGTGTTTGTATTGTACAATTTCAAATGCATACTCCATAATGATGGGATTTAGTTGACTGTTTAACCATAAGTAGCTAACAAATGAGATGGTAAGGATGCTGATACACCTTTTTAGAGAAGACAATGACCTATGATGACTCCCTTTTGACTGGGTCAATATGTATTATCCAACAATGTACCATTATCGACTATCAGTGATAGTCCATCTGCAGTTGGTTGTTTTTGTTATTTTATCTGGCCAATTTAATGTGCCTGTGAATTAAACTTAGTAAATAATTAACCTGTAAAGAGCAATTCAAATACTGTGCTAACAGGAACTGGCAGTAGATGTTGGGCCATATTATGCAAGATCTTGCTGTACTGATTTTCATCTTTCACAAAACAAGACAATGACTATGTGGTTGCTGTTTGATTGAGTGGTGCTGAAAAGCAATGTCAACTCATAAATTTGCGAAACACACCAAAAACTTTATTCTGTAATAACTATGAAATAACTATGGAATTATCAAAGGACAACTGCAACCCCATTGTAGATACTGACTGCTATTCTATCAATCTAAATAATAAATTATGTTGCTTAATATTTCACTCATAATTTCACACAATGGCATAGGTTGTTGCAATAATTTTAAATAAGGTGTCCAAAAAATTTACACCACTGTTTATGCATCAACATTTGAATCTTGAGAGCAAATATTGAGTGAGTTACCTGGTATTGTCCATTAGCTAAATCCACTGTAATTGTGACCCCTTCATCCAATTCCTGTGTAGTCATGATCTTAGAAAGCCATGTGGTGCCCATGTCCTGATCATTGATATAACTGAGTGGATGGGCGTTGAGGTTCAGTCTCAAGACTCTATCATTGGTGGTGTCCTCCACAGCATTGGGAATGCAGTATCTGTAAACGGTGACGGTTTTTAGGTAAACAACAGTACCAGTTATGTTAAATAAAACTGTAATAATCCTGGTTTTTGACAAAGGACTTTTTTTTACATTAACACTTTCACAAGACTTTTATAATCACTACATAGGATAAAGCTTTAAACAGGCATTTAGAAATGACCAAAATGCAGCATCTTGAAAATACACGTTTGTAAAAATGCAAATAAAAATAAAAATAACATCTTTGTTATTGAGCTGTGAAGAAGACTGCTGTGGATAAACCTGATTATAGTACACGAGAAGTTGTAATACTGTACCTCTCCACTAAAGGATGTACTCTGGGGTGACTGGGAGGACAGCGACACTCTGACTGGGTATGGAACTCAGGCAGGACTCCTGAGTACAACTCCACTATTTCCCTGTTAAAACAAGAAACAGTAGAGTACTTTATATTGAACTATAATACAACACTGGAGCAAAATGTAATCCTTTTCTCACTGGGATGAGAAAAGTATATAATTAAATGCTGCTTAGTGAGCTGACAGTTTTTAATGAAAATGCATTCAACTCAAACTACATGGCTATGTAACATCAAACGAAAAACACAAGAATTCCGAAAATGTGGGGTAGGGACTGTTAATATAATCTAAGTTGTGCAGTAATAGTGAGGCTGAACAAAAATTACAGTAACAAACAACAAACCTTTGTAACAACTTGAATTCTAAGATAAAATCTTACAGCACCTGTTGAAGGGCTATTAAATGAACATTTGGTGCAAAGTGAAAAATCAAAGGCATAATTTGAGAACTCAATCCCTCATTTTGTCTCACCAAATCTTGATGAGACAAACTTGTAAGCTCCAGGTCCTTACCGTGTGCACATCACTGGTGAGCAAAACACTAATTGCCTTGTATTGAATTCTCAGGAAAATCCTCTGGTAGTAGTATGGATCTTAAGATGCAATGATTAGCCTTCCCCTTCTAACTATCTCTCCTTTTATCACACCTTTACAGTATCTCTGTCCATTTCTCCTCATGTATATCCCTTTTTCTCTTTAATCAATCCATCTAGATCTATGACTTCCCCTCTTTTGCCTGTGTAAATCATAGTTCCCTTCCTTCTTCCATCTAACCTCTTCTTTAACAACACTTATTTCCTTTGGTCCTTTTGTGATTCCTCCCTGCTTCTCTGCAGATAGCTGCTCATTACCCATCTCTCTGCCACACTTTATCCAACTCACCTGTTGGTCAGAGTGGCTGGATAAAATCTAAAGTCCTGCATCCACCCAATGAACTGATTAGACCCTGGAGAGATGAAAAGAGGGAAGAAAAGAACATCAAGAAGGTGGTAATGGGTTTGTACTGAAGGAAGTGAGTGAGAGGATTTCACAGTATTTAGTAGATTATCTTATCAGTTTCTTGATACCAGCTAAGTGAGACTGCCCACAGCTGCTTATAATGGCCAAGTTCATGAAACAAAGCCGAACAGGATCTGCCACAGTCTACATTTGCTTCCACTAGAGAGCAACAAGACTTATAAGGGCAAAATCATTAGCTTGGTTTGATGCCAGGGCCAAAAACAGGCCTGTCTAGGGATAACAGGTATTACCCACTGGCTTTAACCATTTCCTCTACTTGCAGAAAATTGTGTTTTACAAGATTTACCGCTTTCAAATGATCTGATTCCTTACTGTATAAAGCTCTGTGTCTGAACCCACCGTCTATTCTGGACTAATTTAAGTCATCTTTTTCTAAACTGTAGAATATAGGATATTGTGTAGGATGAAGAGTTAAAAATAAGCATTATTTTCATCATTAATTAAACACTTTGTTGGACTTTGTTTGATTGATAAATGTAAGAAAATTGGGGAAATAATGGACAACAGGTTTCAACTTGGGAACACAGGGAGGTAAATGGAAAGTTGCTGAACAAGAGATGGCACATATATCAAATATGCCTAGATGCCTAGAAGAAGTCTCTTTATCAAGCAGACATACACTGGAATATCTTACACATATGGGCACAACGTCCAGACACACATGGATTTTGGATTGGACAGAAGAAACACCATCAAACACAAATAAACACAGGCAAGCCCCCAACTCATCTCCACAGACGACCATACATACATGACAATGTTGGATAGAGACCCACATAAGAAACCCACACAGACAATGGTGCTGGTCCAAAGAGAGCCAGAGTCTTTAAGTGTCCAATAAACTTCTGTGTAGTTTGACAGTAACTCTTAGAAAACGGATAACGTCTCTAAGTATCGACTGAACCCATGCCATGTCTAGCTTTGTCTGTGAAAGTGCGTGCATGTGTGTTTGAGGCTTTCCTGTGTGTATTCCAAAAAACATTCCCACTTTAGAGAAAGAGAGTGTACGAGTGTGTGCATCTATGTGTGTATTTGCATTTGAGAGAGACTTTGCCATGTTTGAGCCAACTACAGTGTGTGTGTTGGGAGTTTTTGCGTGTGTAAAACAGAGCGTGAGCGAGACAGTGTTATGGGATGTAAGTGTGTTAGAACAGTGTGTGGTTGTGCAGCCTTAGGCTTTGGCTCAGGATTTCTTTAGCGTGTGGAAATGGGATTATGCCTTCCTCTGAAAAGCATTCTTTCTATTGTTACTGGGATGATGCAAGGTATAAGCCTTAATTCTCTCTTCTCTCTGTAGGTCTCTGTCTTTTCTCTCTGTGTTTCGCATTCTGTCATCCGTCTCTCTCAGTTTCCTCTTCTTTGTTTTTGTTTTTAGAACTGTTAATACATGCAACTAGAGGTTTTGAATGATTGTCTCTTTTTTTGTCTATGTCCTTCACTGGCCCTGTCTCAATATTTAAGATGATTTTACTATTCTTCTTAAAACACTCACACTTAAGCAGCTAGTTTTGTCAGAAATGGTAACTGGTAAATAGTCTACATTTATATAGTACTTTTATACAAAATGCTTTACAGTGCAAATACCCACATAAGAGCAACTGGTGTTTCTATTTACTGTACAGCCAAAAAACTTTGTTTTAATAAATAAGTAAGTCAGTAATTGGCATTTTTCCATTAAGCCATGAGCAACTATGATCTCATGTCACTTTTCCATATAAAAACAGGGTACAGTAGAAGGGGATTGCTGAGAAGTTAAAGTTTTGTATCCTGTTGCCTGCAACTCTCTTTTTTTATGTTTTACTACTATCTGCAATATTTAAACTTGCCAAAAAGAATCAAGTTTTGTTTAGTGGATGTGTTTTTAATGATTGATTGCTTTCAGAACTTACTGATTCACAATAAAAGCCACCCCACATTTTGCCATTTTAATGCTTTTGAGGAACATTACTGCATTAGTAATTAAGTTAATTAAATTAAGTAATCAGTGAGGCTGATATAAATGACAAAAAATTACAAACATTACATTCTGCATTGTTTAGTGGAATGATAGACTGCAAATTAGTATATAAAAGGTACTTAATGTATATATGTAAATACACTGAATAGACATCACTGAAAAATGCTAGATATTCCAAAAGCATGATTTGATTTCATGAAAATTATAAGGATTATAATTTTAATGTCCCGTGTCCTTCTCTTAAAAGTTACTTGTGATCGGTTCTTAGCAGCTGATTCAGAACAGTTCTGGTCCTCTGTTGACAAAACTGCTAACCTTATCGATCTCTTCACAAATGTGGTTGGCATGAGCTCTTCTCTTGTCAGCTTCTCATTGTACTTATCATACACACATTTTTCAGTTCACAGGATCCCCTCCAAAAACACACATAGTTGTTAATCAATACATCTGATCAGCATTCGCATAATCAGTCCACTGATCAGAATTCCAAACACAACCCCAGGTTCAACACCCACACACACCTACACACATCCAGCTACTAACCCACACACACGCACACCTATTCTCTCCCCCGAGCCAATCGCTTGTATTGATCACACCCTCTGATGTGATCTTCAGCTGATCAGATGCTACCTGCAGTGAACTAAGGATCAATGCTTGATAAACGAGAAGAAAAACACTCGTTTATCACCCTGGAGATGAACGGATATCATTTTTCTCTCAATTTCTCTCCTATTGACTCTGAGACGGCTCCCAGGCACCACCAATCAATCACAGATATGTAGTTGAAGGGGGATAAAGGCTGGGAGGAAAATAAAGGTGGAGTAGTCATTGACACCATATTAAGATATACAGACATGATAAACTAAGAGGTAATTTTTCTCTGTTTGGAAGGAAAAAAAACAGGCAGTGGTCCCGGCGAAGGAGGATCGAGGTGGAGCCAGGAAAATTTCTACTTTGCTATTCAAGGTTTCTGATGTAGTTTTAAACATGGTCCAACAGTGGTAGTAACTGATTATTAATGATTTCTGGGCTGGCAGTATTGAAACTCACCAACATTTTAATTGAATGTATTAACTACATACAATTATTGTACAAGTATTGCTGAAGAATTGAAGCATCTGAGGAATTGAACTCATATAGTACTAATTTAACTTGTTAACATGTCAAAAATATAAACTCTTTACCGTTAGAGCTGAGTCCCACCCACATGGCACCATCCTCACTGATATCAAAGAGTCTCGCAGTCAGAGGTTGTGTGTCAAATGGTGTCCCATCCTCCTCAAGCCCATCCAAGAATAGACTCACACGTCTGTCATGGACCTGGAAATCAGAGTGAGACAAAATTCTGTGTATTCACTGGGTGTATTTACAATGAACAGCCTGTATTTTCTGTAGGAGCAAACCAAAAAGTATCAACAAATTCTGACTGTTATTCTATATCAACCAATCATAATAAACCAAACAATAAACCACAAAAGAAAAGATGGTCAACTAAAAACACAGTCTAACTGCCACAGTGAAACCTAAGTACATGTAATGGAGCAGCCTCAGGGGCAGATGCAGCAGTTAGGCCTTGCAGCCGGTTACTGCTGAAACACACAACGCCTCAGAGAGACTGGCAGCTGCTCTGTGTGTGAATATGTGCATCTTTTTACAAAACTATATGCACACACTATGCATGTGTGTGTGTCTGACCATGTGTGTGTGAATTATACATACAGCTAATCTTCCAGCTCATTTCCCCAGTAGCAGAAAGAGCCTCAGGCTAAACTGCCTCAGCTGCAAATTAGCTTTCTGTTTGACCAATATCTCCTCTCCACTCCACTCCTCTCTCCTTTCCCGATCTGCTGTATGAATATTAAAAACTGCACGGCAGACAACACCGTCAAAGCAGGAGCAGCTCCCTCTTACATCAAACCAAAAAACTTTAATGTGCCCTGTCCCACTCTCTCCCTCTACCCCATCTCCAAATCCTGTGTTTGGGAAACACACTGTGGGCCTACTGATAAATGTGACTCTCCCTGTCTTACTAGAGTCCCCCTCTCCGTCTCCACCTTACTCATCTCTCTTCCACTCTGGTCCTCCTTGCTTTGTCCTTTCTCCTCTCCATAAGGTCATTTGATTCCTTCACCTTTTTCAGTTTTTCAGTTTCCTTACCTCATATTCATTTGCTTCCTCTCTCCCTATTTTTCATAACCATCTTTACTTTTTCTTCCCTCTCAAACGATGGCTTCCCCCTCTCATCTTCCTTCCTGTCTCTTTCCCTCATGTTTATCTTGCCCTGTCGCTCTCACTTGTTGTCAGCTCTTTAGGGAAGTTGAAAAGGTGTGAGGAGGGAAATAAGTCCAAGTCAAAAAACGCCTTTAGGGGATGAAGGCAGGCCCAGACAAGTGTCTGCCTCTCAGAGGATAGTTAAGACGCCCAGACAGACACTTTCATGATGGCTGATTGAAGACTGGCAAGCACATGAGAGCACAAGAGAGAGAGCGGGAGAGAATAAGAGTGAAAAAAGGCGAGAGAAAAAAAGAGACAGGAGGGAGAAAAAGAAAAGTCAGAGAGTGGGTGTAAGAGAGGGAACTAGAAGAAGGGCCCTCTTTAGGAATCTCTAAGCCAGAGCGGTGTGGCTCTTGGGGAGATGTGAGGCAGTTGTCAGGCCTGATGTAAATGAATCCTGAAGCGCTTCATCCTTCTTAGCCGCCACGCGCCCTTTTGAAACACAGCCAACTCCCCTTTGTTAGCTTTCACAAACACTTTCCCTCCATTTTTCCCTGTCCATCTGTATTTTTACCTCCTTCTTTCTGCTACCTCTCTTTGTCTCTTTTAGCCAGTGTAACTTCAGCGTTCTTGGAGAACAGAGGAAAAAAGAGGAAAGTAGGCAGAGAGTTCTTTAGTGTTGATAACTTGTCTCATTTGGACAGTGTCCACTAAGTCCAGAGGAAAGGAAATGACTACTTCAAACTCTACCTATCCTCCTCCTCCCCTGTTTATACAGCAGATGTTTAATTTTGTGAGGCCTTTTAAATCCATCACTTTAAGGTAGAATCATTGCAAGAATTTTCAGATGAAGACTATGAGAATACCTCCATCACCTGAAATCAAAGCAGAGAAAAAATAAACAATTGGAGAATGTAAAAACAAGGATTCATGGAATCTTCTTAAATTTTGCCTCATTATTTTGCTGTGGGATGAACCCTTGACCAACTAGTATGTCTTCCTATGTTACTTGTCTTTTTCTCATCATTCTCATAACAATATACAGAACTACTTTCTGCAGTATAGAGGGTTTATAAGTCATCAACAAAAGTTGGGCAACTGTTGGAAATTTTTGCATTAACTTTCAAGGCTTGATTTACCTCCATTGCTGCAAAGCTGGAAATAAACTCATTTTTTAATCCCTGAAGAAGACCCGTTTTCTTTCTAATTGACTAGATTTTTCAGGTTTTGGTGACCATGACTTTTTTTTTTTTTCCTTGGGCAGTCCACCATCCACCTGACACCCATAACATACATAGCTTAAGTTGAATCTTCCTTCAACAACTGTGATCGTAATATCTAACAAATATCTCAGGTTCCATAATCATGCAAACTTAAGCTATAGCTCCGTACCTCGATACACACCTGTTCCTTACACACCTGCTTTGGTTTGTTGTATTTTCTCTTTTCCTCCCACTGCTATGCCCTTCTTTCCTGTACACTCAAACTCTCTGTCACATTAAGATTAAAGCTGAAACTGGAAGGAGAGATAGGTTCAGCAGAGTTCAATCCTGGGCCAGCTTGGATATTGAATCTTAACCCCTGCACCACCTCTGGTCTCTGACACCATTCATGGCTCCATTAGTATCTGGCCTGGTTGCCTATGGTTTGAGTTTTCTCCTGCAACATTCCTGCAAAGCCACATCTTTAACAACTGTTTTTACACCATTTCATACTATGTTCATTTTAGCTACAGTTATTTTATAACTTCTGCCATTCTGTGACTGGCACCTGTAATATTGACCATGTACTGTATCACTATCTACAGGCTATCAAATGAAATGCACCATACCATATTTTATATCTTGTCTTCAAAGAAATGCTTTATTGTTTTCCTTTGTTTATTAAATAATTTCCTTCAACTTTTTTTCTCAAGCTTTTGGTTCTCTTAGGGAGTTCCAAGCATCCTCTCCCTGTGCAAAACCCACCCCACTGGCAATGTTACCACCTAAGCCTCTCTAAAAGCCCAGGAAAACCCTGAGTGGAAAGCTTTTAGTGATCTGTAGGCTGGCATTTTGACTAAAGCTCTTCTCGATTTTCACACTCCTGCCAAGCCATGGCTCAGTACAGCAGTGTGGACAGCAGTGTTTCTTCTAAGCTTACTTTGTAGCTGTTGGCTACAAAACTAAGAGAGGCAGAGAAAATATGGATAATAATACACTGTGATGAATGACATAATATTTTCTATTTTAATATTTTTTAATCAGCATGGAACATAAAACTAGCTTCCTATATTTTACCCTTCAGGATTTCCAGACTAAAAACTTATTGATTTGAGTAGCAACAGAATCTGGTGTCAAAAGGGAAAAAATGTAAAAAAAAAAAAAAAATCTTATACATATCACATGCTACACTACAAAGTTCTGTACAACTTTCTCAAAACAAATTTGTGCAGATGATTTTTTATATATACCCATTCTTTGTTTTTTTCAAATGGTAACATGTGCACTTGTTTGTATATAATAGGGGTACAGAGTTAACTAACAGCTAACCACAGTGATAGATGAGAGGACAGGTTTCTATGGGCTACAGCAACACTTCCTGATGCTCTGGGTACTTTTCCATGAACCTGATCCAACCACACACTGACCTACACTTTACCACAATGATGATACAAGAGATCATTTTACCTGCATAACTTTCATGTACGCAGAAATAAATGCAAGTGCCAATATCTGAGACCCATCTAAGCAAAAAATGCAGCTCCATGTCACTTTAATGTTAAACTCTCAGCAATATAAGCAAGTATACAGCTTCTGAATACACATCTAACTTATGTTTGGTTGTTAGATGCTGCAAGGCATTACTTCAAAAACTCAATTGGATAGTAAATAACTCTTTATTGTCATAATCAAAATGTTGGGGCTTGCTGTGGAGTGTCGGGTGTGCCAGACAGACAGCTGTCATAATGCAGTTTTATACTGAAGCATTTCAGTTTAGCTGAATAAATGAATAAATATTTTATTCTGAACAGCCAAACATTATCTAAACATCTGATGCAGTGCACACGGTGAAAGGCTTAAAAATAACATTTTATTTACAGGTGGAACAGAACTGCTGATTTGAGAGCCTCAGAGGTGACAGCTTGAGGTCAAAATAAATTAAACACTGAAAACCACTCCTGGCTGTGTGTTTGTGTGTACTTGTGATTGAATGCAAGAAAAATAATGATTGACAAGTGAAGTGATGCCCTTTTTTCATTTTTCTAGAAGAAGATGGATGCAAGCACATCTATGGTGAAAAAAGAGAGAGATACCTATAGTCACAAAAGAAAGAAAAAGTGAGTGTGCCACACTTTCACATTCAGTGCTCCCGCTACAATCCTCCCTACATTAAAACAGTTTACACCATCTGTCACTCTGAGATCTCCATTACTGACAAACTTGAGCATAGCAACTGTAAATTATAGATAAATATATTATTACTAATTTTAGCATCTGCATCAGAACCATTTAAACAGGCTCCCCCAGATTTCTTTTTATACATTTTCAAATAAAATAAAATTTATACTATAACTTGGCTAAATACTTGGTGGTTATTATTTACTGAGACGTGTGCATCTATACTGCCCAGTATGCCCAGCTAATCAACATTTTAAATTCAAATTTAATCAATAGTCAATATCAATCCATTGCTTTCCACTTCCATTAGTCCAGAGTTGTAACTACAGCTTCACTGAGAGACTATATAGTCATTGTCGTGTTTTATAATTATGTGTGCCATATTCCCTGGGCTTGTCCCCACAGAGGTCTCTAACTCTTCAGCAGCCACAGGTAGTCACCACTTCACATTTTATTAACTGTTTCTCCACACAAACTATGTCAAAAACATGCTTCAGTCAGGCAGTCAGACCAATTTAGCAAAAAGAAGAACAATCTCTTCTGGTGCAATTTAACGGATCTGGATGATTCCAGAAGTTACCAAAATTGTTATGAAAAAAGCAACATTCACTGGAGTTGTTTGATCCCTGTAAGACACCAGTTTACACTCACTCCACTGTCCCTATTTGACTTTTATCATTGAAGTTCCAATTTAACATTTCATCCACATTTTCCACAACCATTCACTCCATCTCCCTCTGCAATCCACTCTTCACCTCCCTCTCTTCAGCTCCTCTCCTCTTCTCTTTCCGTCAACACAACCCCTTCATCCACCCCTTCCTCTCAGTCCTTTATCCCTTATTCTCATGTCATGTATCCACTTTCTTGTTCCTCGCATTTCCTCCCTATAGTTGGTAATTTCCCTCAGTCAGTTCCTATCTCCCTGCTCATGCCCCTTGTTTCTTTCTTCCATCACTCTCTTTTCTGCCAACTTTGGACATAGAGAACTTAGTGCATGTCTGTCCATCTTGCAAGTGGGATCTGCTCCTCTGTAGCTCACCTAGCTTTTGTTTTCTTTTCTCAGACCTTCCCCTCTCTTGTTGCCCCTCTCATGCTTGCCTGCTCTTCCTCACCTATCTCTTCCTCTAATCCCTGATTCCCTGTCTCTGCCCCCACACATCCCGCCTCACCAAACTCTCTCCACCCAGCCCGTCTGCTTTGGGCTGTATTGCTCTGTGACTGACTGACATACCACTCACTGATAACACACCTCATTCCACAGCTGGTGAAGCTGTCAATGGGGAGAAAAGGAGGCAGAAAATGAGAGAGAGAGAGAGAGAGAGAGAGAGAGAGAAAAAAAAGGAGTAACATGATGTGTGGAGTGTAGAGCTTGTTGGATGAGAGAAAGACACTAGTGTTAAATATGGGAAAGATAATGACAGAAAAAGACATATTTCAGAACGTATACAATGAGAAAAAAGAGGTGATGTAGCAAGATGGTTCTGATATCTCTGAGAAAGGGAGACATTCAAAGATATTCAAAAAATTGTGGTAGGAAAGGAGGAGCAATGGGAATGAAGCAATGAATATAAGGAAGTGCAAAAAAAACATGTTCTGTAGATCCACACATCCCCAGTTTATTTCCAGGATTTCCATCTCTCCCCTTTGATTATTGTTTATCTCAACTATTACCTGTCAAGTAGAAGAAATGAAAGAAAATGCTGGATAGAGACTGAAATGTAAATAAGATAGGTCAAAACCCTGTGTTTGGCAAGACTGCCTATGGTCAAATCCTGATTTTGTAACTGCAACCTCGTCTGAGAAAATCACCAAACAAGACAAAGATTGTGCAGTGATTTCAGCTGTATTTATTTATAAAATGATCACTCAGAGAGAGTTAGGAGAGACAGACTGTATTTAGTTTTTTGTTATTTTGTTTCTTGAAGTTATTTTTTCAGGCTTTTGCCTTTTTTACAGTCACAGAGAGAGAGAGAGAGAGAGAGAGAGGAAAGTTGGGGAATGAGATAGGGGATGACATGCAGCAAAGGGCCACAAACTCAAACCCAGGCCACCACAGCAAGGGCTAAGCCCAAATGGCATGTGCTCCACCAGGTGAGCCACCACGGAGCCTCGAGACAGACTATCTTTCTTAATTTGTTTCTCACACAGCTCATAGCCTCCATCTGGGATCCAGTTGCTGGTGTTTCTCTTGTTTACATACTACTCAGATCTGCTGGTTTCTTTAGTTTAGCAGTTACCAATGACTTCTCTCTGTCCCTCCCTCTCTCCTGCTGTCTCTGCTCAGTGTTTTTTATGTTTAGTTATTCCTCTTCCCCCTTACGTAATAATGATACATGTAATGAAAGTAGTTTAATTGCCGTTATGGAGGCGAGGCTCAGTGTATTAGAAGTGCTCCTCTGTTCCCCGCAGCCGGGAAACCAGAGCAGCTCAGTAGACTGCTCATAACAAGAGGTGTAGTCCTAAGCCCCTGGTTGGCATTCATACACAGTCTAGTAATGTACTAGGTTTATGCCCAGTCAGTCATAACAAAAAAAGTCTCTAAATCTAGCAACAATGTGCTAAGTTGGTAACACTGCAGGCTGTAAACATCCAGCACTCTGCGGACTAGTGGTGGAAATATGATCACTCAGGTAGTCAGTCAGGTAGTCAGTGACATTCCAGATTATAAGGCCGTGGAACTGAAAAAAAATTGGGATTTTATGGAGTTTGGAGTCATTGCTCATAATAAGCTTGATTTATATTATATAAATCATTGAGAAATAGAATCAGTGCTAGTTTATTTTATATCTCAGTCCTGTCAAAATTCTAGAGCAAACAAGTAGCTGATATGGAACAAGATAATTTGAACAGTATAGGTGCAAGAAGTGATATTATGTCATTATGTTAAGGGAAAGGTTATAAGCACTCACATCAAGTTTCATCTCAGCTGATTAAAGACTTTTTGAATTTACTTGATTTCTTTAGATTGGCTCTGATGGATGAAAGCTTTTGCAAATTAAAAAGCCAACAAATAAGTTTTGTCAAGCGTGGTGTGAGGGACATCTGAGTCAATTTTGGTAAGGACTGGAAAAAGTTTGTCCAAGGAGTAGTAAAGTTTTTGATAAAATCCAAAATGGCTCCCGCATCATTTAGGTTGACCTGACAAGTTGCCATGTCTCAACCTTAGGTTTTTCTTTTATATTGTTATAAAAATGTTTTAAAAATGTTAAACATTTTGAGGGAAACACATTAACAGTTATAAGGAAAAGTGCAATTTGTCTTATTGCACTGCCTCCTAGAGGTCAAAGGGCACCCGATTTCTTGAGCCGCGTTTTTGAGAACCAAGCATATGGTTCTAAAGTTACGTGCATGTGCACATCTCCACCTTTGACTCGTTGGTGGTGCTAGAGCACTTGAAGCACAGACATGAAACTTGGTGGAAAGCATCATGGGATTGTCCCCAATCAGTGTGCCAAATTTCCAAACTTTTTACCATATGGTCCTGGGGGTTGCCATAGATTTGGCTGGGCTAGGACAACAAAGGTAGAGATGGGGTGAAGGGAAAGTAAAAAAAGACAAAATGTTTCTGGTACGTTATGGTTTTCAAATGCAAAGTGATTATATCTAAGATCCTGTAAAGCAAATTCACAGATTTGTTTATAAAATCAGTATATATGTTGGAGAACTATTCCTCAAAACGTGTGAATCATGTGAAACTTGTGTGGGACGGAATTGTGCAGTTATACCGTTAAACTGTGTTTCATAATTTTTGTGTTGAGCGTTTTTTCGGGCAGGCCCTAAACGGGGTACTGGTGACTCCCACTTAGCATACCCCGCCCCTAAAGCTGTAATGGTATAAAAGTAAGGAATGTACTAGCATCAGTGGTTCTACCACTCAGTGTTATCGCTGGTTAGCTAAGCCTTGCCTCCCAAAATGTGCCTTTCCTAGATGCTGCAATACCAACGGTGTGATGTTATTAGTAATTAGAGAACAATGTATGAATAGATCATCAGTTATTCACTCATGATGTTTCCCATCTTTTCATGACCAGAAGGATAGTTCTGCTTCATCCTCTCATCAAATAGTGGATAAACCCGATATTAAAAGCCGATACACTTCTTTTCCACTGCCAGTCGAGTTTGTCTTTCTGTTCAGACTGAGGACACAACTGCAGGGAGCAATGTCATCTCTGCACTTAGAGCACAGACACAGAAGCTGCTAGCCGCCCTGCAAACTGGCGAAAGTCGGTCAAAGTGTCGGAGTGTATGAGATGTTTCAAACTGTGATTGTGTGTTTTTAAAACTTTCAGAGCTGCAGATCCCTCTTTCATCCCCACAATCAGTGTTGCCGCGGAGTTTTAAAATTTGTTAGACCATTAAGTGAAGTGGAAGCTCTTCCGACTCTGGGCGTGGTTTCAGTGCTTCCAGCGGACACGCCCCCAGCGTTCCAGAGTTGATAGTACTGGTTATTTTCTCACAAGTTTGAAACCTTATTTTATATATTTTGCAATATTTTTATTCATTCAAATTTGGTAGCAGGTTTAATATACCATTTTTCTGTGGTGTGGAAAACTCAGAACTCATATGTTTTTCTGCTTTACAGAATCTTTAACATCACAAATGGGGCAATTGATATCACTTTGTGATTCAGCAGAAGCAGAAGCCCCAAGAGGGCTCACTTAAAAACAAAAACAAAAACTGTTTACAGGTAATTCAAATGAGTAAACTGTGCAACATGTTTTAGCTTGTATCTAATTAGCTAACTTATGACTGCACAAGTAAAAAAGACTACTATACTTCTTTATAAATTTGCACTAAGGGGGGATAAAGGGTCTTCATCATGTTGAGCACTGCATAGCTATAACCTTAACTTGATTTTGGGAAACAGGTTGTTGGACATTCCTCGATATTCCCAGCCTCAACATGCAAACCAAAGTGAGTGGAGTGAAATGAAAAAGTGTAACGTGACTTATTGCATCCCAAGCTCTCCACTTCTGCATCTCCAGGCTCACTGTCACCTTTCTCTCTCTCTTTTTCTCACTCTTTTGCTCTCCTGTTATCACATTGCCTGTTATTCACCCTCCAGGCCTCTCTCACTAACTTTAGTCCTCTCCCCCCTCTATACTTGCCCTTACCCACTATGAACTGTTAGCAGCTCTGATGTACAGCCAATATTCTCTCTATCATATTAGCACGGCTGCAGTGTGTAAAGGAAGAGATAGGAAGAGGAAGAGAGGAGGAAGAGGAATATAAAGAGAGAGAGGGAGAGAGAGGAGGATGGAGAGGAGACACATTTGTTCTACTCATCTCAGCGCTAAAAGATACAATTACCTCTCACAGCATATTATCCATGTTTTATACCAGCCCAGGGCCCCATGCCTTTGCCGTGCCGTGCTCACCCCGTGTAAGGCCCATATTTTAACACTAGCTATGACAGTTTATTTAAGAAAAGAAAATTGTCCCCAGGGAGATGGAGAGGGAGAGAGAGAGAGGGTGTGTGTGTCTGTGTAAGGAAAATGAGAGGGAAAGAGGGAAGGACAAAGAAGGTGGAGGGGGAGAGACAATGAAAGGGGGAGAGAATGAGAGATAGATGAGGTAAAGAGGGAGAGTGAAAGGGAGAACGAGAAAATCATCTTCAGGGAAAGAAGAGAAAAGATAAAGAAAGAAAAAGAGAGAGAGGGGGGACATATATAAGGTGACACACCAACCTTTTAATAAAGACCATAAGTCTCTAAGACTTTTTCTTTCTGAGCAAAAAGCAAAGACAGACATTCATGAGAGCATACACCGAAAGAGAAGCACATACAGTTACCCACTGAAAAGGAAGAGAGGTATGCACAAGAAAGATTTAATAACAAAACCCAGATGCACCATGTGGAGTTCTACTTCCTAATGCATCCTGACAAAGTATCAAGTTTTGGGTTGGGTTTGGGTTACTAGCTCGGGTTCAGATTTTGAAATGTAATATATTATTTATTTTATGTTAGTAATTAACACAATCCAATTACCAATCCATCTTTTTCTGCCCCCCTTCTGACGCACCTTTAAGCACCTGCTGACATAGATTACCAATATGATGCCAGTGCTCTCTTAACTGTTGGCGGAAACGCAGAATTTTATTAATTGCATTCACAAAGAAACTTATATGTGGATCCGACACAACGTGGCTGGAAATCTTTTCAATTAAAAAATGTCAGGGTACAGTATAAGTGGATCAGATGACAGCATCCTTATCTCTATTACAATCTGCTTCATGTATGTTATGTGTTGTAAGTAGATATTCATTAAATTCCAAGTGTGAAGACAGAGTAAAACAAAGCAAAGGGATCACTTCAGATGTCAGTATTGTATTGTAAAATTTGGGTTCAGTCAGGTCTGGACACACATAGTGGCAGGTTTGGGTCGCAGTTTCTCAGTTTCACCAGTACTAGACAGCATGATTTCTTTTATATCTGTTCCTCTTGCATCCCTTTTTTAAGATAATATTCTGGTTAGGTTTTTGCTCTTAATAGGGTCCTCAACCTATGTCATGAAACTTCTACTTAAGTGTGGATATTTCTACAAAGGGTAGGTTAACATAACATATGCTCTTTGGTGGATCCTTTTATCCAAAGCACCTTGCAGCACCCTTGCTGCATACATTTTTAGCACTCATATCTCAAAGCTGTAGTGGGAATGATACCCCTAACCCTGGCTGTGTTAGTGCCTTGCTCTCTATATTAGGCTGGACTGCACTGCCCATTGGCATGAAAATAAATAAATAAATGATTAAACTTAAGGACAGAAAATCTGAAAGCCCACTACACATCCACACACCCTTCTCTCCCTCTCTCGCACTATGTAATTGATGCCAGTCTCGTGCCCTTTCGCCTCCTGTGCCAGCGGGCAGAGGGCTACCATAGAGGTGTCTGCTTCACCCCTACACAACAACCTTGCCTCACCTTCACACATATGCACACATGCATACAACCACACATTCACAGACACACATAAACATACTGTATTTAGTGCACACAAATGCACACAAACACACACATACAGCCAACAGAAATAAGCACAAAGTGCCTCCATTCATGTACATAGTGTATCCACATGCATAAACATATACACACGTACTTTACACTATTTTCTCATTTAATAACTTTTTTGTACTGTGTTTGGGATCACTGTCATGTTGGAAAATTCCCTCCTGCTTTTTGAGACTGGAAGTCATCTTTTCATTCACTATTTAGGTATACAAACTTGCATTTAAAGTGCCATCCATAAATCTCCTCTACACCTTCTACATTCATGCCCCTGATGTAGGACACAGCTCATGTTTCATAGTGAGCATTATGCAGTCACTGTGGTGGTCCTGGCCAGGCCCATGCCAAACTGAGCAAAACAAATTTATTTTGGTTTCATCTAACCAAAGAATGTGCTTCCAATAATCTTCAGGCGTCTTTCTTTGGCAAAATTTAATCTTGCGGTTGTGTGCAATTTTGTGAGCAACTTCTTGGACTTCATGCAGTGTCATTTGTCTGATCAGTCACTGAAACACCATTTTCCACAGGTAATCCTTGTGCCAAGTCAGAAGAACTTCAACATCTGTTTTTCAATGCAGGTTTGCATAAACAGTGAACTGTGTGTGACATTATCTTTCAAGGATGGCCATTGCGCCTCCTATAATTGGTTTCTTTACCATGTGCTATCATGTTAGACACAACCCGAAATTGAGAAAGCTGTTGTGCCCACAGGTTATTTTATAGCATTGTTAATGTAATTAGCAAGGTTCAAACACCAAAATGAGAGGGTATATATTAAGGCAAAATGTGTTTCTATCATTACAATACTCATATATGGCTCACAACTCACAACTCTGCATCCTGTGTTTGTTCTGATTTTATTCTGAAAGTCCTGACTGGAAGTTGTGATTCGTATATGTCCACAGGTTTGATGCTTCTTTTGGATGTTTGTGCACTTGTGCCTGTTCTTTTCCCACAGTGCTGTATACAAATTGTGTCACAATGATTCACATACATTTTGCTGAGTTCATATGGACTATTCATTTGGACAGTGCTGCAATTTATCCATGAGGTGCTATATGTAGGTACTTTAATTTGAAAATTAGCAATAGGCTGGTTACCAGCAACTGAACTTTTAAAATCAAATATCTAACTATAGCACCTTTTAATGACATAATCCATATGATTAATCTGAAAAATAGATCATATGCCAAAGTAAGATCGTCCACACGATATAGGATCATCAGATAGCCCACCCCTAGATTTAACTATTGGTACTAATGACTGAAATTAATCTAGTCAGTGTAACTGATGCTCATGTTCTCAAGCAGTGCAAACCCATGCAAAACCTTGGTCAGGATCAAGGTACATGAGCCATGTTAGATAATATGGTGACTAGTTCACACCAACAACAAACACAGACAAAGAGGTGAAAAGTAAGAAAGAGGAATTCAGAACAGTAGCAAAGAAGCAGTGCCTTCATGAGAGAGACCAAGGACGAATAAGAGGAAGACAGAATGCAACAAGGAGAAAGAAAGACAAAATCAGTCTCAGGCAGAGTGGGCTGATGAGGCATGTGCATCTATGCAGGAAAGAAAGTGAGCAATAGAAACTGTGACTGTGGTTGTATCAGATCAGTTGGTGCAAAATAGCAGCCTTCTGCCAAGACCACACCAGTCTATATACACACATACACACAGCCAGAGTCTTCCAGTGTAATTGTGCGTGAAAACATTCATTAAGGTCATTATGGCATGCAGTAGAAGCTTTAGCAGCCAAACTGTATAAGAGCAGAGTAGTGGAGCAGATGAGCTGTCAGGGTCTAGAGAACAAATTGTAGATTAGATGGGAACAACTTGTTCACTCCCTGCAATAAATACGTAGATAGATATGTGTGAGCATGTCCTTCAAATCTTGACCTCACCTTAACTCATGACTCTCAGACACTGACCCACTTACCCCATTTTCATCTTTTCTTAACAATTGTCTCTCCTGTCTTTTTTCTGTCTTTGCCAATAGGTAGGAGCCATCAGAAAGAGCAGCCATCCAGCCATTGTGTGTGGCACTGTGCGTATATGAAGGCACTACTTTCATCGCTAGTATGCCTTTAAGATTAAGGCCTGGCTCAAACTACATGAGTTTTAAAATCCTAACCGATTCTGAAACTGGGTTGCATCATACACATAAGTAAAGAAAGTTAACACATTATCTTATCCCCAACATGCACACACTACAAGTTTTGAAAATAATGGCACATCATGCACTACAGGATATTATCAAGATTATCCTGCCAGAGGGAGCAAACAGGGAGAAATGCACCGCCTCCCATGATCTCATCTCACATGATCTTATGGGGAAGCACATGAAAACAAAATGGAGACTGTGATGCAACAACTTACAAAAATTTTGCAGTGAGACAAAAACAAAAGCAGAAGGTTAAACAAGTCTGGATGAAATGTTTGGGGAGACGTGGTCAACACAGGTTGTCTGAGAGATTTTAACTTTTTATGTTTAATATCTGTCAACAGTAGTATGCTAGCTATTAAATCAATCCTTAATATCAAACTTGTTTGATTTTCATCCAGGCAGCCCCAATAAGTCTGCGAGCAGTTCAGGAGGTTTAAGACTGGATTTGTAAAGCAAACACATTACCAGATAATCTGGGCCGAAAATCAGGACTGACCAAGGTCCAGGGCCAGATTTCTTCCCCAATTGTTGGGAAGGGTGAATCTGCATGTAATCAGGCCAGAACTCCTGTAGTCTGAGCCAGACAATAACAGTGAGTGAAAGAAAGAGCATGTGTACGTGTGTACACACAAATGTTAAACATTCATGCAGCCATGCTGGGTCGTGATGGGAACAGTGTGACTGGTTGTCCCTGCGACTTTCTCATCCGATAATGGTGATTTGCTCAGGCACTAACAGACGGACCCCTCTGGGGGTCCTCCAGGCACACAGTCAATCACTGGTACTCCAAAAGATAGTACGCCAAAGCTATATAAATTGTCAACTCTCTTACTTTCTCTTCTTTCCACCACTCCTCTTCATTGCTCTGTACTTCCAAGACACTTCTTTTTACTGTTTATCTAACTTCTCTTCCTCTTCTGACACCTACTGCTACATTTCCCATTTGGTTCCCAGCACATCCTCAACTTTCAACTTCTGTTCACTTCACCTTCGAACATTATAAAATCGCACAAAGTACAAGAGTTTGTACTAGCCATTACAAAGAAGCACAACACAATCACCATTACAACGTACAAAACTTGAAGATGATTAAGTATCCTCAAGTTCACTTAAAAGTTATTTTGAGCTAGCACAAGAAGTAGTGTCCTGTGCGATTTCACACTTGTTTAGTTGTCTAACAGAACAAACTGAAAAATATGTAAATGAGAACAGTATGTCATGAAATTGGCTGTTTTAATACATTGTATAGGTGACCACACCCATGATCACGCATATTAAGCATTTATTTTATGTTGGTTTTGCAAGATGACATCTCAACCATGACATAATGATTTGATCAACCGAGCTGTCCAATGAACATTGCACCTTCTCTTTCCCTTTATTTGGACAGGCTGTGAACAGGACTACTGCCTGACAGTCCCTGTATCACACTGATATCATATGAGAAAGATACCATAAACTCAGGGTTGAGTAACTACAACAGAATGCATGTTATAAAACATTATGACACATTAAAACTAAGATAAAGTTATCTTAAAGTGACAGTTTCGGGTGGACAGCGGCCAGCCGCAAAAACGTGTTTAAGCTACTTAAAAAAAAAAAGCCCACTGAAAAAAGCTAATATCAATGTAAGTGGACGCTTAATTGGTGTAAACATTAAAAATAAACTGTAACATTGAAGTAATAATGGCTTTTTTTGGTGGGATTTTTTTTTAAAGAGGCTCAAACACATTTTCAGCCCTGTTCGCATCACAACATGGCTCAGCTTCTGTACCAGTGGTCCTCGCTGCTTCTTTAAACTGGGAGTGTGCTGATCTGAATCTACTGCAGGTAATACACTAACGATAGATCAATACCTCACAAACCCCACATTCCCAAACTATTACTTCAAGTTATCAGGTATAAATTCAATACTAATGACAGAGAGATATGTTAGTGTTGTATGTTTTAATAAATTATATAAATAGTATGTAGTCACAGTCACAAAACACCACCAAATAAGTCCCTTGGGCATCTTGTGCTTGTTGATAGCATTTCCCATCGGGATACTACTTACATTTACATGCTGTCTGCATAATATAACACATCTCCTGCAGCTTTCATGACAGAAATATAATAAGCATACCCAATAATGATCCACTTAAATAAAATACATAGTTTTTGGTGCATCAGAGTGTTTCACCTCAGATATCTGTCAGGAGCTAAAAGAACAGAATATATGATTTGTGTGTCTGGAGGCTGATCACAGTTATGAGTTGTAATTTTACATGTTTGATGATGATTGATGAACTATGAAGTTCATGGCCACCTTCTCAGCCTCATTATCTGTTGTCTTACATATCAGTGCTTTTCCTTTTGCCAGTACACACCACTGTGGACCTAGGGACCACGATGTAAACACCCAGGTCCACCAAGTTCTGTTAATTATACACAGATCATCAGCCTCTGTAAACCAGATGCTTTTCTACAGAAATGTACTGAAAGGTGAGTCCCATTGTAGGCTGACTTCGAAGCTATCACTTAACTTCACTGAGCCACATCCCTCACTTCCCCCCATCTCTCTTCCTCTCTCAGTCCCTCCCTCCCCCAGGCTACCTTTTCCTCCACTATTCTCTACATCGTTACCATAATCAGATAAGACAACTACCTAGGGAGCACCAGCATCCCTACAGCACCTTGCTCCTGGCACCATGTGTGTAAATGTGTGCATGTGTGTGTGTGTGTGTGTGTGTGTGTGTGTGTGTGAGTGTGTGTGAATTGCTCCTGGCACTTGGAAACCCGTATTCCTTTTGACCGTCTTTTTCGGTGTTTTGATCTTTTGAAACCGACAGATGACTGCTGTGCCTGTGTGTGTGTGTGTGTGTGTGTGTGTGTGTGTGTGTGTGTGTGTGTGTGTGTGTGTGTGTGTGTGTGTGCATGTGTAAGGCGTGTGTGTGTACTGCATGTGTGCCGGAAAGGTCTCTAAATTACCCAGCTCCTATAGGCTAATGTCTGTATTGTGGCTGACAGGCTGCTACAAATTGCCACTGAACTGTGTGTATCTATGTGTATATGTAAGAGAGCGGGTACATAAGTGTGTGCGCATGCATGACAATGGGAGTGTGTGAACGGTTTTTGAGTGTCAAAGATGATTATATTATTCTTCTGGATGGTCAAAGCAGATCACATCACCATACCATTAAACAAAAGACAGGCGGATTCACAAGAATGCACAAACACACACAATGCTTCAAAAACACCTCCAAGCTACACCAATGCAACACACTTTTAGCAAAGTGCCTACAGGCCTTTTTCCATAGATGGACATATACAAAACACTGTACATAGACATATATAAAACCCTGATCCCCACAGGGCATACACACATGCTGTACACACACACACACACACACACACAAGCTAGCAACTGAGCCATCAGCAACACTACATTTAGCCAACAACACGTTGGACTGCCAAACTACTGTACCAGGCATCAACACCAATCAGCCAGCCTGTAAACTAAACTGTCAAGTCACATTTTCTGGATAGGTGCAATAACTTCCCTTCAAAGTACTGGTCAGTAGGGGTGGACAATCTGGATAAAAGAATATATGATAATCTTTAACAATTCTCGCTCTCTATCCTCCAGTCAGTCCAAAAATATGTATAATACAACAAGACTAGATCAGAACCTAGTACATGTCTGGACCGCCTGTGGTCAAATCTTGATTTTATAACCATGTTTATAACCATGTCATCTGACAAAATCACCTAGCAGAAATTAAAGACAAAGACTAAGCTGTGATTTAGCTGTATTTACTGTAAAATGATCACTCAGACAGAACGTTAGAGGAGACACAATATCTTTCTTACACTAATAAAAGTCTTGTACGTTCTGAAGTGTAGGTAAATAAAGGCAGCTCTTTATTTCTAACTCCCTGTGTTTGATATGTGCAATTGGTCACAGCTGTATTTTAGTACAAAGCTTTTTTTTTCAGTCATTTGTAATAAATGTTACGTCTTTTTTTAGGTTGTTCAGAAGGATGAGGCTGAAACAGAGCTTGAACGGTGCTTGGCAGTGTTAAAAATATATAGATTAAGGTATAATTAGAAGTAGTTGTTTGTCCTGAATCAGAAATTTAACTACAGAGGATAAACAATAAAATAGCTTGTAACAAAATTAGAATGATTTAATTAGTTAGTAAACCATACCTGAATGTAATGGTAAATATAAGTTTTTTCCAAATGAAAAAATTAAGTTGTGACAGAGTAAGTGGAGCTGATCCATGATCATGTAGAACTGCACATATTATAACATATGCAACAGTTTTGTTGTTTTTTACTTTTTTTCTAATTTACTACATGAATGTTTTAACATCACATGAAATGTAGTCGTAAATGAGAGGGGCAATAAAAGGTCATGGGCAAAATGTAATTAGGTCTATTAAAATCCATGCCAGGTCGAAACACAGTTTGAGCTCAAAGATTATACAGACAAAAAGTAGACACATAGGCAACTTAAGTTACAGGCAGTAGTGATAAAACCTGACATGGTGACCATGTCTACTCTTCTCCTCAGACCAAAAACACACACACACACACACACACACACACACAGGTATTCATTTGGGGCCTCAAGACTGTCCCCACTTCACTGCCACTGCTGCCATTTCAGAATGATCAAAGCTGAGAAAGCCTTTTTCATAAGCCTTATATTTCTAACTTCTGATGCCCTCTAAAATTTCTAATTTTATTAATTTTTTTCTTTTCATCTTGGGCAAACCATCAAATATAGAACACGGTTCTCCATAATAACAAAAACATTTTCAGACTCTAGCTGTTAAAAATCTAATCCAACTATCAGAGATCATTTACTCTGTAATTAACTATCATCCTCACATTCTGATTCTGAAAGTCAATATACGATCCCCTGAATTACAAGATAACAAAGTCCTATTTGAGCCACCAAAATCTGAAAAGAACCACCAACTAAAAATATATCCAAGGAACAAAATTTAACAACCTTACATACAGTAAGCAAAGCATCAATTTCGGTGCATAGAAAACACATACCCACATACATTAAAAAAAAAATAGTTATGGGGGTTTTGTAGTTAGTTTTCCACACTGAACATATATGCTTTTGAAATACTGTATTGAAAGCATAAGGCACCGTCTGTGTGTGCATGTGTGTCTGATGTAATGTGTGTGTCTGTGTCTGTGTGTGTCTGCCCCTGGCCCCTGCAGCTGTGCCAAGGCAGATGTTTGCTAGCATAATTACCACTTGCTAGTTGAGAGAAAGAGAAAAAGATGGATAGAGAATGAAAGAGAAACACAGGCAGGAAAAGCTGGACAGATGTATTTCTATTATAAAAAGAGATTATTCCACTGGTTTTTCTCAGGTAGAATGATTGAATGCACTAAAACACACCTACAGATGCATATAAACAGTCATGTTTATAATCATGTGCCTCTCATAGTGATGACAGGACAGTTGTCTTTCATGCCACCATGGGGATCCCCCAACACTCAAGATTTCTTACCTGCAAAGCGAGGTGTGTCCACCTCTCTAATGCAAGCCTGCCCTCTGTTCTGAAGATGACAGTCAGAGTAGTCTGACTTCTGGACTGAACGTACCGCAGGGTGACCGCCCGCTCAGACACTGTCACAGAAAAAACCAGCCGCTCTCCTAAGCTCTTCTCCAGTAGCATCCTGAGGGAAACAAAAACACAAGAACAAAAAAACACAAAATATTTGGCAGTGAGGAGCTGTTATACCTAAACTTCGAAAACAGAAAGGCAAGTGGAAGTCACTACATGCAGTCTCTCATTCTGACATTTACACAGAATATCAATATTTTACATGACTGCTAGGTTTTTGCTGCTACGCTGGGTACAGACAGACATGCACAACCTCCACGTGTCATATTAACCACCATCACTGACATTTTATGGGAAATCATGGCTTTTATGAACCCAGTACAGTACACCCTATAAATCAGAGAGATATATGCATGAGAATGTATATATATGTCTACACATACACGTGTGAGAGTGTGTGTGTACTGTATGTGTGTGTGTGCATGTGTGTGCATGTGTGTGTCAGGGAGAGGCAAGGAGATAGGAAGACACACTGAAGATAATAAGTGCAAGAGTAAAGTAAGTACAAGTTATGGTACAAGTATGTTACAACAAGTAAAACATTGTAATTTGGGGGCTGAAAATGCTTCTTATGTCAAAAGTGGTTTTACTTGGCATATATGTAAAAATCCAGATTGAAGTAAGGACTACAACTAACTATTATTGTCATTGATGATAAATCTGCATATTATCTTTTTGATTATCATTTCATCAATCTAAAATGGAAAATACCTATCATAGAGTCCAAGTTTATACATTTAAAGTGCATGTTTTGTACGACCAACAGTTCAAAACCCAAACATACACAGTTTTCTATCATAGACGACTAAGAAAACCAGACACACATGTGTCTCCAGTAAACCTTTGGCATCTTTGCTTAAAAATAATTTTATTTTGGCTTAATCATCTGTTTAGACTGTAATCCACTCAATCCATTGGGACAATGTATAGTGAAAAGTTGTTAAAAATGTAAAGATTTTTTTTTCCAACTAAAGCATAATACAACAAAGAATAAAGCTTTCCATTATCTTTGATAACTACAACATGGACATGCACTTTTACTATGTGCTGTCCATTTAGTAAATGCTCAGTACATATAACCAACCTAAAATAAATCTATATTCAAAATGATAATACTCAAACAATGTAAACTTAACTTCGTAATGAGTTTCTGGAGATGAAGCCATGGTATAGTAAAAACTATGGTTTGTAGGAACAGGTGGCTGGCTCTGTTCATTGTTCAGATGAGGGGAGGGTTGTGAAATCACAGTGAGATGGAGAGACAAAGAGATAGAGGTGAGGAGAGATGGACAGAGGTGAGGATAGAGACCTCCTTTCATCTGGCTTCTTTGATGGCAGCCATGATTGTCTCCACAACAAAAGACTGATAGCCAGTGACAGCACCAGAAAGAGAGAGAGGGAGAGATATTACTTCCATTCAGATGCATTCAGCCATACAGGTGTCATGTTCGGCAGACCAAGACAACAAGACTTGTCTGTCAACTGAATCCCCAGATAGACAACTTCACAAACAAATCACAGCATGAAATATAAGGAGAGTCACAGAGTTAAATTTTAGTGACAGCAACATTTAAATTGAACATCCAATGAGTTGCTATAATACACATGCAGCCTGTCTAGTGCTGTTAGGTCTTTCTTCACAGCTGACTGCAAAGTTAAGAGTCACATTATATTTTCAGCACATACTGAGTATATGAATTTTGACATAATTCTTCTCTTTAAAGCCCAACAAAACTAAAAACCATAACAGCTTATTCAAAACATTTTTCTTAATCCACTAACATGAAATCATTTTCTCAGAGAGCCAGGACTTTTCTTGTTTGTCCTCATGGAATTATCATTCCTGATGATATTAAAAGTCAGTCTAATTAAATTTTGCTATATAACTTTACATAAGTTTAGGTAATTTAGCTGACCTGTCAAATGGGAAGTTTTAATCCGGCTCAGGCCCTTTTGCCACATGTCACGCCCTCTTTCTCCCCTAACCTTCCTATGTCTCCATCCACTTCACTATCATAATAAAGGAAAAAAGCCCAGGAAAAAATGTGTCTTTTTCCAGGACTTGGGGGTGTGTGATAAGCTGTGACAAATTAACTTTAATGATGTCACTTGAGTCAGTGGTAGTTGGGGCTAATGTTTACAAGTTTGAAATTGAAAAAAAAAAGTGTGTTGGGAGTTACAAAGAAGTGAACTTACCAGACCTGTGGCCTGCTCCTCATCTATGCTAGAGGCTAGCAGCTCAACGCTATATGAGCTGTTTCTAGCATAACACACCCAACTCTCTGACTCTAACTGTCAGTCGCTGAGTTTCATTGTGGCTAATGCAGACACTAGTTTTGACAAGGAAGACAAATACATGGAATGAAAAAAAAAGATGATATATCTGGTTCTGCTACATCAGTTTTGATGTTTATTTTTTAACTGTAAATCATGAATCCAGTAATTTCACTGCATAGTGCAATGCAGAATTAGTGGAATATTCTTTTACAAAAAATAGTAAGTATAGTGAGAATAGTTCACAAACAAATATTCTGAAAAATACAAACCGAGACATCTCATACGTTTAGCCTGTTTTTAGTTACATGAAAAAGCACGTTGTTCAAGTAATCTACTTTAAGTGCTGCTGCACAGAGGAAGAAAGAGGGTTGCCAACCAAAGCCAACAGATCTCTTTCAGTGTGTGCATGTGCCTTGTGAGTGTATATATGTGTACCTGAGTGTGTTCACGTGTGTGTGATTGCAAGCTGATCTGAGTGTGTGTAACTCTGCACCATCTCAGCCCTGCCTGGAACATAGCAGCACACTCTCATCCCCTCAACATCACATACACAAACACATACACAACATGTCTAAGTAGGACATGACAGCCATTTGTTGGCTAACATTTCCTGATGGTGATACTGACCTGAACGGACCTAACCTGCTTCTTGTTATTAGATCAAAATCACAAGGTTTTCAATGTCGTGTCAATGTTTGAAAATCATATTCAATATCATAAGAACAGATGTCTGACTAAACATGAAGCAGCAGGTTATATTTCAGTAGGATGGGACAATGTTGAGTATTAACTGTGACTAATACTTTTGACACACAAAGTATATTTGCATAACACCACAAAACTGAAACAACTCTATCTGTATTTCTGCAATTCTATTATTTCCTCTCTCTAACTCCACTTTATCTTCTCACATAAAGAAGACTTTCTACGAAAATAATGAAAACTTTGCAACACAATGAATGAGAAGCACGAAATACTATGAAAGAAAAGGAGCAGAACAGAAAAGGTGCATCACAGTGGAGCCAGTTCTTTTAATTACTGTCAAATTTGTAATAAATGTTTATAAATAAAAGACATACTCTATAGTATAACACATTGTTTCTTAATAATTTGCTTTGTAACATAAACATTAGTTTTTACAGGATCTTTCATGGTAACAACTGCACCATCCTCCTTATTTTTCTCTTCTGCTTCTAGTTCATCTGATTAATCTCTGTGTTTTATATTTCAACCTTTCCACATCACTCAAGACCTGCCATTCTTTACCCGACCGTCACTGCCTTCTACATATCTGCACCTGTGTGACTGCCTTGCATAAGACCTCTGTATTTTTTACCTTGTTGGACTGCCCTTTTTTTCCAACTGTAAACAAACCCATTTTTTTTACCCATTAAATACAAGTTCTGTGTGTCTTTAGTGTACTCTTTTCCAGTGCACTGTTTATAATGAATCAGTCTGAGATTGACTTCTATCAAAATCTGAATTTTTAGATCAACAGTCATACAAACACAAAAAACACCAACTGTATTTCATGTTAAAAGCTGTAACTTAAGTTACAGCACATTAACTTCCGTTTGCAAAAATTTACATCTGTTTTCTCCCCAGGAAGAAAAAGCTAGCTAAGATCCATCCATCTATCAATTATCTACCTATACCTTTTGCAATGTTCAGTATACTGAATGTAATGTAAGATGACACTGATAATCAGTTCAATTTAATAGTCAGCAGTAGCAAATGGCTGCTTCTATTAAAAGACAGCCTACAACAATTATTCTATTTTCAAACTGTTTTAGAAGATTTCACTCACATCTCTCCAGGAGAGCTTGGTTTCATCCACAATGCCAAGGTGAGCGAACCCAGTGCTCCTAGTTTCTGTGAGGGGGGAGAAATCAGACATCCGTCTGGGACTGGCTGAAACAGCACACTACTAGATCCACCAGAAGGTCCTTCTGAACTGGTAGATGTTCCAGTCCCTGTCTGAGTCCCAGGACGGGTGTCATTACTATCTTCAGTTACACAGGTGCCCCTGATGGAAGAAAGATTAAATATGCTCATATTTTGCTTCAAAGATACTTCATCACTTGCAAATATATTGAAGACTGCCACGTGCCAAAATCATACACGTTATATCATAAGATTATTGGTTACATTATCTATTATGTTTCCAAACTTATTTCACGAGTTAAGTCAAGTATTTTATTTTGCATGGACTGAAGACAAATTTGATCTACCTACCTGTGTGCACGTAACAGCAATGGGGCATATGGAGGTGTGGAGGATCTATAGGGACAGTCTTGAATACAGAAGGCCTGATAACATGTCAGTAGGTCAGTCTGGAAGGAAGGTGACTGACAGTAGCTGCTCCGCTCTGGAACCCCACAGGTGGAACGAGGTGGAGAGGTGGACATGGGTTTGAAGGCAGCAATGTTCTCCATTTGTGGGAAATTGCCCTAAGAAACAAAAAGGTTGAATTAGTGTGATCGTTCTATTTACTTAAGGCAATTTAGTGGATCTAATTTAAAGTGAAAAATGAAATGTTATGTTATAGTAAAAACCATTTTGTGGATAAATCTCTTAGCACAACAGATACAGTAGATATACATTACATTTAAAATATATTAGGACAGGTATTCTAAATAAAAATATCAATAATTTTGCAAACAAAAGAAGAGGCAGGGAAAATATCTGGATATATTTGTGGAAGCATTCATTCATTTTACAGCAGCTTCCAACAGAAGACATTTTGACATGTGACAACAGGAAAAGCACAGGTATAAATAATAAAATCAATTCTGGCTGAATTCCATTTAGCTGGTTCAGGGTCCTGGTGTTATGGTGCTGGCTCACTGGGAATCTTGACTAGAGTAGAGCGATCGATACTGTCATCAGTAACACCTGTGCTTGTCCTACTAGACAAGTTAAAATATCTGCTGTGGAAAAGTAATAATAATTAATACAGTACATTGTCTGTGAACATCAGAGTCAGAATCATCAGAATTGACTTACTTGTGATGAAGCAGGTTTTAGACACAAGCTCAGGAAGAGGAGAGCCAGCCAGGGGAAGATATGATGCTGCCTCATCCCCATGACATTTCTTTTTCTCTTTACTTTTTCATCAGTCATCTTTTTCAGGAAGAACAGCCACAGAAAGACAGGCCAGCTCTTTCTTTTTCTCAACATTTTCTCCCATTGCTTGATTACACCTTCTGTTTGTGCGGCTGGCAGAATCCCTGAGACATCTGTCTTGCTCTTGTCCGTTCCCTTTCTCCCGTTTTGCCCTCTTCCTTTTGAATCATTTCTAATTGCCCTCTTCCATAAGTTGCACAGGTCCTCTCTCCCTCCTCTCCTCATCCTCTCTCCCCCGACTCCTCTGCCCCATGTTTGCCTCTTCCTTTGCAAATGTCCTCTCTTCGCTCCTCCCCCTGTTTTCTGGTCTTCCTTCTCTTTAGTCCAACTCTGGCCTTTGACCCCACAAGGTCCTGAAATTGGGTCCTCCCAGTGGTCCGTCATGCTCCGAGGTTCTACAATCCTGGACAGGGGTCCTGGAACATTTCCAGAGGCAGAGGAATGTTCAAGAACCTGGATTTCTTTTGGAAGCCTTCTTGCAGCACTTGAATAAGTGATGACTGTCATGGTTTCATGGTTCCAGGGTTACAGGGACATTTTTTTTACAGGCCGGTGCCCCTAGGGTGAGGCTACGAAGCTTAGCTGCCTGTCCCGTACACACACACACACACACACACACACAAAGCCTTCATATGATAGGTAGGATTTCACAATCTAGAGATGGGAAAGAGAGAAGGAGAGAAGGAAAGACAGACGTGGTCAGACCAAAGTCCAACACGAGACAAATCTGAGGAGAGTGAAATGCCATGCAGGCTATTCCCTAGCCAAAGCCTACACTATCATGTACAGCTTGATGGAGGCACAGCTCAACTGATACTGCTACATTGCTTTCCTCTTTTCTTCATTTTCTATTGAATTAAACATGCCCTTTTTCCTCTGGCATGTGGCCTCTGGGTTTATATCCAACTGAACGGGCTTTCACATGAGTTTGTTGGAAATTGAGGCTTAGGCCAAAGCTCTCTTCATTACAATACTTATCAGCATCAGTTTCACATTTTGACACACAAAAGAGGCCAGCAGTCTTCTGTCGTGCTGAATTACTCCCTGCCAACAATGTCCTTTATGAAATAGGAAAGCTCAGCGTGTATCTAGTAATGGCTACTGCATGTCGAACAAATGTGTAAATGTATGCAGATATTGTAACATGCCAAAATATCAGATAACTCATCGTGGTTACCTGTCCTTGTGGATTCCCAGCGCAAAGCTCTATCCCCATCGCAAGCGCAGCGTCAACAAACATTCAACTTGTTGCTCTGGCATGAGTCGGACAATACGCGCTACCTGTATTTCTCCGCACACCTGTCTGTCAGCCATAGCACACACCGCCCCAGCGGAAAAATAATCCCCTACAAATACGACTTGAGTGATTTTGTCCGTCTTTCCGGCACCCACTTCGACAGAAAAGCTGAATGACAACACAACTGAAGTTGATAAAGCTGTTCTTTTCTCTCCCTGCCTCTCTCTGTCTTACCTCTCTCATTCAGAACAGGCGGCGCACAGTGCTAAAGAGATTACCGCCAGCCGCCATCTGGCCAGCAGCGCCGGAGGCGGCGGGACGGTGGGCACAGAGTAACGTGACCGCAGCGTTACACAGCTGAGGACCGAGTAACGGGCGCTTGAGGACCCGGGGGGGCGGTGGGTGAACAAACAGTGCGACATATCCATTTTGCATCTGTTACAAAACACCAAAGATTGTCCGTGACAGCAAAGCATTAATGTGCGATTTAAATAATTACCCCCTGCCTGGTAGTAATGCTTCACCCCCCACCTACGCTGGATGAGTCTGGGTTTCAGACAAGTGGCTCTCAGAAGAAAGAGGAACGCTCCCGCCGTCGCTAGGCAACGGTGGTCCGCTTGGGCCACCGAGAGCTCGTGAGGGTAGGAAATCATTTTATGGTCCATTCAGTCAAACTACAATATGGCAATTTAAGGGTGGTGTAGCCCACATCATGTCACTAATGCGGGGGGGAAAAGAAAACAAAGAAAAAGGAAAAACAAACATGGGAGCATGGAAAGGACGGAAGGATTGGTAATCAGTTAGGCTATTCATAACTCCAGTAATAAAATGTTGAGTAGTAACATCTACCATTTAGTTGTGCTCTTTAACATTGGCACAACCTATATGCTTTATACAAACTATAATGTTTTACAAACACTTTAAGTAAGAATGTTAATTTAATAAATGTCTTAATTATGCCAGTTTCATCTATCATAGTAAATACAATCAAATATAAATTCAAGTAGTTGTGCATATATATCTTTTGCATATATATTCTGCCCATTTTGCCCATTCTTTTGGGATTGCAAAAGTAACAAAAGTGTGTGTGTGTGTGTGTGTGTGTGTGTGTGTGTTTGCAATTTGCAATTAAATGGCAGTCACCAGAGATGCACGGCTATTTGAGCTATTAATTGGGCCTTGGTAACAATTAACAGTGAATTACTAATTGCAGTGTGTATCCCTGATGAGGCCCCTTATGTAGCAGTGACTGCTTTATGGCTTTATGTCCTGTATAGCTGCTGTGAATGCTCTGTGATGCATGGTGGACAATGTGAAAATTTGAAAAATATATTTTTTCTGCCACAAGTTAAATATAAACAATAAAATATAAACCATACCCTTAACATACACATAAAAACACACACAGCAGAGGCTGAAGCACTTGCTTGAGTATACAGTAGTTTAGACTTCCACTGTGTGCTCAAGCGCTCTGCATTTAAATTGTGTAAACATTTCAACTAAAAAAGATCCTCTCTTATATGTTTCCCTGCCGACAAGTTTTTACGTTATCATACTAATCGCGTTTGAACAGCTGCAATTTGCTTTGGTTGAACAAAGGCATTCTAACTAGGTTTTAATTAAGTGTTCCTAATGACCTTAAGGAGATTAGAGGTTCGCCTTCTAATCAATACCAGGCAGAGAGGAGCAAAGGGAGGGGAGAGGAGGAGAGGGGAGGTGGCTAGGGGCTAGGATAGAGGTAGGGAGCAAAGGCATGGAGAAGGGAAATTAAAGGAGAACCAAAGGAGGGAAGAAGAGAAGAGGAAAATGAAGGTGGTGGAAGGAGCAGATGAAAACTGAATGGCGGGGGTGGGGGGTGGGGGGCTATTGAGAAATCAAACAATAAATTTGATCAAAAATATTTGCTAAATAGAAATGATCTCCTAAATCCATGTCACAATCATACATACATATTCATTTGAAAAATAAAAAAATAAAGTTTTCTGTGAGTCATGGTGGCAGATTTGTGAGTTACCCAAGTTGTATAATTTCTATAATTCAATTCAATTCAATTTTATTTGTATAATCATAATATACATTATCTCGAGGCACTTTACAAGATAAGGTTGAGACCTTACTTTACCATACAAGCAAGCATTCACATACACATCGTCAGCATTTACTCTCCTCTTCTGTTTTGACACTCCTGATAATATTTTCTTCTGAGAGGCTGACATCACACCATGTGATCATCAAGAGCTCTGTTAGCCAAGAAGAGTTTCTCTTATCCTCTTCTCATAAGACATTTGCATAGATTTGCACACAGTGTCCACACGACAAAGAATCTAGTCATACATTGATTGTACTAATTTATTCAGCCAGGCGCATTCAATTCCAGAGACTGAAGTGCTATCACACAAACGGGATTAAAACCAGATGACGATCACACAATTAATATTGTCTCATTTTCTAAATTACTTATGTATGACTTATATTTGGGTAAATTGTGTTTGCTGGTCTAATAACATTAAGGGTAATATGGTAAATGTAGGCTGTAAATGTATCGTCTCTCTGAGTCTCCAGAGCAGCATGAATATGTATGGAGACATCCTTGGCCTCGCTGATGATTAGGCAAAGTGGAATAAATTGATGGTTGGGCTATGTGTGTGTGTGTGTGTGTGTGTGTGTGTGTGTGTGTGTGTGTTGAACGAAATACAATATTAGGTTGTCCATATGGAAATGTTGCACCCAGACACACAGACACACACACATCCAAGAACAGTTTTTAACTCCTGAATAATGACTGGAAGCTCATCATTTGGCTGATTTCAGTTTTTTCTGTGTGTGTGCACATGCCTTACATACTTAACATGTACACATATTCACAGGAGTGAATAGGTTAAATCTGGAATTTTGTAAATAAACAAAAGTGTTGTTGTAATGTTTCTCACCAAAATGTACAGCATGTAAATCTCAAGGATACATGCTGGCCCATGAGTGTTCACACAACAGGACCCTTTTTTGAAAACATTGCTTCATAGCACTGCTAGTCGTCAACAATTCCACAATGTACCTCAACATAATGACAATGTTTTTCTACAGGATTTTGATGCACAAAAAGGGAAGAGGCAAGGAACAGACAAAAGAGAAGGGAACAGACAAAATTCTTGTTCAACTGTTCCATGTGTCTTTGTTTTCCAATTTGTCAAATTCAACTTATAGTAGCTTGCATCAAATATGTATACACATCAAATCTCAAAAACACCACATGCTTAAATGGAGGTGTGAGTGAAAATGCACTTTGCTGTGCTGTTCTAAGGTTTATTTTAGCTATCTTTTTCATTTTCCTCTGCCACTTGCATCATCCTTCTGTCTATAGCCTACTCTCTATTTCAGTCGCTTCTGTCCTGTGCTCATACACCTCTCCCACACATCCCTCTCTCCACATACACTACTCATTCTTTCCTTCATTCACTCCATTCCCTTCTCCCCTCCCCATGCCCTCAATCACTCTTACTGTCCTCCATCACCGCTCTTCTCCAAATGTCCTCTTCTTTCTTGTCCTTGTTTTATGCAGTATTTTCTATAAATAGATATATATTTTAATCCATGTTCATCATTTATCCTCCTTGGCTCTAAATGAAATGCACCAGAAACTAGATATAAAAACAATTTGGCTTTTCCTAGGCTTTTCAGATTTTATACCCTGAAGTCACAGTATCCATAGTGTGTGTGTGTGTGTGTGTGTGTGTGCGTGCGTGCTTTCTGCCCCCTATTGGGGTTGAGGCCAGTGACACCCTCAGGGCTGTGCTGTCCAATCCCCTCCATGCTGCGTTTCTATAGGATTGAATTAACCTCCTGCCTCTCTTGACAATGCACATACACATAATCATCCAGTCTCTCTCTCACACACACTTTGTCTCACACACACTTTGTCTATGCCAATCACCTTTCCCCTGTCAAAGTTGTATTATTAGCTTGGGGCCCTTCAGCAACTATCATCACTTAGAATCACACATGGGAATCAGCCTACTAAATGCACCTAATTTGTTAATGAATTAATTTCTAAAATCGTTCTTTAGAAAGAGTGATATAGTAACTTGCACATCATTGGCTGGCACAACAAAAGGTGTTACTCGGAATAAAATTTAAAACATTTTCAAAATTTACAGCTGCTTTGTTTGATTTCTGACCATGAGAGGGCACAATGTAGACAGAGACAGCAAAAAAAAATTTTAATATAAACTTACAGCTGAACTGCTGCCTTACTGTGAACAATTTGCCTTCAGCAATGCTGCATTTAATAGCTGAATGTTGAAACTTACAACTAATTTATCAAAATGTCCCTTTAAGTCACATTTCCCACTTAGGAAGTCAAGTATGTATTCGCTATCTTCAGTTCCTGCATGGCTTCTCACACAGTCATCATTTACATTTACATTTACTCATTCGGCAGACACTTTTATCCAAAGAAACTTACAAGTGAGGGCCATCACTAAAGCTTCAGTACAGAAGGAATCTTGGTGTACTAAATATTTATTCAATGAGTGCATGTTCATCAAACAAAGAAAAGCACCAAGAGTGCAAGTTAGGCATGTTAGGGTGTTTAGGAGAGGAGGTGCTCTCAGAAGAGATGAGTTTTCAAGAAATTCTTGAACATAGAAAGGGCTGCCCCTGCTCTGATAGCATTTAATAGCTTGTTCCAGCATGGGTGGACAACAGATGAGAACAGTCTGGACTGCAATTGCCTTGTGTGGAGGGATGACAATGCCAGACAACATTCCTTGGAGAAACGCAGTGGCTGAGAAGGAGCATAAGGCTGCATGATTGAGTTCAAGTAGATGGATGTAGGCCCAGAAGTCACTCTGAAGGCAAGCATCAGTCACTTGAATTTGATTTGCGTTGTCATGGGTAGTCAGTGTAGGTCAATGTGTAGTGGAGTGACATGTGCCCTTTTTGGTCGATCGAAGACCTGCCGCATTCTGGATCATCTGCAAGGATTTCAATGTGCGTGAAGGAAGGCCTGCCAGTACAGCAATGCAGTAGTTGAGGTGAGAGATAACCTTGGCCTGGATCAAGAGCTGTGTGGTGTACTGAGTGAGGTAATGCCAGATTTTTGTGATGTTGTATGGAGTGAAGTGGCACGACCAGGAGATGGCTGCAACATGGTCAGAGAAGGATAGTTGGTCATCAAACATGACACCCAGGTTTCTTGTGACCTTGGTTGGGGTAAAGACTGAAGAAGCGATTTTGATATTTATATCGTGATGAGGAGACCGATTGGCCAGGATGACCAATCTTAGAGTTCAGTCTTAGAGACGTTTAGTTGAAGGTGGCGTTCCTTTATCCATGTGGATATATCTGAGAGACAGGCTGAGATCCGCACAGAGACAGCAGGGTCGCCTGGCGGGAATGACAAGTATAGTTAGGTGTCATCAGCATAGCAGTGATATGTGAATCCATGCAAGCAGACAATTTCATCACCAAACAAATATTACTTTTACAACTATGAATAAGTTTTCCTGCTTTTTTCATGTCACGTCTGACAATAAACAAAAGCACTGCCACTGTTTACATGGCAACTACGGTATGGTTAACACATGCTTAAATTGTAGTTTAGATTAAGTGACTAAAACCTGTGTAGTTAGATGTGGTCAGAAATTACAGTCTACTGACCCCTGGAGTACATCACTATAGCCAGGGGTGCACATAACTTTTTTTGTGAGTTACTCAGATGAGTACCAGGGGATAGTGTTTGGTACTCACCCCTGTGGCGCGTGGTCCTAATAAGTGCAGTCTTCCTCACTGTCGTCCTCAGCCCCCCCCCCCCCCCCCGGTCCATTTCCTGAGGCCATGTTGAAGGATCAAATACTAAGAAATGATCACATGACTTGAAGGAGTCAAATCTGATTTCAAACTGTTCAATTAATCCCCTGAGTAAGTTTGACTTGTCTCTGTCACCATCAGCATTAGAAACAGTTTGTGTGCTGCTGTGGTGACCTACACTATCAAGCAGAAGTGTGAACTGTCCAATCGCCACCATGAGTTCATCCTTACATTCTCCAATGGTCAGCTTTTCCTTCTGAAACCTAATGGATGTGGTCTTCAAAATGTTGCCAATATCAAGCATGTTGGCCAGAAAACACTGAAAACGCTCTGTGCAGACATGCTGCAATTCACTGTTATCACTCGTGGCCAGTTGCATTTTAATGGCTGGCAATAGTCTTGATATTTTTAATAGTGTTTCATGTCTCCATGCAGACCTTCTGATATTATGAAACTTGCCCAGTTCCACAAAGGAGATGCCATTTTCTTCACACAATTTCTTTCTTTCTCGTTGTCCAGTCATCCAAGCCTGCGTCGTGGAAAAGCCTCACAAGTCCATCTGTTATAGCCTGCGCGGTTCGGTCAGCACCCAGTTCAATCAATCCAAGAAAGTCCGACGTAAATTCTCCGTTGCTGGACACAGATACGATGTAAACGATTTCCTGCTCGGTTTTTGTGATGTCCTCAGACCCATCAAAAAGCAGCCCCCAAAATTCAGCAGCCTGCAACTTCTCTCTTAACTCCCCGCTGATAGTTTGTGTGATGCTCTGCATTATCCCTGTGCCTCCTTCACGTGAGTGATAAACACCTCCGACATGAACTCCGAGCCGCTTCAGTAAAGTAACATCCTCAGAATAGGAAGACATGGGACGTGTGTGTTTAGCCTTATGAAAGGCAAGGAGAAAAATATTATACAGGGCTTGCCGTTGTTCTTCATTTAGCTTGTCTCGCCATTTGGCAAGTGGACGAGTAGATATTTCTTCTTGACTAGCTTGTTTATTAGCAATGGCTTATGCTACATTCATGTGCTCCTTGCTCTTTTCGTGTTTATCAAATGAAGGATGATTGAAATTCTTTGAGCCCTTATAAAACGCACCTCTTTTGTCTGCTAGCTGTGGATGCAAGCGGCAAATCTTGCACCACATTTCAGTGCGCTCCTCATTAACATCAAGCCACTGCACATCTTGGAGCCACTTTTCAGAAAAAGCCCTTTTCTTCGGTTCTGGCTCGGTTTGTCCTTTCTTTGGTGGCGGTGAAACGCCAAAAAAGCTGCTTAATGTCTTTAGTTTTTTCGACATGGCTTTGTGTAGACAAGATCTCTGATGTCGGTAACCGTCAGGTACGCAAAGGCGCCGTAACAACACACGTGATGTTAAGCATTTCTCATTTTCGCCGCGCATGCGTACTTGTGTACCAGTTATGTGCACCCCTGACTATTGCAGTAGCTGCTCTTTAAGGCCTGCACACTGTAGCCTGCTTGATTTCAGGCAAACATTAGTCTGTTGTAATATTTAACATTTTAGTTTGATTCAAAATTGCAGCAATAATGACAATTATTGTAATAATTATTTTACATTTTTCTATAGAACTAAGTTAATTAACCATGTTTATCTTCACTAATTTTGTTGTTTGTTGTTTGATCACTACATTAAAAACAAATATTCCACTATTTTGACTGTGAATGTTATAACATTGTCAACTGTCACTTGCAATTAGAAGAGACTCCCAAAGAGCATTATTGTCATTGTCATTTCATCAAGTGGCCCAAAAAGACATATATACGGTGGCCAGGAGAGCTCAAGGCACAGCAAATTTAAAAAATACAGATGCAAAAAGACAAAACACAAACAAACTAAGAAACATCTTCACTAATTTGGTAGCACATGCACAACATGCTGCATACCTAATCTTAACCAAGTTGTTTTTATGTAAAAATCTATCAAAACCATAAAAATAGCATGGTCTCATTACAAGACAGATTTCCAACAGGGAAGACACAGATAAATAATGTCAGAAAACACTTCTGTGTGTTGTTCTAGAGGGTGTGTACAAACAAAGTTTTTATCATTTAATTTGGAGGAATTGTTGATTTAGACTATGTAAGCTGTTGTGTATAGTTTCTATTAGTTATGTATTCTGTATGTTTAGAATTCAAAATGAAATATTATTTATTTAAAAAGGCAAAGGCAAATGCAATGTAAAATGTAAATGTAAACAATTAAATACTGATGTGGTATTAATAGACATATCAGCCCTATTTGTTTTTTTAAGGAAAAGTGACCGCTGCATATCAAACCTTCAGGCTATCTCTTGGCCACTAGTGGTGAATTTAAAGTGCCACTAATTCACTGGACAGTGACACATTAGACTATTTATTAAAGTACACTAACTTAATGAATGGCCCATAGAATGGAGAGTTAAAACATTTACTGTCCTGGGAGAGAGATAGAGAGCAATAGACACAGAAAGAGGATGGGAAGGGCTGAAAGAGAGGGGGAGAGAGAGGAGAGAGTGAGAATAAATGGCCCATCGTATAGAGTTAAGACATTAAAGTGCAAATAGACAGCTGACCCTCTTATAGCTTGCACATGCAGCTCAGATGTGCACACTCATCTAAGCCACTTTACGCCCTGTGAGATAGAGGGATGGGGGACAGAATGGGAAAAGAGAGATGGAATGATGGAGAATAGGATGACACAAGTGGATGGGATGTTGGGAAAATGGAAGGAGGTGAGAGACAGAAATTAGGCAAGGGAGCAAAGGTGATTTCTAGTTATAGTTAGTAAGATAAAAGGCTGAACAAGAAAAGAATGAAGGAAGGATCAAAAAATGACTGAGAAAAAGATGATGTGTATAAAGACAAAGACTGACAGAGGGACTGTGACAAAGGCTCCATCACTGATTATGCATGGCACACAGTAAAGAGGACACTCACAAATGGTCTTCCAGATACATTATTCGCCTTTGTCATTGTGGTGAGTGCACACACCACATTAAAACCACAATCACAACTTTCTTGAAAAAAGAAACAGACTACATCACAGATTAATTCAGGTCAGTTTCATCATACCCAAAAAAGTATCACCACCATGTCTATCTACCGCTTTTGGTTGGTCTAGGGGGACGGACTTAGCAGTTATAATGCTCTGGCCCTCTGAGGTTGGCTGTAAACCAGACAGAAGACTGTGCTGTATATGTATATCTAGATTTTCTTTTTAATTTTCCTGTCTTAGACAGTTGACCTACAGTTTTTTGTGACATATGGTGGCAGTGGTGGGATGGCCAGTTTGTACCTTTATTATAGATCAGTGGAGACTGACAGGAAAAGGGGTAGAGAGAGGGGACATGCAGGAAATAATCGGACCGGTCGGGAGTCAAACCAGTGACTGCCTTCTAAGACCTTGGTATGCCCTCTAACCACTCGACTACCAGACCGCCCCGCCAGTTGTGTGCTTTTAAAAAACAAACTGAGCTCAAAACCAGCAACTTCAGAGGAAGAGCAAGGGTGAGTGGGAGACAGTGGCTGAGGAAGAGGCACCATTGCTGGGTCTTGAGCCACAAGGGGTGAAACTCAAAGGCCAACAGCTTCAGCAGAGGCCATCGCCAGAAGGAAGTCCCTGTGATGGTCCCCTGGCCAGTCTTTAGGATCTATGTTTTCTGTTTCTAGGCAGGTCATTCTTATTTGATGTTTTCTGTGTCTGTTATGCAGCAGGTAGCCTCTGGACAGAGTCCTTTTGATCATCCTAGTTGGAAGCACCTAGGCCCAGTGCACCCATACTATAAAATATAGCCTTTTCTCGTCAAGACTCTTGCTCACCAGTTTTTACTTGACATGAAGTAGACTCTTTTGGTGCAGAGGTGGAGTCTTATCGACCACAGGGTTTTGTGTCCATGGTAGGTAGTGGAATGAGAGTGTTGGTGACAATTTTGAGGGACATAGGGGTGTTTGACTCTTTAATTTCATTTCATTTGTGGAATGGATCTAAATATTTTGTCGGTTCCATTGGACAAAGTGATGCTCCAATGTATTTTTTTCAGATAGTCTTTCCAGTTAAACTCCGCCAGTCATTGTTAAAAGTAGCCCATGATGAGTCTTGACTCTCTGGTTTGAAAAAAATTACCAAGAGTACCAGCTGGCTCGCTGCATATCCTCTGCTCACAATAATTGCTAGGTCTGTGATGTGAGCATGCTCACATTTTTTTTTCCATATTCGGCATCCCAGAAGTCATTCCATCTGATCAGGGTTAAAATTTCTTGCTTCCACCGAACCCTAATGTCCATCCTGCCGGTAAATTGCACAGAATTGGGTAAAGACTGGTGTAACCCATGTATCACAACAAAGTACAGTATTAGGAGAAAAATAAAGATTAAAATAATTTAGCTGATTGGACCAGATTCAAAAAGTTATAGGAATGCCTGGAGTAGAGTCTAGAGTATGGATAAGCACAGTGAAACAAGAAGCACATGACACAGTGATAAAGTGTGATGGCATATATTAAAAGTTGAACAGGTGGGCCCCAAGGTAAGTTCACAGTACAAAATACATTCACTGACCAGTGTATATAACTGTTCCCACCAAAAAAAATGGGTCAGACCCGGGTCTATAGTCCAAAGTTGGTTTGAGAATCACAACTCAATCCTTATCCAGTGTGGGAATGTTATGAATAAAAGTTCAAGTGTCATCGTCCTTAGAGTTATGTGTGTATGCACAGTTCACTCCTACCAAATTGAAGTAGAGGTTCAGTTCACTGCTTACTGTGGCAACGGTTCTGTATTTTGTGGGCTGGGCTCACCATCCAGTACTGGAAACAGTTCTCTCTGTCTCTCTCTCTCTCTGAAATCTTCTGCTTGGCAAAAGGGTGAAACTGGCATCGTTTCCCCTTGTCTTTTATTCACACTGCCGGTTTTATATTTTCACTAAAAGCATGAATTAACACATGAAAACATAATATTAACCTTTTATGAACTTTTATAGGCTACTGTTTTCAATCAACATCTCATGTCATCAAGGGTTCAGCCAAGACTGAAAGATCATTGGGTAGTTTCTCTTCACCCTCTGAAGCATCAACAGTAGGGTCTCCCTCTCCCACTGGAGCACCATCAGATAGGGTCTACCCGACAGTTTTGGGCAATAACAGGTAAGTTTTCATCACTGGTTGGACTGTCAACAGGTAGGTCTGTGTCACTGTCTGGATTATCAACAGGTAAATGCATGTCACTCTCTGGTTCAACAGGTAAGTGTCAGTCACCCTCTAGATCAATAGATAAGTGTGAGTCACTCTGGATCTACAGGTGTGTCTTTGGCTGAGTATGTCTGAGATAATCATTGAAATGTCAAGTCACAGTCATTGGTCTTTCACTGGATTACACTGGGAAGAGGGTCTGCTCTAGTTATTGCTTACTGCTGGAGAAGTAACTCAAAAGAGCATGGGGTTTAGCCTGAGTGAGTTGGTGTTTGCGCACACAGTAAGAGGTCTCCTAGCTGTGTTGTCTGAGAAGGAATTACAACTGCCTTGTTTTTAGCCCAGGAGACCAATATTGGACTTATTGCCTGTTGTTAGTTCACCTTGCCAGAATAACAATTCAGTGGTCCACATACAGTAATAAAAAAATTGTCAGAGCAGAAATTTATGATTTCAACACCTTGTCGCAGAGAGCTTACTTAGCTTTATCATATGAATTTGCTCTTGCCATATTATGTGGGTACCTCTGAGCCATCCTTGGCTTCACAGCAAGTGTTGTGCAGGCTTATACTGTTTGTGTAGGTGGTGCAGAAGCATCTCCTTCCACCCTGCTGGAGTCTGAGGAAGACAGATTAGCAACATCTGACCAAGCGTTGTTGCATGGCCATTCTGAAGCTCTCTGCAAAATACATAGACTATTTTCATATTTTCCTGAGTTGCACTTGAAGGATCTGCTTCAGCTGGTTACCAGTGGAGATGCTTTTGGGGTGTCATTTGCCTGTTCTGAATGATCTCCTAAGAGGGGTTAATGTAATGCTCTGTAATGCTCATGGACCTGTGTCAAAACCAAAAATGCATGTTATTTGTTTTGTCATGACATGGTCCCAGGCAGAAACCCATGCTCAGTCTGGGTTACAACCTTGGCTGGACTTGTGTGGTAGTCTATGCAGGCTGTAACCAAAGGGCCTTGAAAGACACGTCGGCAACAGAGGTTAGAGAAACATGCTGGTACCCCTATGTGAAATGCCTGATAATGCCTTATCAGATGTTAAGTGGGAAGTGCCAGAAAACATCATCATGTTACAACAGCCTAATAAGGTTTTAACCTCTACTAATCACATCACCCAAATACGTGGTTCAGTGTATGTCCTTCACAATGACTTGTTAGTTGTGCCAGCTAATTGCAGGTCACTTGTCACTAGACAAAACACTTAAGTCACCTTAAGACATATGTTCAGACTGGCATCTCAATTCTTTTGGCCTATACTGATGTGCACACATATCCCAGAAAAAAAAATTCCAGCAACACCAGTGATTGCCACTGCATTTAGGTAGATTTCAATGGACATTGTGGCGCCCCCTGGAAAAAAACCCAGCAGGATATCAGTACATTCTTGTGCTATGCTACTTGATTCCCTGAAGCTTTTCCTTTCCGGTCAGTTACCATTCCAAAACTGCTCAGTGCTCCCAGAGGACATCTGGACTGTCCAGGGAACCAACTTTACATCCCACCTGATGAGCCAGCTGTATAAGGACCTGGGCATAACTGCTATAAAAATATCTCCTTATCACCCAGAGACAGATGGATGGGTAGAGAAGTCTAACCAAACCCTCAACAGGATGCTCAGAAAGTTTGTATCTCATACAGAGAAGGACTTGAATTAGTGGTTACCCTGAGAACTGGGAGGAGAAGGTGACAGCTAATGCTGTACAGGGACAAGGTATTGTACAATATGTCCTCCAGATGAGGGATCTGTTGAAGCAATATTGAGAGGAAGCCAGACTCAACCTCCTGGAGGCCCAAAAGACTGAGAAGCCGTGGTAAGACCAACAGGCATGCCAACATGACAAACCAGGTGAAAAAGTCTTGTTGCTTCTGCCCTCCCCATCCAGCAAGCTGTTGACCAAATGACAGGGATCTTTTCAAGATATAATTAGGATGGCGCCTATGACATGTGAGATCCTGCATCCAGAGAAGGGGTAACAGAAACAAAGCATACTATGTGAACCTCCTGAAAGCCTTGGAGGAAATAAGCAACCCTCCTTCCTCCTTGGCATGCTGGGTGATTGAGGTACATGACTCATGTACCTCACCCTTCATGACACATGAAGGGTGTAGTGGAGGCCTGGAAACAGCCTGTCAATTTGGATCTCTCTCACCTGGATGGTAAGAAGCCAGTTTAATTGCAAGTTTTATTCTATGCCTTTTCCTCAGTTGTTCACACAGAAACCAGGCCGCGTTGCAGCATGCCATCTGAGTCAAACCAAATCCAGTATGGCAGGCATACCAGATGGTATGATGGAGTCCTTGTAGGAGGAGATTTGATTCATGTTGTAGCTGTCATCAAACTGTCTGAAAATGAGTGGAGTTGCCCTATTGTCATAGCTTAAGAGGAATAGATCCTGTTGCATTTGCACTGACTTCAGAAAACAGCATCAACAGTCATCTAATTTTTCAATGTCTTCCCCATTGCCCCGGATTGAGAACCTGCTGGAGTGGATTGAGAGACTTTGGATCCTGCAAGGGATTTGGGGATTTGGCAGGTCCTCTGGAAAGCCAGTCCTGGCCCCTCACTGCATTCAGGACCCCTCTAGGTCTCTTTCAGTTCACTGTGATGCATTTTGGCTTACATGGTGCCCCAGCAACATTCCAGGGGCTTATGGCCAAAGTGCTTCAAGGGTGTGACAACTGCAGTGCTGCTGGTTATGTGGTCATTTAGCCTGATGTGGGAGAAATATGTGGACTGCCTTCATCAAGTCTTAGATGCAATCAGTGCGGCAGAACTTACCCTAAACCTACAGGTATGTGATTGGGCCAAGCAGGATACACTTTACCTGGGGTAATGGTTAATTCCTTACTTTTCCATCCAGGTAGCAACATTGACCAACCCCACCTGCAATTGGCCCATAATTCCCTGGAATGAAAGTGCTTTCCAGGGTCTGAAGGAGAAATAATGCTCTTCCCGTGTGTTGAGTCCTGACTTTGAACACCACTTCCTGGTGCAGGTGGATGCCTCTGGAGTGGGCATCAGTGCAGTACTGGCTCAAAGAGAGCCAGGTGAGGAAAGTCCAGTGTTGTATTTCAGCTGAAACCCTCTGCCTCATGACACCCACTACTCCACAATTAAGAGGGAGTGTCTGGCAATCGGATGGGTGTTAGACAGCCTCAAGAGTTTGACCTCCAGACTGACCACAGAGTCCTGAACATTGCAGTGGACTACCTGTCAAGACTGCCAAATACTGCTGCTGCAGAAGAGGAGGGTGGTAATGTGACAAAGATCCCATCACTGATTATGGATGGCATATGGTAAAAAGGACATTCAGTAATAGACTCCCAAATGGAGCCACCAAGGATCTGGAATATCAGGCTCTCTGTGGGTGGCTGTGAATCAGACAGGAGATTTCTGCTGTGGACATCCAAGCTCTTTTCCTTCTGTTTTTATAAATAGTCCTCAACCTCTTTTGTGACTCAAGCCATCTTGTTTTTTATTATCAGCTGACCCACAGTTTTCTGTGACAGGGAGATAGAACAAGTCGCAGAAGGTTTGGAAACAAGTGACCATAAATTACAAGCAGAGTGATCTACCTGTTAGCATGTAAGCTAAGTAGGCCATATATTTTTGATGGCACATTTGAATGTAAACATAATGTAAGATTGAAAAAGAAAATTACTCATATTTTGCTTTTGCCACTTCTCATGTCAGTTTTCACAAATCTCAATTCTCTTTGGATATCATTTGCTGACTTAGAAAAAAGGAGAAGATGAAAATGTTAAAAATGCAAAAAACAGACCATAAGGTGATTTATATGGAATAAGTCCTATAATAAGTTCATATAAGTTGTAAGAAGGACCTGGACACCCAATAATTATGTTTTATTGTTTTATTTATGTTTAATAATTATGCTTTTTTCTGTAAATATTTTCTGTATTTTCTGTAATCTGTTCTCTTATGTTTCTCCATATGTGCCCATATATGTGCACTTGCTGGTTTGTCGCTGTGCTCTCTCTCTCTCTCTCTCTCTCTCTCTCTCTCTGTGTTTGTGTGTGTGTGTGTGTGTCAAGGGAGGTGGATGCTGTGAAAGGCCATTACCACCATGAGTCCATGTCACTAGGCCTGTGAAACCCAAGGGAACCCTACCACTGATACAAGGGGATATGAGGATAAGACAAACACACATGCATGCACACATTCTCACACAGACACACAGACACACACACACACACACGCACACACAAACGCACATACGCAAAAGATAAAAAAGATAGAAATTTTGATACATACATACATACATACATGACCACATGCAGACCCAACAAGATTGTTAAATTCTAAATCACACATTCCAGAATGAACACACAACCACCCATGTATACACACACACACACACACATATATATATATATATACAAATATACACATATACACACACACACGCCTTTGTGAAACCAGGTCTTTGACAAAACAGGCCTTTGAAGCACTGTCAGTGTGAAGCTGCCACACATTAGCACTTTACAGGTCACAGCGCCTAAAACAGATACGGTTACCCCTAGAGACTGACCCCATTTTACACCATATTAGATGGAAAAAATCACGTCCAGACTTTCAAAAAAACAAACCCAAAAAGAAGCCATATAAAATGAGATCAGACTCCAGCATTAGGTCTGCATGAAGAAGTCAGCTTACTGAACTGTGTTACTTTGAGATTTTTTAAGTTACAGATTCCTGAATAAACATGTATGACAATAATACTAATAATAATAAATTTCCTTTATTATTGGAGCTGGCTGGCCACAATCGGCTCAAGGAGTTTTGCAAGGAATGGGAAACTGGAGATGGGTCTGAAGTTGTTAAGGCCATCCAAAACAGGTCCATGTTGGCTGTAACATTAAATATCATGGACGTATTCTGTAATTACTGATAGATGGAAATAATTTTATTCCAGAAAAAGTCCATGAAGGCACAACAGAGTTTTATAGAGGCAGCCAGAGGAAATTGTTTAGCTAGTTGAAGTAGGTAATTGATGGTGAGAAAAAGAATTCTGGGATTACCTTGTCCTTTTGCAATAATGAGTTGGAGCTGGTCTTCACCTTGTTTGCTGCCCCCTAATATGCTCTAACAGGATCTTTGTCACCTAATGTATGCATTGTTAAACAGACCAGTTTTCTTGTTTTCAGTTCTCTTGCTCTAATTGGCCACAGCTGGCAATTGTGCGCAGCTCTAGTGTATAACATAGAGCAGTGTGGCAGAAGGACCACTGCATGATTTGCAAGGAGAAAGATGATTCAAGACATCTGAGAGGATCACATTATATTTAGAGACCTGAGTCTAGATGCACAAAACTCTGTGTAAATTCATGACTAAAACTAAATACATAAATATGTATACACATTCTTTTCATCAGAATTATAAAGGTGCTGTGTACACATGATTCCCTTTTTTAAATCTCACTCATTGAGAAATGGGCACATTATTTACTTTTTTTCAAATTAATTTTCTTTGAAAGTGCACCTCATTAACAGTGAATGAATGTAATGAGTTATTTGAATAGAACCAGATCTTATCCTTTGGATTTGGTTTCATTAAGTTGTGGACATATCGGTAACATTCAACACTTCATATCTGCAAGGCAGCTTCTACGACTATTCTGGACTAATGGTGCCATTAGGTGTTATGGGCAGCTATAACTGTGTCACTGGTATAACAGTGAAACTTTATGCATGTAAATGGAGAATGAAATGGGGCTGAAAAATTAACCCTGTGGGACCCCAAAAATAATGTCGATGTGGATGAATTGCCAGTGTTGACTTTAAATGTCTTATCAGATGGCTGAGTTTTAAACCACTGATAAACCCAGTTCATCACAGTTATCAGTAGTGACAGATCAGGGTTATATCCTACTGCTAAAGTTAAACAGTCACAAAAAGCTGTGTCATTCATTTGTGGGTAATGCTGAGTAGAGTAGAATGGAGCTGTGTTGAGTCTGATTTCATTGTATACAAAAAAAAAATATACATTTGAGTACTGAACTGAGAACTTGAAATATGAGTAAAATAAACAGATAAATACAGTAGGAGCAGATCATGAGAGAAAAGAGGAGATAGTAGAGGAGCCGGGTAGAGGGATGAAAGAAATTCAGCAAGAGACAGAGAAGGAAAGAAAGATGTAGATTAAGCCAGAAGGTGGAGGAGGAGAAGAGAGGAGTTAAGTTGGCCATTAGCGATGCGGCGTGTGGAGCCCACTCTAACATGCGTTCCACAAGGTTAACGATAAGAGCCCCTCAGCAGCTGAAATGCTCAAGTAGCTTTTATCGTATCATAATAATGAATCAAAGATAAAATAAAATAAATGAACTCCAAAAGGCAAGCAAGTAAAATAAAACGTATGTGCAGGGGGCTGGGTGCCCAGGCAACAACCCAAATAGAAAAGAGAGAGCGATCTTGTAGAAAGAGAAGGAAAAAAATGGAATAAAAATCTTGCTCTCTTTCCGCTAATATCTTCTTATGTCATCTGGTTGAAAAATATTTGCCTGCGGGTCAGGGCTCCCCCTGTTCGAAAAAGGCTTCTTAAAACGCTTCACAGCTCTCTGCTACATTAAATATCTGGCCTCTGCATCCCATTTACTGCTTCTGGCTATTAGGACACACACACATAGAGAGAGAGAGAGAGAGAGAGAGAGAGAAAGAGAGAGAGAGAGAAAGAAGTAAGGTGTGAGGGTAAGAGAGGGAAAAGGAGTAAATGAAAAGAAAGGGATGTGAAGGGCTGGAAGAAAATAAAAGAAGAAGATTTTAAAGTATATTCATAAACAATAAAAAACAGTTAAAGAACCAGAGAATGAGTAATAGGATGACAGAGAAAGATGTCTTTCCACTCATTTATGCTTTTGTAGGATCTCTTCTTTTCAATGTTGTACAGCATGTCTTACATCAGTGTGTGTGTGTGTGTGTGTGTGTGTGTGTGTGTGTGTGTGCATATGTGTGTGTTTAGTGCCCTTGGCAAGAGCAGGAGATCTGGCCATTCAGAGTGGACAGTAGTTAGCCACCCACTGGAGCAAGCTGTTACCACTTCCTCTTCCCTCCTTCCATTCTCCCCCTCTCTTACCCTTCGTCTTTACATTCATTCTTTGCTATCCTTTATTTTACATATAATAGGATGATGGTAGCTGAAACACAAACCTATAAATATGGGACAGGCTTATGATTGAGAAAAGTTGGATTTTGACCGGCTGTTTGAATGCACTTATACTGGATGGATAGATTAGATGTGGGCAAATTAATGAACAATATGATCCCTGGCCTGACAATCACTGCTGCATTGCCCTTTAGCAACGCACTAAAAGGCATTCTGTACACAGCATCACTATTACAACCAGACTGCGAGTCTACAGCCATGCTCTATAAGGCTGTACTTTAGCACAGATTAACTAAATGCCAATATCAGCATGCTAATATGCTGACAAAGACAATGCTGACATGCTGATGTTTAGCAGGTAGAAATGTTTACCATGTTCACCATCTTAGTTTGGCATGTTAGCATGCTAACATTTGCTAAACACAAAACTGAGGGTGATGGGAATATCATTAGTTAAGTTATTTTTCATAAACTAAAGTATTAGGTCAAGTGCATTTTTTTAACCTATTAATGATGCTAGAAATAGTGAAAAGTGAGAGGATCACCAAAATTTATCCTGAGGGAACAGACCAGTGCATCTGGCAGCTGTCAAGACAGCTGTCAAAACCACAAACATGAACCTCATGATGGTGCGAGAGGAAGAAGAAGAAGTTAGGGGATAACCAAGTTCGTTTGGATTCATGGTCTTGGGACCAGGGATGTCTGCACAAAATCTTCTGCCAATGCATCCACTAGATATTTAGCTATTTTATTTTGTACCAAAGTGGTGGATGGACTGACAGGAATTGCCATTCCTGGAGCCATATGCTGCTAGAGTGGCTAACAAAAAAACATTTCTTGGCCCACTTCATTGTTTAATGGTTTATTGTGATCAATTGTACTATGTGAATTATAACTGTTAAGTCAAAAATTATGCCAGATATGGGCTGCTCTCACCTTAATCTTATAGCTCTCTTCTCCACCTAACAGGTGTAGACCAAAACTAAGTCAATGTTTCCTTACAAAAAGAATTCTTGGATAGCTCTGTTAACTATCCTGGGATAGACTATGGGCCTTATTTTAACAATCTAAGCGCATGGTCTAAAGTGCACGGAGAAAATGCATTCACAGTTTGTCCCAATCCACTTTTGCTAGTTTAAAGGTGGAAAAAAAACAGGTAGTAGCGCCAGGCGCATTGGTTCGAAGGGATTGTATAGTCTTCTAATTAATAATTAGTAACATGGAACAAACCAAACCAAAAGTGCCCTCTCCCATTCCCTTTAATTCCATGGTGGATTTGCCAGGTGGTAAGAAAGAACGCTGATCTGCTCATTGGCAAAGTGAGAGCACATGGGCAGACTGTCTATGGCAACAGCAGGATTCCACCCAACAGGCCCAGGTGCATGTGGTTTTATGGAGTTATAACTGATCAGTCTGATGTATGTAGATCTAGAGATATGTGTTGTTATAGTGTAGCCTGGTGTCATTTTCAGGTGATTTAATGAAGGCAAACACAGTGAATGATCATAATTAATGGCTGCACAATGGCAAAACTGGTACAGTTATGTCAGGACGTGCCCTTAAAATAACAGTAAAATACTGTGCCATTGACTTCAGACCAGGTTTGTGTTGGTCAATCGCGCAGTCATTTTCTGCTACCTCAGAATAGCAATGTGCCAAAAACATGCCTGACTGCACCTCATTTTAAGACCAAGATGCCCATGGTCTGAAACTAGCAAAGAAACTTTGATGTATCCACATCTGAAACAACAAAATGTGTGAAGAATCAGAGAAACAAGACAGATTTCAAAACTGGAAGCCTGGTTTTAATTGATATTGCTCTACTGTAATAATCCTGAAAGGCATAGTCTGGAGTAACACATGTAATGTTTCAACCCATAGTAGTTTAAGTTACAGAATCATAGGTCTCTCTTTTTGCATTGAACAATATATACAATGTGAAATAAATACATTTACACAAATGGACATTATTGTTGGAGCACACTTGTATGATACACGTCACAAAAATATACAGGTAATTGTTAATCTTTTTTTTTTTTTTTTTTTTTTTAGTTTACTGATGTGAAGCACATCTAAAATCTACAGACATGTTTTTATTAACACTACAGGGTCTTCTCTCATCAACAACTCTTCCACTATGCAAGGGTCTGTTTTATCCTTAAATCTCCTTTTTATCCAAATGTGTCAACTTTCTCTCTCCCTTAAATATTTTTCTTTATATTTGCAAATTCAGACTGCAGTCTCAGCTGCAGCACAAGTGGCAGTTACATTAGGGGATTAAATACAACTAAATGACTAAACACTGCAGAGCTGTAGATAGACACAGTTTGGCCTTAGCAGTTTTCAGGGGCAGCCATGGAAGATGGACAATCCTGCTTTGTCGCTATATGGCTACATAACTTGTCCCCCAACCTTAACCCTAACCCCGTTCTAACTATTTGCAGCGAATGGATCTAAGTTCCAGATGAGGGCGATAACACAGTGCCCAAAGTGCAACCAGGTCAAACTCTTTCTATCAATGGCTCTGCAAAAACAGACAGACAGTCCTTCCACTGCTCCTCATAGAAAATACCAGTTTGGTTTGTTGTTATTTATATGGTTTTAACACTAACAGCAGAATAATTCCAATAGATACATCAGCATTTGGATCTTTAACCCAACAAGTGCAACAAGTGGAACTCTTGCCTCATCATTGTACAGCCATCAAAATATTGCTTTTTAATAAGGAAAAAAAAGGAAAAAAAAAATCTGTCCTGTACATCTAAATAATATCTAGGCTAATATCTAGGCTATAAGCAGCAAGTTATATCAAAACTTATGAAAGAAACACACAGTCTCCCTCCTGATCTAAGCTGGTAGAAGCTTTTTCTTTTTCAGTCATCTGAAATAATTCAACTTGCAAAACTTTAATTGATTGGCACCAATAAGTCAATTTGGGAAAGATTTTTACATATCATTATTTCCCAATATCATGAATTTAGCTTCTTTAGAATTTAAAACCAAATCCAGCTCAGTCTTAGTCACCTTGGAGAGATGTGTAACATCTTTCATTGTGTTGAGTTGCTCAGGAGTGCACGTGATTGGTTTGACAACTGACAAATAAATAATAACAATAACAGAAGGAAACAATAGTAAGACAAGAGCACCTTTCTTTCATAAACTGTATATAGATTCATGTACAGCTGATGGTAAGAATTACCATCTTTTGACAATGAGACAGTATTTTAAGTTACAATCAGAATATGAAATTCAACTCTGTCATCAGGGACTTTGCCTACAAATATGGTGTGTGCAGATGTGAAATATGTTTTCTGCATATTTCCTCTATATGCTCATGTTTAAGACCTTTGAATTTATGCTATTTGTAGTGCAGAATATCAATCTATACACTTGTATCAGGATGAACAGTGAGTATAATAACATGTCTCTTAAAGATTGTTGAAAATTTGATCTTAATTTTGTGGTCTAATTCCAGCTGAGTGCAGACACATTTCCCTGCAATGTAATGAATCTATTGTAAAGAGGACCAGCAAGAGCGAATTAAATATGTTAAGCTTTTTCTTTAACATTGCAACCCAAACCAAAGCTATTTCTGTCCGTCATCTGCCAGGTTCACTTTTTAAAGCAAGTTATATACCTGAAAATAAGCTGAAAAGTAGGAAACAATGGAAATAGTTAAAGGGAAAAAAATGTTTTTTAAAATCTTCATATTTTCTCCTTTTGCCTGCTGAAACAGTAAAGATAATGACCGAGCTGAGCTGTATGGAAGGCAGTTATGTACAGCAAGTTTATCAAAAAAGAGTCACCTACAGTTCTGTATTACTCAAATGTCCTTTTTCATTTCATCTTTATTTAAACCTAAAGATATACAGTATATTGTTTACTCTACAGGAAAGTTACACAAATGATCCCTTTTTAAATACTTGTAAGGTGTTTCCTCATTTAGATACTAAATATTTAATTATTTATGTATAGTTTGGTGAAGATGAATACTGTAATTTGATCCTTGTGGTCTAGTTAAGTTTCTAGAAGAAGAGCCTTATATCCGGTTCGGTTCATTGTTTGAGAATCCGGTTCCCAGACCCCCAGTGGACTGATCCGACTGACAGACAACATTGCCTCTAGTCTACTCTGTGTTGTCTAAAGAAGAAGCACACAGCACAAGAACGGGAATCACCACAAGAAAAAGCACACGGCATTGCCATAAAGGACTCAACAGAGGAGGAAGGGATCAAACAGAAAGAGGACTTTAAAACAAAAACAGATAAAACAAAAAAAAACCCCCAAAAAAACCAAAAAAAAAAACAAGAAAAAAAGTGTTTTTCTTGATAGAAAAAACAGCAAACATGAAACACACATCGAGGCTGAACTACTTTTTTTTTTTCTTTTTTTCTTGATTTTGTTTCCAATAAAATGTCTTATGTTAGAATTATAATCTGTATAATTTACAATATACAATGTTTAAGAAGGCTGAGAAAATACCCCTTACTAATAATGCTGATGCTTGATACAGAGCGTGTGATGTTAGAGATCAACTACACTTAAACCGCAGCACTTCTCAGCTGTGATAAATTGCCATTTAATATTAGATTACACCATTATCTAAATTACATGTTTTGGCATTCTTATTCGGTTTTAGAAATTACATAAATAATGATATAAAAAACTGACTGTCTTCAACTGCTAAAGCTGTAATCAGTCAACCAGATGCATTCTTGCTATAACAATGAAATCAACGTCTCTTTGCTTGACTGTAAATGTAGGACAGTTTGTGGTTAGCTTTAGCTGTTCATTTCTAGTTTTTTTTTCTATTCTCGTTAAATTTAACAGGCAACAGTTTTGTTGATGTCTTTTGTAATATTATCTCCATTTTGAGTCCCTCAAAGCTACGAGTTTAGCTGAAATAATTAAAGTCAAGAATAGCAGTAGTAATAGTCTGTAGGTCTCTTTTTATGAATTTTATTAGTTGAGATTTTTGGTACATAAGATTATTGATGTTTACTATTACAACACCTTATTTTCTCTGTAACTTTAAAATACAATGTCTAACAACAATGTTGAATAGCAAGCTAACAAGAAACTGTCAGTGTCATGTCTTCTGTTTTTGTTTTTAATTAATTCATTTTTATTTGGATAATGTTTGGTTTTTGCTAGCGCTGTTTCCCTCAGTACAAATCTAGATTTAATCTGGTTATTCTGATGGTCCCCACACTCACATGGCTAAAAAAACATTCACCTTAAACTGAAAATGGACAAAAACTGTGTATTCCTAAACTGTTGATTTTGAATAGCTGTCTTGTTTTAATCAGATTAAACATGACAGCAAAAAGTGCCTGGTTACAAAAAAGGTGCAAACATCAGAACCATGTGATAACTGCAAACTGGGTGTTTGTATATTTTAGTTTTTAGCTGCTTGTTTTACCTCTTTAACCCTCGTACTGACCATTACTCATGTAGCATTTATGTGACAGCAGCATTAAAACCTCATACTGACATTCCTGGTCCATATTTGTTCCTGCCTAAGTGTTATTAACAAAGGAATAATTGACTGTTATCTAATAGCTTATGGCAAGTTACACAGAGAGAAAGAGAAGCTACAAACTCTCCTCAAATCCACATTCTCTCTCTCCCAAATTTAAGACTGGCACATTATGTTAATATTGCAGACTTAGTCCATATGCACAAACCCCTCCTTTAAAAACCACTATTGCTCAGAGTTTCTAAGATAAACGCTGATTTGTTAATACATTATTACTTGTTATATTTATATATATATATGATAATTGCTGACAGTGGTCAAGCTGAAAAAAAGGAAAGACATATTGATTGATTCAGTTTTAAGAAGACAATATCAATAACAAAAACAAAGCCGTGGTATATGTCATATACAGGATGACAATTATTTACAATCCTAATATTGGTATCATCGCTAAGAGTATTTTCAAGATATAAATTAAGAAAAAAAAAAAGGAGTTTGAAAGCAACAATAGTTGTTTTTCAGTCAGTTTTGTCAGCACACCTTTCCTTCTGGATTGTATTGCGTTGAGTAACTGATGCTCCCTCATCTTTAGCTGAATGAATCACAGAAATATCTTTCTACTGACACAAGAGATGAGCTGGAAGTTGTGAATGCAATGGAGCAAGGAGAGGAAGTACCAAAGTGATGTTTTTAAGTTTGGGTAATGAGCATGAGCTGGACTATTCTTAATGGCACTATTCTCATTGACAGACTGAAATCTCGACTAACTGGTACATGGAGAGCTGCAAACCTGGGCCACTGAGCAGCTGGAAATGTCTCAAACAGATGTCCAAGCACGAGAGGAGTGTTTGACAGAATATATAGCGTCATAGAGCATGTGAACTGAGCCTACATCTGCCTCTTAGCCACGCAGGAATCTATTCTTGAGAGCATAGATCAAGTCTTGTTCTGTTATTTGTAAGTAATATTTTTACTGATTAACTATTAGTTAATCATTCCCCAAGTGGTTAGAATAGTTGAAACCATTTTCAGCCATGTTAAGTGTACAAATGCTGATACTGTGATAATACTGACAGGTTTGGGAGGCCAGGGTCACTGGTCCTCAACAAATACAACAAATAGTAAAGTCATAGTTGAAGTAGGGGATTCATGGGAAACCAGGAACTGAATTTAGGGAGAACCAGAAAGTGTTTACAGCTGTGGCTTACAATCCTGATCCTAGAAAGTCTGCTGATTTTTTTTCTAACCTCCACAATTCTAAATAACTGGTGGGGCAGAAAACCAGCAGTACTCTGAAGCCCAGGACTGAAAGCCACTGGTAGATCAAACCAGAAACAGTTTTGGGTTATGACAGTAAAGTTTGCTGGCATCCTCTGAATGGATGAGCTCCATTCTTTGGCAGGGCAAATCTCCTCTTCTTTTCTTTCTGTCCATCCATCCAAATTTCATTGTACACATAATTTGACAACAAACGTTAATAACGTTAATGCTTCTTTTGTGTTCATTTTTTTCCCACTCGTTTTTTTCTTGAACACATAAAAAACTCTGTTGCGGGAAATAGGGAGGGGAAAAGGAGACACGAGTGCAGTCTTAGAGTCTCTCAGAACTAAAATGAAGAGTTTTCAGTTTCTTTTAAATGTGTCCTCATTTAAATGTTTGTCATTAATAACATCTTAATTGTTATTAAATGCATAAGTGACTGTTCATCATCAGTGTTCGGTATCACCGTGGAAACTGTTATGTGATGATGAACTTTTATGTTAGTTTTAAAAGGAAGTATCATTTTCCCTTGGTAATGGGGGGGGGGGGGGGGGGGGGGCATGTCAGTCCATCAGCATTGTCCCCAAAACAGAAGGTCAAGTGAGCGCCCTTTTCTCAAAGACGGTGAAGTTTTAGGGGTTCAGGTAAGAGGTTTATATTACTTGTTTATTCAAAGGGGGGTGCGTCAGCAGACATACTTCAGGAACATATTTCTGTGAGGGTGTGCATGTGGGTAAGAGTGTGTGCGTGTAAAAGAGCAAGAGGTCATTCAAAGTTGCTGTTTAGAATTTGAGGTGAAGCTCAGGTGGTTCAGACTGGTGTCTAGCTGTCCTCCATCTACTCTCCTGTCCTCAGACCTTGGCTTCCAGCAGCTCCAGGAAGAGTTTGTGCATTGGGACTTTGCCGTCCTGCTTGATGCTGTAGAAGTGCTGCACAGCCTTGGTGGAGGTCTGGCGGAGCAGGGGGAGGGTCATGAGCAGCTTGCCTGCCCGGCGGGGATCCTCCTGGTGCTGGGAAGCCTCGTAGTCCTGCAGGGCCTCGTGAAGCACATCCTGTAGCTTCTGCACTGCATCCACATCTTCAATGTGCATGGAGTCTGAAGAAAGAGGGCAGAAAATACATACATATATCATGAAAAGAACACATACATACACAAACATTGTAGAATATATTCTGACCCACTTCTGTCTAAAAATTATGTCCTATTGGCTAAATCGTCTCCCTTCTCTGTCATTGCATAGCTATGTATTTTAGTTCAGACATGTCAAATAAAAGGAAAATAGGAAAGATTTAATTAATTTTAGCATATCATTTAAATGTAAAACCATTGGACATTTAGGGAGAAGCTGGATGGTTGTGTGCAAATGTTTTTTTGTTTGTTTGTTTTTTAATGCGGAAATACATTTATATATATATATATATATATATATATATATATATAAATATATATAAGCAGGCATCAGCCTAGTGTCTTGCACTGTGGAGTTCCCACAACTCTTTCAAAAGATGTTTGCAGTATGAGTCTTTGTCAGTGCCTGTGCACCCTCTGTCTGCTGTGTTATTGCCCAGTACCACAATAGGGAAAATGTGCTAAAGACTCCAAACATGAACAAAGGAAAACCATAGCTCAGGGTCTGAAATTACTACTAATTTAAGGAGTAATAATACTGTATATTACACAAGTGCAAAATACGTACTACTTAAATACTTGCATTTCACTATAAATCAATGAAGAACATCTGTGTTTTATTTTGCACACTGAAGAGATTAGTTGTTAATCATTACCCTCAAAGTACAGTTATGATTGTAGTGCTTTGTAACACACCCTTTCAAAATGCCTGCATTCATTTTTAAATTTAAAACCTACAATTTATAGTGAAAACTATCCAGGAACGGGGCTTTAAATTCAGGTGCTTTGTTGCCTGTCTTTAAAGTGTGGATCTGTGGGTGTGATGAATGGATGGAGAAAGAGACGAGTAGGCGGAGAAAGAATAAATACACTTGTAGAATGATGGAGAGATGCAGGAACACCTGAGAGTCTGTGTGAGTGTGTGTGTGTGTGTGTGTGCATGCACATCTGTAATCTCTCTTTGAGCTGGCATGTAAGGTGTGTTTCAGCATTTGTAGCTGTAAAGGCTGAGAATGTCCCTGAGTAATAATGCTCCATATTGCCCCTTAGGGAGGCAAACTCTTAATGTGAGCTGGCCTTTAGCTCCCAACCTCCGATCAATGTCTCCGATCAATGACTACATGCATGTTAAATAATAATCACAAGGCAACTATTGATGGGCACTCCCCCAAAACATCCCTACATGAACACACACTCACACACACACACACACACACACACACACACACACACACACACACACACACACTCACACACACACACACACACACACACACAAACACACAAACACACACACACACACACACACACACACACACACACACACACAATTGCTACAGCTTTATGATAACACACATCTAATGCAGTTGCATGCTCTATATAAACTCCATACACAGGAACTGCATCAGGCTCTCAGAAAACACTGTATGTATATCGGCAGTTGGGAGAATATGTAACATGTCAGTGGTGCACAAACTCTGGTTGATAACTTTTGTTATGACCTTTCATCACAAAGCCACTTCACTTTTCCCTTTTTCCTTTAGGGTAACTGTTTTATTTGATAGCAACATGTCAGAGTGCTAATGTGTATATGCGTGTCTTTGCATGTTCATTGAATTCTACTGGACTCAGTTCAATGTTTTATATCTGACCCCATATTATGTTGTTAAGCTTTTGCATTGTTGTCTGCTAGAGCAACTCTGGCCTTTGTCATACTGTATTGACTTGTCATCCCTCCATCACTTATCACTTCTAATTCAAACACATTTTCACACCATCCACATGCACAAACACACACAAACAAACCCTGGTTAAAGCATGGATGTACACAAACCTACATTAAATGATGTGAAAAATCAAATTATACTGGGAAGACAAAATAAATTTCACATAGAAATGTGTTAACACAGCCACCTACACTTAAATGTGCACACTTACACACAAAAACACAATCAAATACATGGGGTTGGATCTATAGAGTGTAATACATGTATCAGTATGCAGGACCAGACAGTGGGCTGGATTCTATAGGGATCAATAAAAAACTCAGCTTCCATCTGTTTTCTACTCTTTCCTGGTTTAAAAAACAGTGGGTGAGTCACTTGTCCGGGTTTTTATTCTACTTTGCTGTATGAGGATATTTTGCTTTGTGGAGAGCATTAGTAATGGTGAGGGAGGGGAAAATATATATGTTAATGAGAGTCATTTAATTTCATATTTACACTTGTTTGTATCTACAGAACATACAAGATTATCTACTAACTGTAAAAACTACTGTTTTTCAGATCTCTTTTTTTGTCAGTATAACTAATATTTGAAAAAAACATTCTTTGTCATTGTTACAAACAACTTTAGGGCAATTATTAATCTGCGCCTTATACAGAATCGCTTGTAAAATGAACATAATGAACATGAATAAAATTTATACAAAATAAAGCAGCAAACATAATAAAGCAGGACAAGCATGCAATGCACATCTACAAAATCTACAAGTGAATGAGCATTAATGTCAGTAACAATGAAAAAACAGTCCCCTTCTCCTCTTTATTCTTGGATTTATAATAAGTGGTTTCCTGAAGCACAGTCTATAATTACCATAAGTTAAACTGAAGTTTAATGAGTTTCAAATAGTTTTTGATTAATATTGTGTGTTTGGTATTTAGGCTGGTAGACACGGCTGCTGCCTGTGCTGTGACCTGCAGTACACTCACAAATAAAACAGCAGACGTTAATGAGCACAAGCACAAGAAGCTGTTAAAACACACGTTAACATGGAACTCACAATGCACACACATGCATAAATGAATGCATGCGTATATATACACACACACACACACACACACACACACACACACACACACACACACACGTGCCTCCTGTTTCCCATGGCTAGTTTAGCTGCCTTTACATGTGGGGCACGTTTGCTAACATTTCTTAAGGCTTGGCTTCATTAATGCAGACGATTAGCATCCTGTGAATTAATTAGTGTCAGTGCCCTTCAAAATGCTAATGCTAGCATTCTGTTGTCTTGAAGAGCAGTTACAGAGTCTGGCCAGTGATGCAAAGTTCTTATTTGGGTGTCAGCTGTTTCCAATTCAATCAGTTAAAAGAACGACTATTTCAAATGTGAGTTTTCTCAAAAATGGGGCAAGATCTCTACTCTTGAAATTTATCTGGATAATCTTTTAATGTTTAATTATTGGGTGTGATTAACTGGTGTGTTTCAGCTTCAGAGAGAGTTTAACAATGTGTTATTTCCACCTTCAGAATGAAACTGTACACGCAGTGTGACAGTTGGTCAGGTGTTGTAATTTTGTGATTTTGAATGTTTTCATTGTAATAAACCATACAATATAAAGACATTGTAATAATTATCAGCAACATTTTGTCATTAAAAATGAAATATTGCTGTTAGTGAACAGATTCTTTCAACACTGTACTGCATAACTATTAATTTTCATCTTGTAATCGGTTGCAATGATGTGTAAACCAGACTGGCCCTCTGACCCCAGCTTGGACATCGTTGGGCTCAAAGGCAACAAGTTCCATGTAATGCCAAATAATTCATCATAATCATCACCATGATTATCAATACTATTGTCCCAGCCAGCAGTTCCAGCCAGTTTTCTCAGCTTTCAGTCAGCAGCATTCATACACTAACACACACACAAACGCAAATACACACACACACACACACACACACACACACACACACACATGTTCAGAGCCAAGAGATTGATTGTCATACATAGCCCACAGGAAAACAATATGTCAATATTTTCTGCATGTGCATGGCAGTAGATACTGTATGTGTGCAAGCAAACATTTCTCAGTGGTTCACATTTAAGTACACACTAATGTGAGTGTGTGTTTATATCAGAGAGAAGAAACTCTGGCATTTCTGAGAGAACATGTGTGCGTGTGTGAGTGTGTGTGTGAAGGTGTTGGGGTGTGTGTGCATGTGTGTTGATGATGGCAGAATCTGAACAAAAGGCCCCCTCCCTCCCTATTCAAAGCTCTCCCATTGCATTCTCCCATTTAAACACATTGTATTGACAGCTCCCCCCTTGTAATTAAAGAGTACTGAAGAGCTGGCCGGCTTCCAAGACAAAGTTCAAAAGACGGGTCATGGGAGGAAGAGGGCGTGTGTGTGAAAGAGAGACAGTGTGTGTGTGTGTGTGTGTGTGTGTGTGTGTGTGTGTGAGCGTGTCTGTGCGCGCGTGTGTCAGTCAGCTGTCGATGCAGCTGGACACATCAGAGAGGGGGCTTTATCGACAGACTTTGGGCTCTAATGATTTCACCTTATTTAACAGGCATCTGAAGAGACGACTATGCTAATTGTAAAAGGGATCGTCACTTTGTTTGGGGGTTGGCTTCAGGTTGAAGATGTGTGTGCGTTTGTATGGTGCGTCTGTGTGTGTATGCATGCGTAAAATTTAAGGTATGTGTGTGACTAGTAAGAGGACGATGATACAACTGTGTGTGACTTTAACAGAAGGTAGAGGGTTTGACAACTGCAACATCTGCAACATCTGTGTTTGAGTGAAAGTATGTATCGTGTGTGTGTTTGGATGCAGACTATTCAAATCAGTCCTTTGATGATTCAGTTAAATGAGTCCTGAGGGACTGGAGATTTCTAGGATTAACTCTTTCTACACAGGTCCCAGTCATGTGGTCACAAACTAAAAACACACGGACAAGAACATCAGAATTTCAAACCTGAGTTAGCCAAAGCGATGGCCTTGAGAGTGACAAACTCCTCCTTCTCCAGTTTCATAGATTTGTATTTCTTGACCAGCTGGAGGATGGCGTTGTTCAGGTCCAGAAGTCCAGCTAGCTTTGACTGGTCCTCGTCCATTATGTAGTCCTCAGCGTACACCAACTAAAGAGAAACACAGAGAGGTGGAGAGGCTAATTAACATGTGCAATATGTCCATAAATACATAGATTTCATGAGAGTAAGAGACAAACATGATGCCAAAGACACTAACCTTGTCTTCAAAGGACAGTGAGCGATACACAACGCGCAGGATCAAGATCTCCATCCATGCACTCTGCAGTAGACTCATCTGGTCTGCCAAAGACAGCGTGGAGAAACCTGGGGAAGATTGAATTAAAGAAAAGCAGGAGAAATTTTTAATTTGAAATTTTAACCCCAGAACACTTCAGAGTTACACTGGTTTTTACTATATCACACTATGTGTGTTTTTTTTAACAGTTTGGCAGTGATAAATATGATTGCAGTGATGCTGTTTCCATTGCTCGGTAACGCTGCTAAAGTAAATGAATTAGCATTTAAAAGTGAAACTAACAAAGAGGAAAGGGAATCAAAGAGAATAGAGCCTGTTTTAAAGCTAGTGAGAGGGTCAAGATCGGACCTCCTCCCTCGCCTCCCTGCCCACCCTCCATCCATCCTGTTGACCAGAGTTCTCCTCCACCTCCTTTTCCTCTCTCCCCTGTGCCCAGGGCTGTTCTCTGGGGAAAGGCAGGTCTTATCTCCCCCTGACACAACCTCCATGGATCAATGCTAGCAATCGCTGCTGCACCGCTAAAACACACACACACACACACACACACACACACACACACAAACACACACACTAATTGCTGCTATGGCCTCAAAACTACTGCTTTCTCCGATGTCAGTCCATGTCTTTCTATTTGCCTACGTCTATATCTGTCTGTCTCTCCAATTCGCAATCCATGCCTTTTTATCTGTCAGTGTCTGTTTACGACTGACCATCTGTGTTTCTCATTCTGGCTTCACCTTTTTTCCTCAGCCATCTTGATACATCTGTCTGTGTGTCCTATCTGAGTCTCTCTGGGCACATTTTTTTCTTTCTGCCTTTTGATTATTTGGTCAGTTTTTTTCCTTTCCCTTGTTCTCTCACTTTCTTTGGCTCTTTTTTCTACTATCATCTTTCACTTACGTTCTTACTTAAGTGCACCAGTCTCATGCTTGTTGTCTCTCTCTCTCTCTGTCTGTCTTTCTGTCTGTCTGTCTCTTTAATGGAACACCTGCCCACTCACACCTTTCCTCACAGCTGTCCTCTCCTCACACACCTGTCCATTCACACCTGCCTGTCTGCCTAAGTGTGTGTGTGAGCTTTCATAGGAAAGGCAAAGACAGTGGCCCGTGTGAGCACACCTGTCAGACCTCGCTGCAGCCCTCCACCGTGTGTTTGTGTGTGTGTGTTTTAGAGGCGCATCCTGCCAGGAGAAGCAGGCAGATGAGAAGGAGGATATTTCTTCAACAACATCTGCTGTGGAGTGTCTCCTCTTGAGATGGTAGGTGTGCGATAGTGCGTGTGTGTTGGTATGTTTGTGTGTGTGCATGTGTGGTCGGAGCTCTTATCTCGCAGTGTGTTGATGGGTAGTGGCAGGCGTCTCATTATGTCCAGGTTGCAGGCTATTGTTGTTTGTAATGTGCTCTAATTCAGTCTGTACAACTGTTAACATCTCCAACACACACACACACACACACACACACACTGACACATATATACAGTATGTAGTCACTACTGTGCATGCACACACAGTGTCATATAGGAACATACTGGAATGAATCCAAATGCATATGATTGATACACACACACACACACACACACACACACACACACACACACACACACACACCACAGTGAAGGGAGAAGTATCGTTGCCAACTGGCAGTGTGTTCTTCTACTTAATGAAATCATCAGAAGGGATTAGAGGTGAATTTCTTAAGGGGGTCTTCATTCACACACACACACACACGTACACATACATCTCATTCACAGAGGCAGATGTCTTTGGGTGAGGGGGGGTAGTGGTGGGTAGGGGTGGGGGGTGGGAGTTGGGGGGGTTGGGGTGCCTTAGGACTTCACCAATCATTGTGGGCAGGGGAAATGAGCGCTGGCATTGCTAAAATTAACACACACACACACAAACTCACACTGAATCTGTTCAAACCCCAGGGTCAAGTGAAGAGAAGAAGACATGAGCAAGGGGTTAATATCATTTAATGGTGTCACTGGTTGTGTGTTTTAACTTGTCTCTGTGTGTGTGTCTCTCTGGTGGAATTTGATCTGGGGGCAGTGGAGGCACACACGGTGAGTACACACAACTACATTATAGGTAAAGAAAAGTGTATCAAAAACATGTCTGCATGACCAGTTGTTCGTTTATAATAGGGCATACCTGCCATCTCCTAACATCTCCCTCTTAATTACACATAAATTGCACACATGTGCACCAACACACAGACTAGGAAACACCAATAATTAAAACCCCTGTGATTAATTTATTGAGCTGAAAGTGCACCTTCTTATTGAGGCACATCAATGATTTTTATCAGGATGTGGTTTGTGTGTGTGTGTGTGTGTGTGTGTGGTGAGTGAAAGCATTTTGTATGGATTTGTAAATGTGTAGGCTTATATTGTGTATTTGAACATAATGTACATAATTGCACTGTGAGTGTGGCTTCGTGTTTCATCAGCATGTTCGTATTCTTCGTGTATGCTTACATTCCCATGCATATGTTTCTGTGAGTCTCTACATGTGCGTCTCTATCTGTGTGTATTTCTGTATGTTTGTGTGTGTGCGTGTATGTGTGCCTCCCTGACCCCCTCCCCTCCCCACCAGCCTGTCTGCGCCGTTCAGCCATCCAATGCCTCTTATCTGTCTGATTAATAGGCGGCCGGCTTCAGGACAAATTAATTAACAGATAACGCCATCTCTCCCTTCTTCCCTTCCTCCATTCCTCCCCTCCTTCTCATGAAGCGATCGATACAGCAGAAGAAAAGAAACATCAATGGGAATTTAGTGCTGATGATGGAGAGAGAGAGGTATTGATGGGGAGAGAGAGAGAGCACGAGAAAGGGTGAGATGCAGGAGAGAAGAAAGTAAAAGGAGGAGAGTTGTTAGAAGGAGAGATGGTGGTGGTGGGAGGGGTGGAGACCTTCCTTTCATACCTGTGATTTCACTTGACAAAGGAAGGTTCCTTATTTGGTTCTAATTACATTTCCTTTCTGCCCATTGTTGATAAGGCATCTCATACTATGTGTGGAAGTATGTGTGTGTTTATGTTTGTGTGGCTGTTTTCCAGCTGGTGTGCTGTTTGCCGTTTGCACACCAGCTTAAACATATTAACATATAATGTAAAAAACATACAAAGCCACGTGTTCACTAGACACCGTTACTGGACAAATGCTTATGTCTTTGGAATGAGGTATATTACAATATTATATATTCTCAGCATTTGTTTCCCTAAAGTGTGGATAAGAAATCTATTCACAGTCTACATGAAATGTCCAAACCCAAATACTGTCTAACTTAATAAAAGTGTTGCTGTTGAGTGAACACGACCAGTTTAATTAACACAGAGGATCTACAGTCTCTTGTCATACATCTACCTCTCGTCTTTTGTGCTTTGCTTTCCTCTAATTTGACTGTGTGAAACTGCAATCCTGTCTCCTAAAAAAAACCTTTATGCTGACCAGAGACAAAACATTTTAATAAACAAATCAACATAGAAGCAAATGGTTCATAAACCAAACAAATCTGTACGTTCACTGCCACATTTCACTGGTTTTTCCTACAATATCTTACAGTATCTGCTTGTGTCAACTAAAGGATGATTCATATTTTTATGTTTTGTTTAGGTAACTCAAAGCACAAGTTAAATCAGGACACATACCCAAACACTCTCTGGTGTCAAAGTTTTGTACTTTGTATGCCCACCTTTCACCCCGACCACCGTCCAGCATGTTTTGTGTGGTATAAGGACATAAAACATCTTGGACTGGATCCATTGCCAGTGAAAATAATCGGGGCAATAATTATGACTCCAACTAAGCATAAAACCATTTAGTAGTATATAGACCTATGGATAAGGTTATATATTAGGATGCTCCATTGTGTCTAGATAGAGACAGGTACTGTGTGTGGGTATGTGTGTGTTTGCATGTGCCATACATTGGTCTGACAGAGATAGGCTGCAGTGCAGTCACGCAGACTTAACCTCTGCTGCTTGCTCTTGCGCTCTTTCTTTTTTCTCTTCCCTTTGCTCTATCAGATACACGCATAAAGACAAACACACACACAAACACACGTCGATTCCCCAGCCACCCTGCGGCCTGTTTGTCTGCCAAATGAGTCCTGACTGCACGTTTACACCCGAGACTGCACAACAGTCTGGCACACACGCGCACACACACACACACACACACACACACACACACACACACTCACACACATGATAGCTCTCTCTCACACCCCAGTTGCTACATAGACCCACACGAACACACATGTCCAAGAGGCCTATATTTGTTTTCTTGTGGTTACAGGGCAAATGGAAACCAGTGAGAACCAATTGTGATGCTTATGAGTACCTGTACCCTTGTGTGTGTACAGTTTGCGACATATGTGAAGCTATTTTTATGTACATGTGAGTCTGTGTGTTTGTATGATAATGCCTGTGTATGTCTGCAGTAACTGATGCATCAAGGAAGGCTAGTCTGCACGGGTGTGTGTGGATTAATGTGACAGGTGCAAAAACTGGCTGCAATGCTGATCTGGTTCCAGTTATTAACACATGACTTTTCTTCACATGCTGTCACTATAGTAAAAAAGATGACTTATATTGTAGTATATACAATTATAGAGGTGAAAGTAAATCACATCTTTAATGATTACAAGATATTAGCCTGTAAGTCTGATGCACACTGAATTGGGTATTTCACAAAGATTTGATCTCGGAAGTCTCTCTGACAATACAATACAATAATTTCTTACACACCACATTGTGAGGGCTCAGCTGTGTGCTGCAAGTCAAAAATGTCTCAGCTTTTTAGCAATGCCACAATTGAGATTTCTAGATGGCTTCCTCACCTTTTTCTTCAATAGAAAATACAAAAATGTTGGTCTCATGATCATTTTAAGTTTCATTCTTAATGGCTTTTATTTCAGGGTAGCTACAGTAGCCCTTGTTTTGTATCTGTATGCAAAAGTCATTTTTGTAAACAAGAAAAATTCAAAATGATTAACAAGCACCACCAAATAATAAAAAAGTATTAATTTTTCTCTTGCATAGGCACTTTGATTGTTGAATTGGGACTGACCACTCAGAAAGACAAGGAAGAGGTAATGTGTTCAGACAAGAGTGAGTGTGTAAGTGGTCAGAGTGCTGCCAGCAGTGAAGCGGGTAAACTTAATGTTGATGGACTACATATGATCTGAATGAGCCAGCTTCCAATTTAACCCCCAGTGTGAGACCGTAGCTCACACAGAATAGGTCAGTGGTGCTAGGACAGTCTCTCCAAAACACCACTTCACCAAATATATTTTACACACATTTTTTTTTTTTTTTTTTTTTTTGCTAAACTGGTTTTGGAATACAGTGAGAGTAACAAACATGGGTTGTTGTTCAATAAACAATTGAAGTGAACTTTTTTTCCCCTTTTTTTTCTGTTTGACTGACAGTTATATTAATCACACAGATAATACAATTGCAGACAATGTGGTGTCCCAACAGCACTTCATCAGTGTAACAGGCACTTACCATAAGAACATTGTTTTGACACAGTGTACCAAGTCTGTTTAATAGGAGGTATTTAAAAGAGGTCATGAGAACTGTGATGTGAACTGTTTCATAATTGTCTGGTTGCTCATCGTAGGCGAGAGGAGAATAGTGGATTGTCTGTGTGCAGCATGCAGACGTATTGTGTTCTGCAGGGGACAGATTTAAGTCTACTGGCCCACTGAGATAGAGATTGCATTAGAACACGTGAAGTTTCCAACAGTTAACAGCACATCACTGCCCTGCATGTGCGTATGTGTGTGTGTGTCTGTTCTGTATGCACACAGTGTTACGTGGCTCTAGTGCTCTCTTTCTCATACCACTTTCTGTAGATGTTTGTGTTAAAATTTTTGTTAGCGTGCACATTGTCGCATGCTGTTCAACGCGAGTGCTCCCTTGTGATGCTTTGTGAGTGTGTGTTTGTGTGTGTGTGTGTTTGTCTGCACATCTCAAACTGTTTTGCACCATACGGCCAGACGCCGGCCCAAATGAACACGGACCTCCTGTGATGGCTTTGGCCAAGCTGAAACAATACACACAAGGAAAGACGCACACCACAAGCACACTGGCAAATGCTCTCTCTCTCTCACACACACACACATGCACACACAAACACATCCACCAGCTGACCCAATTACACAGAGATGCGCAACGAGATGGAAACAAATCTACCCAGAGAACCAGCTAATTTAGGAGGGCTTACAGACACACACAGGACACACACCCACTTACAAACACACACACGTACACACACACACACACACACACACACACACACACACACACACATACATGTGTATAGTCACTTAGATTATGAAAAACATTGTAAATGATACTTTATGAAAGTGCAAATTGAGTTTACTGACATTTCTAATCAAAGCACACAATGTGTGTGTGTGTGTGTGTGTGTTCGTAAAGAGATGAACAGAATAGAACAGAATCACTCTTTATTTCTATCTTTCCTTTTGCCTCATTCTGCAAGGTTGTGAATTTATGAGAAAAATTTCTAGTTTTTGGTCAGATTTTTATGTGTCAAGGTCAAGTTGAAATATTTTTATCACACTAATCACACTACTTTCACATTCCCATCGTTGTTTTTTGTTTTGTTTTAATTTTAAACAGTCTTGTTGAATACTGGTTAGGATTTGGTGCAGGTAGGTTCATCTCAGTTTACTGAAAAAAATAATAGCCTGACTCCAGTGCATCTGCATTTGAGTCACTCCAAATGAATAATATGACATATTTTTTACAAATATAAAATTAATTTGGTACCGATTCCGTCATACTTCTAATATATATATTCACACATAAGCACACATCATCACCTTCACCTTCATCCCCTCTCATATTGTTGGCTAAAATATCTTTTTTTCTGTTTCTTTCTCCTTCCACCCTCCCCCTCCCCCCCCACCACATTCCCCCTTTTTCTCTGTGCGGCCTCGGGGAGAGTAGAGCAGTCATAGGGTTGCGGTAGCCTCTAATCAGTGTGAACAGCCAGCTAATTACCAAACCCTCAGCCCTGGCTGACTGTTAATTGCATACATTAGACACCATCAGCAGCACTGCAAGATTAACACTTAAAATCTTCCCATTGCTGTAGTGGAGATGAGTACTCTGTGAGGGAGTGTGTTTGTGTGTCTGTGTGTGCGTAAAAGAGAGACACACAGAGGTGGAGGATTGTGTGCTGTAGTCTCTGTGTGTACATGTGCTGCCTCTGTGGTTGTGGGTCTAATATTTAACACTTAATTAGACCCAAAATGGAGACGCTGCAACACAGAGATGGCTGTCGAGTGTTAATAGCTGTTGCTGTGGCTGGGTTGCTTGGGTGGGGGCAGCCAGTCGTTGAGGGCAACCCCAAGTCTCCGTGGAGACGACAGATGGAGTGACATTAAGAGCATTGCACTGGAGCTATTTCAAATAATAAAATATCAATATTTACATTTTAATTACCCACTTCTAGCACCACCAGGGCCGTGTCAAGGAGCATGTGGGTGAGAATGTGTGTTTGTGTGTGTGTGTGTGTGTGTGTGTGGACATGTGCCACTGCCAGCTCCACTGGGGCCATATCTTCTTGACTCTATATAGAGTGAAGAGTACTGCTCAAGTGACAATGGTCCTCTCTGTTTGAGAATTTCTTGGGGAAATAAACACTGTGTACAACTAATGTCTCAGCTGTTTTCCAGCATTTTTTTTTTTTTTTTTTACTTTGTCTTTCATTCAATTCATCCATCTTCCTCTCATCCTCTACCTCTGCATCCTGCCCTTTCCTCCTACAATACAATGCTGATGCAGGCAGGAATGACCACTCTGTGTGTGTGAGCAAATCTGTCAGGGGAATTAACCATGTGTTCACACAACTGAGAAGCTTATACACACCAACTCTGTCTGTCTCTCTCTGACTGACACACACACACACACACACACACACACACACACACACACACACACACACACACACACACACACACGCACACACACACACACTCAGATAAGCACTGCTGACAGCTACTTTTGAAGAGAAAAAAACTAAGAGTTGACAACTGTAATAAGGGACAAAGAATAAAAGGAACATAATGGAAATATTGTATTGTATTGTAAACCTCCCATTTGTAAGGGATATCAGACAGTAGGTAGAAGGCAGTTGGCCTTGCTGTTTTATTTAGAAGAAGAAAACAGCAAGAACAAGTTCATTAGGAAACACACTAAGACACTGATTGGACTTCATCAAAAGTCAAACCCCTGGGAATGTCACTCCACGTACTGGAACACACAAAGACTCAGTCCCTCTCAGGCCTATTATGGGCCGCATCACTCAGTGACAATATTGTCACGTATATCATGAGAATTTGAGCTTTGTTACTTGGAAAGCTCTAAGCTTCTGCTGGAGAATACTGCCAAGTCAGTACTCTATCTATCTATCTATCTATCTATCTATCTATCTATCTATCTATCTATCTATCTATCTATCTATCTATCTATCTATCTATCTATCTATCTATCTATCTATCTATGTCTATCTGTCTATCTGTCTATCTGGTCTGTGATTAATTCATTTTCCCAGTTTGTTCAATTAACTGGCTTGTGACAGTCTATTGATCTCTTGGTGGATTACCTTTTCAGAAAAAATATTTCCTACAACATATTCTCCTGAAAGGACAAAATCTATAGGGTTGTGCTGCGATCTGAACCACTGGGCTTCATAAATGATTACTTCACATTATTTGTTGTTACACTTATTTTATACAGCCGCAAACACTATTTGCATTAAAAGGGCCATCGAACTGTACATATAACAAGTAAAAATACAAAGAAAGAAAAGAAAAGAAAGAAGAGATTGTGGAATTTTTTTGTAAAGCATCATTGATGTGTGGATAGAAACTTGCTGTTTGTGGCTTTAAAACAAAACCCAATGGTCCCTGTCCAGGCCTGGCGTCTGAATATGAGATTATGAGGCTGTGTTGATTCTATCTTTCTAATCCTCTGGTTGCTTTCCATAGAGAGAGGACTGCAGAAACTCCACAGGGATTAATTTACCATTCACAGATTAGAGATATGGTCTCCAATATCATCATCCAGGACAAGCATCGAGAGGAAGGGCTCGACAATTGAAGCAATAAGGAGAGAGAGAACAGAGGGAATGAGAGAGAGAGAGCGAGAGAGCAAGAGAGAGAAAGAGAGAGAGAGAGAGAGCGCAAGAGTGAGAGAGAGAAAGAGAGAGAGAGAGAGAGAGATACACAGACTGAAAGAAAGACATAGATGAAAACAAATGGACACAGAGAGACAGTCCTCTCTCCTACAGCATCATGCCTTAATGTCCTAGCTTGAAGACAAGAACATTAGACCTCATTCTACCTCCTCATCTGGGCCTGAAAAAGCCTGGGCTGAAAATCTTAATTAATTGTCCAATAGTGCTGCGGGGTCATTATGCATTGCAATAAAGAAGCGTGTAATTATGAGATTTAACAGCCATTACCAAGGCCAGGAACTCATATGTCATCATCAGCAACCAAGCCAATGGTTTGGTACGGCTATGTGTGTGGTTTGATGGACAGCATGCACACACACAAAATACACACACTTGCATATGTACATGTTGTAATGTCAGTATTCAGTGATTAGATACACTATATAAAAGAGAAATTTGTCTACTCTCACACTGGCAAACAAACATTTGTAGGCATGTTCATGTACACAATATGTGCACAAACTGAACAAGCCCACATGCACACACACACACACACACACACACACACACACACTCACACAAACTCACACCCATCAGTCTGACCCAGACAATAAGGCAGCCAGCTGTGATAGCAGCCCACAGATGAAACATCCCATCAAGATTAAATAGACACAGAAATACAGACATTATTACAGCTGTCTGTGTGTGTGTGTTTTTGAGTGTGTATGTAAATGCACAGTGAGACCACAGACCACCTTCGCCACATAGCAGGTGGCAAGTGACACGCTTGTATAAGGATGAAATGCTGTGTACAAACACATGCACAATGTACGTTATTGAAAAGGTGGTCAAGCAGTCCCACAACCAAAGAAAGAGTAGTATATATATATATATATATATATATATATATATATATATATATATATATATATATATATATATACAAGCGCATGGTATATATTCAAATATATTCAAGTTTCATTCCATATATTCAGACTTAACTTCATATTATTATATTATATATATAATAATTTCCTAAACGGTGTGCCATAATATATATATATATATATATATATATATATATATATATATATATATATATGTGTGTGTGTGTGTGTGTGTGTGTGTGTGTGTGTGTGTGTGTGTGTGTGTGTGTGTGTGTGTGTATGTATATATGATTGGCCTTTGTGTGTGTATGTCTGAACAGGCCATAAGTCCTCCCCAGCTGGTGACAGGCACGCTCCAATCCTATTTTCCCACCTGCTTATTCCCTGATGGAAGGGATGAATCCTCTGGACTGTTATTTAAGAACGATGGATGGAGGATAGGAGAGAGGGAGAGGTGGGAGAAAGTGGAAGAGGGAACAGGAGGACAGAATGCGCATCAGGCACGTAACAGAAGTGAAAGGGGGGGTAAAAACAAAGAGGGAGTGAGGAATAAACAAAAAGAGAAGGGGTGGGAGAAGGAGAGGAAAGAAGAAGGTGAGGAGCAATGTTAGGAGAAGGAACTGAAAGGCTGAAGAAGAAAAGAAGAAAGATATAAATAAAGGGGAGAAAAGGGAAGACAGACATGAGGAAAATGACAACTATGAGGAAAGGTAGATAGATACATATAAAAAGTGACTACACTATATGGAGAGAGAGAGACAGAGAGACAGAGAGAGAGAGACAATAACTATTTCATGCCTGTCTGTGAACTTTGCATGAACCGACAGAAATAATGTGATGCCATGACAAGCCTGTCCCTCCTTCCACTAGATTTGCTGCATGTATAGGTGTGTGATATGTGTGTGAACTCCTTATATTGCTTTTGGTGTGTGTGTGTGTGTGTGTATGTGTGTGTACATGTGCGCTCCAACAGATAGAATAGGATGATGATGATTTGAAATGGAGTTTGGCCTGTGCGTAATTATGATCATCTATCTTTATGCCCCGCCAGCATATCATATCATATCACATCACATCATCTCTCTCTCTCTCTCTCTCTCTCTCTCTCTCTCTCTCTCTCTCTCAGGCGCACACACACACACACACACACATACACAAACACACAAACACAAAAGCAAATTGAAAGTAGTAAAAGCTGACTGTTTGCTAGTGATGACTTAGATGATGATGGGCTCAGATGGTGTGCTGATTTATTTGTTACTGCTCATCTGATGTCACATTATAAAACTGTGCATGTCTGTGTATGTGTGCATCTGTGCACGTTCACTGTGTTAGTGCTTCTTTAGAAGTGGGTGTATTTGTGTTTAGAAGTGTACATTTGTGTGTCCATGGATATGTGCATGTTGTACTATATGTGTTTGTGTATGCCAGCTTATGTGCATGCCTATGTATGTGGCTTCTCTCTGGTGTGTGTGTATGTGTGCATGTGTGTGTGTGTGTGTGTGTGTGTTTGTATCTGTGACAGACATTATTTGATGCAGATTAGACAGTGTACTCAGATTGCAGGCTGTGTCTGAAAGGCTGATAGACAAATTTGATTTGCTAATGTAATCACACTAATAAGAAAAACAGCAATGGCTGCTGAGTGTAAATCTCACGACTTCAATATTTGTGTTTTTTTCTCACTTTTACTTGAAATGAAACACATCTATCCACTGAATTACTTTTATTTCATTTAACTTTTTTAAATTTAGAAATGAAAATCAAATTATTAAAATTAATTTTAATAAAAGGTCGTAATCTGTGGGGAAAAAAACAGTGTACTGCTTAATGTAGAAATATTTCATTCACTTGTTCAGAGTGCTTTACTCAGTAAAGGTACTGTTGGTGAAGGGGATGACATTTCCTTTGTGCACACCACTCCACTACCACAGGCTGCCACTTCTCTTTAGGTGACTTGTGTGTTTTCAATTTTTCATTTTCAATTCAGCTCTGATGTGGTGTGACACAGGTGGATACAGTGACAGCGACAGCTGGTACCATGTGTGAAGCAAGTTGTGTGTGCATGTGTGTGTCGGCCCGTATGATGTGTCAGATTGCTCTCCTCTCAAGGCATAAGGTGTGTGTCACCACCAAGGTGTGACCTGATAGAGGAAATACCAGTGTCTCTGGGAATCTATGTGTTGCGTTTGTGTGCAAAACAATGTGTGTTTTCACAGTAGGCACCTAAAGCTGTCTGTCTATGTTTGAGTGTCATCGTAGGCACATTGTCATGGAAACACTGTCGACATGGTGATGACAAAACAAACACAGGGCATCGGACAGACAGGTGAGTCAACAGAGACTGAACGTGCCCTCAGAGACTGAATATGTGGGCTCATTTGTGTGTATGTGTGCGTGTATTCAAAATATCAAATGTGGCATAAATGAATTTCTTTTACAAGCCAGGATCACAACATACAGAAAAGAAGTTGATATTATAGATTTCTCTCTCTCTTAAAACTTACTGCAGAGACCCTTCACAGCTTACATGTAAGGGTTATTTATTTATTTATTTATTTATATACTGTAGATAGGTGGTGCATCCTGTCACGACTACATCAGTATATTACAGTATATTCATGCTGAAAAGGAAAAAGTATAATGTTTTCCCTCTTCTGTTTTCTCATATTGATGAAATGCTTCCAATACCCACAGGCTTAATCCAATAAAGAAAGCCCAACTTAATCCAAACATTAAGCTCAGATATCAAATATTCTTTTCCTAATTTGATTTCATCAATATTTATTTTCATCTGCAAACAGGGGTGTGTTTGTTTGTATGGGCTGGTGGTGGTGCACTGGAAAATAAGTTATCTCTTATGCACCAATGTGGACAATGAAAGAGACAAGCACACACACGCGCATGCATAAGCAAACACACATGCTTGAAACCAAGACATCAACCTCTAAATGCGTTACGTAGCTCAGGGATGAGATGAAATGGAAATCTAACACGGCCAACAGAGCTCAGAGAAAATCAACAGCAACTGGAAACACACACATGATGATACATAGCAGAGAGCGCAAAAGAGACAGAATCAGAACGATCTAAATCAAATTGTTATTCTAAATCTAAATAAGATCATAATAAAGTCATACTCATGAGCTGAATTCATGAGAATATGGAAAAAGGCAGTACTATCACATCAAAGTCTGCTGTATTTTTATTTTTTACATCTGTGAAATAAAGGAGCATGTTATAAAAGCAAACATCTGAATTACGCTATTGAAAAAAATTTTAACATCATACAATTTAACATAATAAAACTGACGGCACAAAAGATTTGTTTTCCATATAGTATTTACTCACAGCTGAAGAATTATCAGGGTTTCATGGTTACATTCTGGTAACTCAAAGCAATTCAGTTCTCACTATAATATGATCAATTATCAAAAAAGATGGAAATTGCAACTTTCTTAAGGTCTTTGCACTGTTAAACCTCGTTTCAGCCTCTCAGCCTTTACATGTTAAAAACAAGATGATTACTTCAATCTTAGTACATATATTTAAGCAATATGACTATGCAAGCTCATCTGTGTGTTTATATGTTTGCTTGGAAACTGCAACATAACTGTCTATATACTGTCCTGTACCTGTATGTCAATGTGAATGCACTGTATGTTTGCATGTTGTGTTTGTATGTTAAAAAGGCACCCAGCATGCTGTGACTGTCAAGGTGAACTAGCCTTAGCTGACAGAATGGGGACAATGCTGTTTGTATGTCTGTGCACGTGTATTTGTCCATGTGTGTGCCTTCATGAGTTTTTGTATATCTACAGACATTTTATAGCAGAGGATTATAGTTTTGCGAGGAAGACCCACTAAAAGATGGAGAGTAAGTACGCTGAATACCACAAAGGGAGGGACGAAATTAGGAAGCAATATTTTGTCAGAAGTTTCATGCCAATAAAGCTCATTGATTTCCACACTGTAAAAGAACTGTGTGTGTGTGTGTGTGTGTGTGTGTGTGTGTGTGAACGGTGGCAGAAAGATGTTTCCCTTCTGATTTACCACTCTCTGACCCAAAGCCCAACAACCTCTTTGCTGATTGATGACATCACCAGACTTAATGAGGAGGGCTGTAGAGTGACATCACCACCAGACTGAGCTTTTACATTCCTCTCTCACTCCCTCTGTGCACACACACACACACACACACAAACACAGACACACACACACACACACACACACACACACACACACACACACACACACACACACGTGGTCCTGTTCTGCATCTCTTGAAGCTCATTGTGAAGTGTTATAATGTGTGTCAGTGTTAATTTAGTGAGCTGCACTTTCAGAGTCAAGGGTGTGAGTATCCGTGTACATGTGTGCATGTGTGTGTACGCAGAGGTTCCCCTTGGCTGCTGAGACTCAACATTTGATTTGCTAAAAGGAGCAGGACACTTCTATTAATCAATATTTGCTGAATGACTGCCTGTCTTTCAGGCTGATTGACTGACTGTGTAGTTACTTGACCGACTGATTGACTAAATAACTGACTGACTGTCTGGCAGTCTGAATAGCTCACTGCTCAAGTGGTTGACTAAGTCTCTAAGTGAAAACCATTTATAACATGACCAAAAGAGAAAAAGCACAGCAGAATACAGAGAGCTTTGCTTATTGGGTGCTTCACTGAGTATGCTGTGACATACCAATGTTAATAAAAAGGCATATTCTAATGAGTGATCTGATTGATTGATTCCGTTTCATAATTTGGAGCTGAACTTGGACTCAAGAAAGCTTGGCTACTGTCTCTGTTTGAGATACAGACAGGCAAAACCAGAGAGAAAGAGAGTGACAACAGCTGGTTGGGGGGATGAGAGAAGAGCAGAGAAGGGGAGCGTAGGAGGGGACAGGGTTTGAGAGATGAGGTTGACTTGATAATGAAGAGGTTAAGGATACCACAGAGAGAGCGAGGGTGGGGTGCGGTGGGGGGGGGGGGTTAGGTCAGAGAGAGGGTGAAAAGGAGGGAGAGACAGAAAGAGACAGAGGTAGAGAGAGAGACAGAGAGAGGTCAGAAGAGAGGTTGAAGAGGTGGTGGATATTTAGCCATCAGGTCAGAATAGTACTGTGTTAAAGGCTCTCTGGGAGTATCTAGGTTATACTGAGGTTCTCTCCCTTCACTCTTCTATGTTTTGTTTTCAACCTCATCCTATTCTCCCATTCTCCTTCAACTCTTTTCCCCTGTCATTTATCATCACATGCAAAAAATGGATATAATATAATAATAGATAATTACAATCACAAATCTCAATCTGTATAAGAATCAAATAATATGTAACAACCATTAAATTGTGAAGTAAAAACATGGACAATAGAAAAAAAAATGAGAGAAATTGAATATAGAGCCACACTGAGGGCAGTTAGCATTTGTTTTGTTGACCAATACAAAGATTGAAGTTCATTATGATGTCTGAGAAAGGTATTGATAGAGTAAGATGTGAAATAACCTCTAAATTTTTAAATTGTGCATTAATACTTGGATAACATTCAGCACTCTTTGTTGTTAGTAGGAAAACAGGAAAATAATGGGACCTAAGATTGAGACCTGAGGAACTCCAATTTGTTGTATGAAAAAAGTAAAGAGACGAGTTTCCAGTTGTATTTGTTGTGGTTTCCTCCTGGCTAGGAAGAGAGGCTGATCCCTACTTGCTCAACTGCCTGGAAACAGGAAGAGAGATATTTAAAATATCTTTAAAATATCTTTAATCAATTGGAGAATGGCTCTGTGTAAACCAGATCTTATACATGAGACATGATCATCAAGCTGAAGTAAAACAGTGAAAACACATTTTCAGCATGTTTATAATGTTCACCAAAGTTAAAAGAAAACCCACTTGACAGAAGCAGAGGGAAAACTTGTACTAACAATCACCATCGCTGAGATGAGACAGAGGTTACTAATCATCGAGAGCCCCATGCTCATCCCCAAATCCAGACAAAGAGAGAGAGGAAGAAAGAGAAGAGGAAACGATAATGAGAGAGACTAATAACTGAATGAATGACAAATGGATGCATGCATAACATGAAGGAAGAGGACTTCCCTCTTCACCTTCCATCCTATCACCACCACCAACCAAACCCCTTCCCCCATCGCCATAAAGACCAATTAAATGAATGGTCAGACAGCAGCCCCCCTTCCACCTCCCTTTCCCATTTTTACAGCTCAATCATACCACGTTACTGCCGACACATAGACCGCTTATCCTGAGTGTCAAAATTGAAAGGGGAAGGAAAGAAAGAGAGGGAGAAAGTCTGTTAGAAAAGAAAGACCAAGTAAGAAGAGATAGGAAGGGAAGAGAATAGTAGAGGGGAAGTGGGGGGTGGCCCGAGAGCAATTTCTTTCTTGAATAAAGAAAGAATGGGGGAGGGGGTTGTAAAAAAGCACTAATGGCAAGGCCCCTGGTTCTGGTAAAATAGACTGTGTTATAGGTTCTGGCTCTCATTCGTTGATTCATTCATTTGTTCGTTCATTCTGCTCTTTCGTCAAGTCAAGTGCTCGCCTGTCTGTCTTTCCCTTTGTGTCTGCGAGTCTAGATAAGAGCTGCTAGCATGAGTGCCCGGTAGTCATTTAGTTATTATAGAGAGAGAGAGAGAGAGAGAGAGAGAGAGAGAGAGACTAATTCTACAGACAGATAAATGGCTCATTTTGAATGGCCTTTCTTTTAATTCACTCTCTCATTCGGTCCTGTTTAAATATTTGCTGTCCTTCTCCTCCTCCTCTCACCTGACTGCTCCACATTCCTCCTTCCTACACACACACACACACACACACAAACACACACACACATACGCACACACACGCACACACACGCACACACACTTATGACATGCAGCCTAATGTGCAACTAGAGTTGTCTCTTTGAGAGCTATTAAAATGAGATCTCCTCCTCACTAATCCATATTATTGGATGGTAAGGCCTTCCACACCCTCTGTATAACAACTTCTATGACATTTCCACATACCCACAGTTTTCAGAGTGTGACCCTCACATATACTCTGTATGTGAACAAATGTGTGTGCATGGGATCACTTGTCTATGTGTTGCCCACAGTTTGAGTCAACAAAAAAGGCTTCTAATTCTTGTCTTGTTTCTGTGATTGCATGCATTTACATGTGCTTCGTCTCTTTCAAACACATGTGTATGTGTGAGGTGCACGTATGTGACTGTGTCTCATTCCTTGTGGGATAACAAGAGACACACTATGTGTCTGAAACCTCATTTTCCTCTCCTAATGACATATCAAATGTTTGCATATAGGCCATATCAGTATGGAAATGAACGTGCACACACACACACACACACACACACACACACACACATATACACAGGAATCTCTTTGATTGGATCTTTTATTCTAAAACCCTGTGTGTGAGTGTGTGTGTGTGTTGTCACAAGTCTCTAAGGTTGGGCAACTCTTTGTGGCAAACATGACTAGCAACACACACACACACAGACACACACACACACACGTACCCTAGCCTTGTTATCCGGGGGCCTGTCTTGCAGGCAGCCTCTCTAACGCTGAGTGATGTTTAAATTAGTTTACAATTTAGCCTCCTCGCTATCCGCAGACGGCTCTTAACTCAGTGTGTGTATGTGATGTGTTTTCGTGTGTGTGTTTGTGCGTGTGTGAGCGTAACAAATTGTTGCCAGTACGGCAGACATCTAATGACTTCAAATTAGCTGCCTGGCGCTCGCCTTGACACGTTGTTACCACTGTTAGCAGCCCGTGTGTGCGCGTGTGGACTGTGTGTGTGTGTGCGTGTGTGTATATGCAGCGCTGCGCAGCCATATCATGAAGCATAAATTGGCTTCACCTCTCCTCTCTTTGCCTCTTTTTTCTCTTTGTCTCTCTGTCTCTCTCCATGAATTTGATTAAAAAAATTACTGTACCATGGCAAGAAGAAGTTGTGTGCGTGTGTGTGTGTGTGTGTGTGTGTGTGTGCGTGTGTGTGTGTGTGCGCATGTACACCTTGGATGTAGTCATCTCACACATGCACACACACACACACTTGAAGATGTGAAACACGACGGCTGCAAAAAGGTTAACAGGTCTATTCTGTTCTGTTCTATTCAAGACTCTTTTCTGCTTGCCTATTGTGTGTGTGTATGTGTGTGTGTGTGTGTGTGCGCGGGCATGCATGTATGTGTGTGCATGTTTGTGTAAAAGGCTGATAAAGAATGTTTAGGAGTCGTCTTTCTTTCTGACAATCCTTTCCACCCTGAGTGAACAGTAGATCACTTGTGTGTGTACATTGTATGTGTGTGTGTGTGTGTGTGTGTGCGTGTGAGAGCATTAGATCAGTGTTCAGAGTTGTAAACAGTAAGGATTTCATAAGGTGTTCACATCTCACACACACGCACACACAGACACACACTTGGAAGATGAAGAGTTCTATCTTTCTCTGTGAGCAGTGGATTGCCTTTCTCGTTCATCTAATCACGCCATCTTCTCTCCTCCGCCAAGCAATCGTTGCGCTTCGCTCCCTCCGCACAGAAAGCTGCACATACACACACTCACACACGGAACATGCACACACTCAGGCCGACACATAACCTGGCTAACTCAGTCACTCACAAGTAAAAGTCGTGAGCAATAGAAAAGGCAAACCCAATGCAAAATAATAGATTACATTTATCTCATCTGTATGTTGGTGTGTATATTCTGTGTGTGTCTGTGAGTTTTCTTTGTGTATCTGTTATATGTAGGTACATCCCAGAGGTGAGGACAGAGGGGTAAAGAGAGCAGGGGGGAGAGGTAAATGGATTAAAAGCGAAAGCAAAAAAGGAGAAAAGGGGTCACAGGGAGATTAGAGGAAAGGAGATAGTATTGGAATGAGGTTATATGTTGTTTTGAAAGAGAAAAATAAATATTCAAAGAGCTATACTTGGTATATGGATCAATATATATGTCTGCTTACTGTCCATAAGCAGCACATAGATCAATACACTAACAAGAAGCTATGTATATTCCCATCTCTCTTTCTCTCTCTGTCTTCATCTCTTTTTCTCTTTCTCTTCTTTTATTTTCACATTTATTGATATGATATAATACATATCATCTGGAGACCCTGCCAATCCAACTTCATTGACTTTATTGTTATAGATTTATACAGCGAGAGTGAGTGGTATTTATGTCTCTCATCTGGCATTTCCCCCCTATACTCTTACAACCCCCTATACAGTTTGGGCAGTGGCAACAGGGGGTAATTCCAGTCGACAATGGCACTCACCTCTGTGCTAATCTGTGTTAATCTGAGAAACTGCTCTTCCCTCCTCTCTGCTGTCACAGCAGGATCCCTCACTAAAACCAAATACAGATTATAGTTTTCGTCTCTTCCTCTTATCCTGCTCCCTGTCTTCCTCTTTGTTTGAACTTCTATATATATATATGTACTTGTTATATATTTCATTTTACAATTTTACAAATCCAGGCAAAGGAGGTATGTGGTTGGTCAGTTGGAGGAGTCAGCAGTTCAAAGTGTCTGAGTGAAGGGATTAGGGTGTAAGGTCAGACTCGGCACCAGGTGTATTTGTGTGTACATTATGTAAGTGTGCCTGAACTGACCTTACACCTTTCTCTGCAAATTCACACAGCATATGTTTGTGTGTTTATACTCACTGTCTGCGCAGGTGTGCATATGAATAACTGAGTGTGTGTGATAGGGTCTAAACATGGAGTAAGGTCTGGTTGGGTTCAGCAAATCTTTTTTTCCTACCTGGGATATGTTTGGCCCAGCCAATGTTGACCACCAGCTCTCTGTCCGCCAGGTCACAAAGCGTAGTCAGGGCCTTGATGTCGCTGTCTGGTACTGTTGGGTCAGGCATGGCGTAAATCTTCTCTGGCTCGGCCACCAGCAGGTGAGAGACAATTTTATTATCTGCAAGGCAGCCAAAGGCAACTGACATGACCACCAGACAAGGAGAAAGACACAGAGACAGAGAGATGGTGAATTTTTGCTGTATTAGGCTCCAAGCTGTTCCACACCAATCTGGTGCAAAAATGTGAAAGGTATACGTCATAAGTCCCTGACATCATGGCCTACAAAGTAACACATATGTCTACAGGTACTTCCTCATGTAGCAAATAAGCAGTTGACATGGGTATTGGATAAAAAAAAAGAAACGCATATATTGTATAAAATGAACACACAGTATTTAATTATAGTGCCTATTATTGAGCACTTAACATTTCATGTATATTGCATACAAAGATGAACAAACATCTGTAAGACAATTGTTAAGCTCTCTAACGAAACTTGAAATATATCTGAACCTTTAAAATTGTCAAACAACATTCTCTGGACATTACTGACTTTATCTGGAAAATGAATTTTTTTGGAGGGCACTGTCAGTTTTATAAAAAAAAAGAAAAAAATCATACAAATATGCAATGGGAACAAGCTCTAATGACAAGGTGCTTGATTACAATGTCTTATAACATCTTGTGTAGTTTTGAACAATCCAGCACAAGATAATTGGATAATTCGATTCCAGTAATTTGGCAGGACTAAACATGAAACTGCACTTGACAAAAGATCAAAAAATGATTGAAATGGTTCCAGATTAGGAGATGCTCCAAGGTGTGATTAAAGGCGATTACTGCTGGTAATTCAGGTTTCCCAAAGTGTTGTATTTTGTATCACAGCCTTAAGAAGCTTCGCTGATACACACAGAAGGAAAAGATAATACTGAAAGCCAAACAGCTCAGCTGGTAATAGTGACATGTGGTGATGAGATCTCTATGGCCCATTAGTAACAGACTGATACCCTGCTTCCAAATTAATCCACTGACTAATCAAGCATGGGAATAATAACAGAGGGTGGAAGAGCAAGAGAGGACTGAGGGATAGAGGAAAAGAAAAAGAGAGGGATAAGCAATGACAAAATGGGAGAAGACAGACAGGTAGAAATAGAGCCATGGACAGATTGTTAAAGACAGACAGGAAGAGTCTAGAGAGCGACAGCTAGTAGGGATAAACAGCAAAAGGGAGTAAGAGAGAGCTGGGGGGGGGGGTGAGTTATGTATTGATCTAACACTCTCCGCCCCCAATTCTGTCACACATACGCACACACACACACTTACATATATATTCTTTCCACCCTTCTCCCTCCTGCTTGAGCCCAACCAATCCCAGTCACACTGCAGTATCTGTGGGTAAATCTTATTTAATGTTTCCCTAATTAGAATCAATGGAAACCCATTTCCAAACCCTGGGCTATTGTTCTGTTCTCACACAATCAATGGGGACGCTGAGGCTAGGGATTGGGCTACAGATAGATAGGCTGTGTGCATGTATCTGAGAGAGAGACAGAGGGACAGAAAGATTTTCTGTGTGTATTGACTGTGTGTGAGAGATAAAGAAAAAGAGAGATGTAGGAAGTCCATGTCAAACCCTATACTGTGTATTTTTCAAGTGTAGTTTGTTTCTATGACAGAGACAGATTTGTGTTCATGAATACCGTAGTAAGTAAATGATTCACGTTCAAACTCTCCTCCAAAATGTGACAAATGCTTGATAAAAGTAATGATAGGCCTAGAGAATTAAATACTGCTACACACACTCACATTATCCCATCATTTCAATGATTAGTAGTGCAGAAGTCCCAGTAAGCTGTTGTGCAGCCATTCAGCATATTGGCCTAAAGCAGAATATGCTCCAGCTTTAAGCAAAATGGGCTTTGGGGACCAAGCTGCTAAACACTGCTCAATCTGCACTGCATGTGCGTGTGTGTGTGTGTGTGTGTGTGTGTGTTATGTGTGTGAGCAGACGGTTAGCTAGAGAGCTAACTCTAGTTTGATGTGCTTGCCAGATTGGATTTAATCCGGATTAGGTTTCTGGCTGGTCCCCCTCCCTTCCTCTCTCTCCCTTCCGCCCCTTTTCTCTCTCTCTCTCTCTCTCTCTCTGAGAAACCTTCTCATTTAAGTTTAGTCATCCCCCCTTCTCTCTTCTGCTGTCTCCTCATTATTCTCACTCACTCTCTCCCTTGTTAATTTTTCAATCATCAGTCATTGACGATGGTTTTATTTAAAAAAAAAAAAAAAAAAGCAGCCAATCCAGCCGGAGCTAAATGAGTACCTTTATAGTGAAATATTACCCATATAAAATGTTATGACCCCAAACTGGTAGCAGTAGGGACAAGGAGATAAACTTGGTCCCAAACAGATGGGCTTCTCACTACCTTGTGTCCATTTATGCGTGTGTTTGTGTGTCTGTGTGTGTGTTTTTTCTGTCCAACTGTCTCCATTAGGATAGGAACTAATGGAAAGGTAGCCCTTTGTACTTCTGGTCTCTAAACGATGACACCAGCCTCTTACATGAACACAGCCAGTACATAGTGATACATTATACTTGGATTGGAATATTTTCTGTTGTTCGCCACTGTTCCCTCTGCACACAATGTCAGATGCTGTTGTCACATATGTAGTGTATAAGTACCAGTATGAGTTACAGCATCCTGAGGACGGTATGCAAATTCCTGCCCTAGAGAGGTGCTAAACTTCAAACAGAAAAGAGCTATTACACATACTGTTTCCACTCAAAGTTTGTTTGTTTGTGTGTGTGTTCTTACATGGCTTCTTGGGGGGTAGAGCCAGCTGTGGGTTCAGGTACGGGCTGTTGTCCGCATCTATCCGGCGTTTATATTTCTGTCTCCCACCACGAACCCTGTCCAGACGAACACCTGTGAAAAATGACATTGAGAAGTATACATCAATACACTGTGCGCAACATTTTAAGTCTTTGACTTTTTTGACTACTTAACAACAAGACAAGAAAAATAACAAATCTATTGGTATGCAGGAAGTATAAAAAGAGAGCGCAGAAATGAAAAGAAAGTGTGAAATGGAGGAAGGTTACATGACATATGAGTGTAAAGTGGTGATAATTGTGCTGTTTCAGCACTGTATGAGTGTATGTGTGCGTCTGTTATTCATGCAGGCCCTTTTGTAACTGTCAAGCTTGCTATACTCACTTGCCTCTTTTATTCTACAACAAGACAAATTTATAGGGACACCATCTGACTAAAAGGCCTCTCTCTCTCTCTCTCTCTCTCTCTTGCTCCCTCTCTCACTTTGTCTCTATGGGTTTCTGACTCCTTTCCTGTCTCTTGCCCAATCTCTGTCTCTCTCTGTCTCGTTAATTAATTGACACAAAGGACTCCTAATTTAATTAGGCCTATCTCTTAGGGGATTGGATGTTACCGTGGTTACCACTTAAAGATGGATAAGGAAGACAGAGGTGTCATGTACCCTGAAGGAGGAGAGGAGAGGAGGACTGTAAGAGGGCTGTCAAATGTTTCAAAATCAACCTAAGCTATTATTTTGTATGTAACATTCAGAAATCAAATAAATAATTTGTGGAAAAGATGCAAAAGGTTTCTCTTACCTCAAGTCATTTCCAAGTGTTAACCTAACTTTTTGTTAAATAAATGCAATAATCTTTCAGGCTACTCTGTTTTAACTGTTGTTTCAGTTGACTATGTTTTAACCTGTACCATGTTAGCAGCAGCAGCAGCAGCAGTGGTGGTGTTACTAAAATAAATACAAGCAAATGGGGAGATATTCCAACCAGTGAAAGCCACTAATGATGAACAGACTCTAAGAACACCATCTATAGCAAATTCATCAACAGAGAATCTGAGGGAAAAAAAGTTTGAACATGCTGCTTTAGTGAGTTCAGCTCTTTATGCTTTCAGGTTTCAGGTTTTTATGCTTTCTGTCACTTACAATTTGAAGCTACTGTAAAAGTTAGGAGACAAGTGAGTAAGTGATCTCCAATCTGAATACTGTTGGTTTAAACAACAGTATGCAAAGCAATGTTGTTGAGATGATGGTGACAATAAGCTCAGTTACGGACTACACTACCAATGTGAGATTAAACCAACCAACTCCAACATCACCACTGATTTGTAAGGCTATTTGACACAAAGTGCATTTAAAAAAATAAGGATTTAATTTAAATGTATGGACTGAGAGAAAAAGAAGGAGAGGAGGGAAAAAGGAGTGAGAGAGCAAGAGTAAGATCTGCTCACATGCAGAGATTTAAATCCTCTCAAAAATGTGCTGACCACGTTCAGGACAACACACCAAAGAGATTTTACAGAAAGATTTAGCAACAAAGAAAAAAAAACCATGTCAGGGTGCATGTTTGGGCATTAGGCAGCATTTAGAAGTAGTCATAACTTCATGTGTTCGCTTGTTTTATTTGTGTTTTGTACATTTTGGTGGGTTTTTTGTTCAAAGCATCCTGCAGTCACATGAGTGTACACATTTTTCTGAGGAAATGTATTCACTTAGAAACCTCAAACTAACACAGGAAGCATTCTACTCAGTGAACTGAACACGGCACGCATCTGTGTGTGTGTGTGTGTGTGTGTGTGTGTGTGCTTGAGATGGAGAAAGGTAGACAGAAGGGCTGACAGTCCAGGTACAGTGGGGGGGCCAGTGTCAGCAAACGGTCAAGAAACTCTTAACATCAGGGGGTACAAACCCACTCACACAGTTATTCTCTGCTCTCTCCTTCACACACACACACATTTACACTCACACACTGTCTATGTTTCTCTAACCCACACCCTCATGTTGTGTTTGGGTAAGCCCCGACAAGCAGCTTGCTCAGTCACTACCTGGGTCAATGGCTGGTCAGAAGAGGAGACAGAGACAGAGAGAAAGCAGTACACAGAGTTAGAAAAGGTAGAGGACCACAGAAGCGAGGGGAAGGGATGGGTAGGATGAAAAAAGACTGAATGAATGAATGGGTCAGGGGCAATACATGGAGCTATAAGATGTATTAATTTGCATCCATATAGTGTTGTTAAAATGACAGTTCATACAATACAATTCTTATCTAGCAGAATTTAGGTAAAAATGCAGAGGAGTGTCCAAAAGGTTAGCCTGTCTATTATTTCTCATCATTTACTGGTGAGACAGTAAAATCTGTTTCTACATAACTGGTCCTAAAAAGAAATAAAGTGCATAAAGTTTTTTGGGTGTAATTTAGCTACTCAAAACACACATAATCAACTGAGCAGGACAGATCCACACTCCTACATGAAGCTTTTGTTTGCTATAAAATGAGCCTATGGACAATTTACAGCCAGTGGTTCAGGTACTGTTTAAGCATTTGTATTGTGCATTTTGCCTTTGTGCAATAAAGTAATTAACAAAATTTTCAATGTAAAAAAACACAACACTGACTCTGACAGCCTTCTCAGCGACAGTGTTGTTTACTCAATAAAATGAATATGATAATGATTTATTGATGTTAAAACATCCTATACGTACAGCAACTTTCAAGAAGCAGATATTTCTTCTTTGTGTGTCTCTGGCATACAAAACAAATATACACATATTTTTTCTCTACCACACACAAATTCTGACATGCAGACTCGCGATTTTTCTATTTCTCTTTTCCTTATAACTAAAAGACCCAGTGCTGTGCTGAGCTCACTTCATAAAAAGCCCTCTCTAACTACCTCATCTATTTTCCACCAAATTAACTCTCTCCCAGCGCTGATTAATGATCAAATCTAAATGAATCAAATTAAAAATTGAAAATTATATTTCCAAAGCCCACAAAAAAGAGACAGGAAGAGGCTAGGGGGAGAGTGAGAGTGCTCTACACCTTTTAACAAATGAGCCTTCAAATAATAAAGAATGGGTAAGAGAGGTGGGAAAATGAGGAGAGGAGAGGAGAGGAAAAGGGTTGAGGGAGAGGAAATGTAAGGATCAGAAAAAATAAAAAAAAATGTAAAGAGGAAAAAAAATAGGCTAGGGAAGAACAGAATAATTGAAGAGGGAATGGGTAGGAAATGGAGTAAAAAGATGAGAGAAAAGAAATAAAATTTAGACCGAATTGATAAAAAGCATTAATGGAAGATTATGGTAAAAGAAAGAGAAGAAAAAAGAGAACAGAGGAGAAAAGAGTGGAGCATATATAGGTTGTGAAATAAGAGGAGGAGGTGGTTAAGTAATGGATGGGCTAGTAAACAAAAGACGAAAGGAGAATGAGAAAAATGAAAGGGAGAACGGAGAGAGAAAAGGAGGGATGAAGTGAGGGATAACAAAGGGAAATGAGATAGGAATAGAATAATGAGAGAAAAAGATGGATCCATGAAAGAAAATAAGAAGAAATCCACAGAGGTTAAACACCTTAATTTTATGCTTTAATTATTATGTCAACTAACAGTCCACCTCTACTCAGTCTGCTACTTCTACTTCTACGCACTCACACAGAAACAAATATCAGAGCAAACCAGTTTGAGTTACATAGAGCACAGTGTGAGTAGACTACATTATTAATAAAACCTACACTACCAGGTAAAATTCTTAAGTAACGTATCAGTTTCCATTCACCCTTATATTCATATATGTACTAATATTGCACCACTTTTGTTGCATGCTGGACATACAGTCATGCACACGCACAGATGCACACACACAGTGACAGTGATGAAGGTGAATCCTTCCTATAGTGGAAATATTGCTGTCTGTCAATAGCACGATCTGCACTGATCACATCAGCATAGATTTTACATTGCACTGGCGTCACTGTATCAGTGTGTGTGTGCCTGTGTGCGTGTGTGTGCACGTGTGCTCTTGAAAAGGTGAAGAATTGCGAGTGAAATGCCTTTGACACCTGAGAGGTTTTGAAGAGAGAACCTGCAAGCGTGGAAAGAGAGAGGAAAAGAAGGATGGATCGATTTCAGATGGTCAATGATATGATAAGAGAATGAGCGAATGAAAGAAAGGGAGAAGTGTGGGACAGAGTGGAGAGAGGAGTAGGACGACAAATAAAATTTGATAACAGCAAAGAGAAAGAGGGATGACAAAAAGCACAAGAACACATTTAAAGAGGCACAGACAAGGAAACAGCGAGAGGGCGATGAGGTGAGCGAGAGGAGACAAGAGCAGTTTTATGGTAATTGAAGTTGTAACAGGGTTGAAGTCTCGCTTCCACTTTAGACCAGGTTTTCACCTTATGTTTCTCAGTGTGTGTATTTGGGTGTGTGTTCAACCAACATGCTGATGTAATAACATAAAGGGTTCTCCTATGTGGGTTTAAGAACTGATGTGCAAGTAAACTGGGTAAGACAACAGACTAACATCTTTATGTGTGTATGCGTGTGTGTATCTATGTATCTACTGCATGTAGGAAAGACAATGAAAAAAGTGAGCAAGAGAAAGAAACATAAGTTATATATAGTAAAAATAAAACTACAGGAAAAGCAGAAAAAAAATGTGTGGTTAGTTCAGAATATGAAGAAATCACATCAGGATTCTTGTTGTTTCACATCAGTAAATGTTTGTATGCTCAAATAAAAAAAAGAAAATACACAAAACAGCTTAAGGAAAGAAATATGAAATAAAGAGAGCATGTAAGGGGGGTGAAGGGAAAGGTTAGGAGGAAAGTGTGTGTAGTGTCATGCAGTGACGTGTGTTTAGACCAGAACAGATCAGAACAGCACTGCCTGAGGCAGCAGGCAGGTGGCTGTCACTGGTGTGTGAATGTGTGTGTGTGTGTGTTTCTGTGAATGCAGGCATGTGTGTAAGACTACGCCAGAACCTTAAAAAAGTGTTGCTATTTCCACACTAATGGCCTTTTTTCCTTTAAGGTCATGTTATATGAAATACGCTGAGTTTGATGAGAGCACTGCACTGTCAAAGTGAAAACAACAGCAACATTTTATGAATGAAAATCTTTTTTTGAATAAACAGCAACCTCCAGACAGTTTAATTGTAGCAGTTATATACGATCCATCTCACTGCTCCTCCCATCCATGGTATCTGAATGTGTCTGGATGCGGTTTCTTCCTGCCATATTCCCTCTCCTCTCCTCTCCTCTCCTCTCCTCTCCTCTCCTCTCCTCTCCTCTCCTCTCCTCTCAAGACAAACAGAAACACAGTGTATGTGAAAGAGAGCGGACCACTTAGGCGGATCTCTCGTCAAAGTTTTTTCCATTATCGCTCCCTTCTAGCTGGGATGCAACCAGATGCCACTCACACACAAATGCTCACACACACTCACTCAGGACAGACGCTACAGGGCCAAATTTAGCTACAAGTTTCCCATGGGGGAACACCAGACGCCACCGGTTGTCTGGCGCTCTCCTCCTCTGTTTCCCCGACCTCTCCTCTTGTCTCTACCCCTCTCCCTGTCACTTGCTCCCTCCTCTCTCTCCTCCTCTACTTTCATTCTTTCCTCCTTTTCCTCTTCTTTGTGTATTCTCTCCCTTTATCCCCTATTGTCTCCCAAATCACCTGCTTCTTGTTATTTCATCTTCTTTTTTTATACCCTTTTAATTGCTCATATTTAAAGAAATGTGTCCTTTCTGAGAGACAAATTATCCTTTCATATAGTCAGTATACATGTGTACTGCCAGTCATTTTAATTATGGAGTGTATGACAGCACATGTGTGGATCAATGAGAGTGGATACCAGCAGTCAGGATCGTTGAGCTATAAGGAGAGTTATGACGCACACCACCAGCTGTGTATACACACACACATATAAGCGCCAGCATTCACACAGACTGGGGCCTTCCACCCGATCTCACTCATTAGGTCTTAGAGGCCATGGGGAGCACGGCCAAAGTTGGCATGAGCTGTTAGTGTTTCTGTATGTGTATGTGTGTTTGTGTGTGCATGTGTGGGGCGGTGTGCCAAGGTTTATATTTGCAGTCCGTGGACTTTTCTCTCTAGTCGTCTACCATCTGAATCCAGCTGGCTGTTTATGGCATTATAGAGACGGAGGCTTGGTTTTGGATGCAACACATTCTGTCTGTTTAACCACGAATCATCAGACGTGCCATCATCAAAGCTGCTCTGTTGTAAGGGAGCAAATCTGTCAATATGACCATATGTAGAGTAAACATGCATACAGAATATTGCTGGCTCCTGGATTGTGTGCCTCTGCCAAAGCCTTTCATGTACAAATGTCTGATCTGTGGTTTGTATTCTGTACATGACATTTCCACGAATTAGCACTGATGTTGAATGTATTATGTATGTCTTGCCCTGCCATTTGTGTATAAATTGAAATAACTGTGACAGCTACAGAGTTATTACCGTTGTTTTTGGGTTGGAAATCATTTGTCAAATAAACAAATGCATTTTCTGATGTTAGCATTTGTTAAAAATCACTTTCATTAATTTTCATGAAATCTTTTACCTGCAATCATACCACTGCTCTCTTATTCCCACCTCCCCTTTTTCTGGGCAGATTTAAGCCCCGCCCCTGTGACCTTTCAGTCTTCAGCTGACGCATCATTATGACCTCATTAAAAATGGACAGACAGCCATTGCCAGAGGGGAAGTTCTCATAATATAGTCAGGCCTTTTAATTGCCTTGCTCCAGAAATTAGCTGCTACATATTGGTGGGTGGGTGCCCCATGTTCGTTTCTCCCTTCAGTTTACCCTCTCCTCTCCTCTCCTCTCTTCTCCTCTCCTCTCCTCTCCTCTTCACAGTAGAGGGTGAGAATATCTGATATGCCACACAGACTGAGTGTGTGTGTGTGTTTATTCATAAGATCAGGTGTGTGTTTAAGAGAACGTGTAAAGAAACGGCTCCACTCCACTCAGTTGGTTTACTGACCCTCTGGCCTCTTGTTCTCCCCTCTCTCTGTCATACACACACACACACACACTTCTTGCTGCCTCACTTGCTCTTCATCTCACCCTCTCTGTCTCCCAGGGCGACAAAGCTAATTTGAGGCAGATCTTGCCCTAAGGGGTAAACTTCAGTACACACGCACACACACATGAACACACACACACCCGCCACACTTCCTCTACCCTTCCCACTTTATCTTCACCTTTCTCCCGTGAGCTAGCCCCTGACAACCACAGTTAGCTCTGATGCTAACTGATCTAGCCACTTACCATTATCATCTATTCAGTTCCGCTGCAACAATGAAACATGGTAGGCAATACTCTTAAATGTTGTGTGTGCAAAAGACTGTTAGTTCAGAGTGATAACATCAGCATAACACCGCCCTAAGTCATATTGTACGTTGCTCTTTAGAAAGCTGTACGTTATTATTAATCCACCATAAACTGTCATTCAACACGAGGAACTAACATAATGTATTTTGCAAATAACCTAACCAAAGAATATCTCCTTGGAGAAACTCATTAACAATCTCACCTTCTTTGCTAACAAAACACAAATATCTTAAGTAATTTACACAATGAAATAATTTCCTGGCTAGATCTTTTATATTTTTATATTTTTGTCTTAATAATTCAACGGGATGTTTGAGGAAATTTGCATTTACATTTACATTTACAAATTTGGAAAAAGCTTTTATCCATAGCGACTGACAAGTAAGGGACAATATTAGTATTATTTATTTAGTTTACCCAGAGCATTCACTAGTTCTTTATAAATACATAGCCTACATTTATACACCTCGAGCAGAATAAAGCAAAGGTGAAGAGCTATGTTTAGCTCTTTTATATAGCTGTTGATCTTTTCCAAATTTCCCATGGGTTCAAAAGGAGTGAAAATGAAAAAATATAAGAAAATGGATGTATCAATTTTCCAAATGACCCTTATTCATATGTAGAGCGGGACCCCCTGTATTAAATTCACACCCAGCACAACAAATGGGGCGGCTGTGGTCTGTCACGTTGATGTATATATATGTAGGCCTAGGTGTATGTATGTGTGCATGTGTGTGTGTGTGTGCATGATCTATGTATGTGGAGCAGGGAAGCAGTGGCAACAAAAGGCAGCTATTTGTTTGCCTGCTCAGGACACACACACACACACACACACACACACACACACACACACACCCTCTCTTGTTCTGTTTTCCATTGTCTTTCTAAGCTTCCTCATCACTGAGAGTTTAACTAAATCTAGTTAAAAAAGTATTTAAGATTAAGTGTTTTATTAAAAGGAAATGATCAGTAAAAAATATATTCCCTTGTATATGATATGTTTGTTTGGAGTTTATTGACAAGGTTGATGTGGTTTCTGTGTCAAGTAGGAAGTTGCACTGTAAGCTGTGTGAACTGGAAGAGTATTGAAGCTGCCAATATTACATGTACTTACATGTGTGTGTATGTGTGTGTGTGTGTGTTTGTGGCCACACACACACATACACACACATGTAAGACAGACAAAACAGAAGATGAGACATTGGTTCTGCCTATGTCAGATCAACCGGGAGCACAAGTGCTTCAACAGCAGCTTGTTGGGAGTGTGTGTGTTTGTGAGTTTGTGTGTGTGCAAAACAGAGAGAGCAGTGAGAGCAGTTTTGCAGTGAAGTGTAATCTGTTCTGCTGGAGGTAGTGATGATATACATGAATAATGATAGACATGAATTTTCTGATGGTGTGTGTTTGGGCTTAAGTGTCTGAAGGTGTAAGCCTAATTGAGAAGTTTTCTTAACTCTACCTTCCCTTTTACTGCATTTTGTTGCTTGGAAAAGTGAAAGACAGAATATTTTTAAGACACTGACAAGTTCCAGCCAAGTGAAAAAGTTTGGCATGGTGTAAATTTGATCTTATTTAATTTGAGCCTTTTTATGACAATAAAGACTGTATCTATGGTGGTTGGCAAATTTATCCTCAGTCTAGCGCGGAGGGCCTGCAAACGTACAAGGGATAATCGCCATCTTGTCCCGTATTTTAAAATGATTGAATTTCAGTCATTAGATCTTTGAAAATGTTTGTTTAGTTTCAGTTGATGTAAAATAAAGACAGTCTTTTCGTTGAAGGTAATACTTGCGTTTGAAAAGATTTTTATGTAGGTACAATGGTTTTGTTATCTATTGTTCATATAAGTTTGGGTGGGTGAAAAGCTGCAGGTAAGGGTGGGTGTCATGTTACCAACAGGATACAGAGAACAGTGAAGTGAAGAGGAGAATGGATGGATGAAAGGCATAAGAGAAGCGACACAATACAATGCATTTAATACAATACAATAATATTGAGTGGGAGAATTGGAGGGAGAGATGAAGACAGGAATGGATGGAGGGAGGGCTGGCAGGCGTCGGCAGAGGCACGCTCCCTGACCACTGTAAGGAAGGGGGCGTAGGCCAGGTCTCCCATCAATTACAACCTTGACCCTCCTCTCTTCTCCTTTCTCTCTCTCACACACTTTCTGCTTCATTCAACCATCCTCCCCCTGCCTCTCATCCTCCCCTGGTCCCTCTCCTCTGCTCCTATAAATCAATCTCTTCTCCCTCCCCTCCTCCCTCCCCTTAGGTTTCCTCCACCTTCCCCCTCCAACTATGCCTCTCTCTCTCTATCGGCCCTCGTCTTCATCCCTCGCCACTCCTCTCCCTCCTTTCATCGTTGGAAGTGCAGTGGGAGTAGAAAGGTCAGAGGTGGGCAGACAAGAGGGAGAGTAAGAGGCAGACGCAACGAGGGAGTGCAAAAACGAGAGAGTGAGTGTATTTAATCAAAGTGGTGTGGGAGAAGATAATATCTCTTTTTTTTGTACTTTCCACCACTGAAAAACTGCTGAGTGTGAGTGTCATAATTAGCCTGTAATTTCTTTCTTTACCTTATTTAGGTGAAGTAAATCAAGGATGTAGTCAGTGTCCGGAAGTGGGTCTTTGTGTTTGTGTATGCTACGCAGCCTCAGAAACTACTGTATGTAACTTGTGTATGTGGAAGTGAAAGGTGAACATACCCAGTGAAAGAATGTAAATCAGTGTTAAGCAATTAAGTGTTGATATGGACATGGAAGTGAGAAGGCAACAAGAGGCATCTGATGCAGATAGAAATAGATTACAATATACTGTGTAAAAGAAGTATTAACAATCGCTTTGAGGTGCCACATGTAGGATTATTCAACATCAATAAATCACAGTCATATTTTGACATGATATCTTAGTTGAACTTATGTAATGTTACATTAAATCTTCTATAGCAGGGGTGCCCAATACGTCGATCGTGATCTACTGGTCGATCGCAAGAGGAGTGCAGGTAGATCGCATGGAACTCCCAATGAAGTTGAGGAAAAAATGTAGATCGCACGGCATTAAAAGAAGTAGAATCTACTTCTTTTCAACTTCATTGGGAGTTCCGTGCGATCTACTTGCACTCCTCTTGCGATCGACCAGTAGATCGTGATCGACGTATTGGGCACCCCTGTTCTATAGCTTTCACATTTACCTTACCATGTGTCATGAAGAGAAATTGCAGCCATCCTCTAAAACAATATCTCTGGCTGTCATAAATCAATCTAGCAGATCACTTGCAGATTTAACACGGTGGCAGATTATGCAAAATGCTGCATCGAGTCTGGTAGAAGTTGCTAATCTTATCAGTACTGGCTTCTAATAAATATGTAATAGGCTTTGGAATGCTACATGTAGCACAGTTAATGGAGAAAGATAAGTAAGAGACCTTTTCCCTTACCCTCCCTCAGCATGCCCACAGTCAGACACTTCATGAAGCGACAGGCCTGGCACGACTTGCGTCTCCTCTTGGTGATCTCACATTCATTGGTGGCTGGACAGCTGTACTCAATGTTGCCTGTGGCATGTAGACATGTTGGAGGAAGACAGGCAGAAAGTTTTCATTTCAGATAGATACATTAACAGACATGTGGGCAGACAACCTGCTAGATAGCAGTATCCAGCAAATCCTGCTACATGAAGACATAACCAAAAATATAATATATGGTTTACTTAAATGAATAAAAAAGGACAAATAGAAAGAAAAAGGATAGTTGCAGATAGACATGGGTACACGTATGTGATAAAATAATCCCTTATGAATATTGATTTAGCTACCTTAATCTATGAGTCTATGAAGATGGTGTGCATGTGTTATCGCAACAGCAAGGTGAGGTTGTGTGACTAAGTGCAGTTTGCTCTCAACAACACTTCAGTGCAGAGCTGAGGCTAAGATTATTAGCTGATGTAAGTCTATTAACTTCACAACCCTGGCCAACAAAAACCACACCTCAAGTGTGTCAAGGCTAATACCACTTTTACCTTAAATTGTTGGCTGCCTCACTACTTCTTTTCACCATGTTATAGGTAACTTACTTTCCAATAGGCATATTACTACAATATAGTCAATATATTCAATATTTATAATATCTCTCTTTTGTTCCTCTTTCTTTTACTGCACTCTCCCATCTCTGTTTGCATCTTCCTACTTCTATGCTGTCATACCCTTTGTCTATGCAAATTTCAGACCCTGTGTATTTTACTTTGATACTTTGACCTGACTCTCCTCCATCTCTGCTCATTTATCCTACACCTACGGTATTAATTTGCTTCCATACAGGTAAACGCACAGTTATGGATTTGTTAGTGAACGTTTAGACTGTTACAGAATTATTCCAACGGGTTTCTCTGTTCAGGAAGGTTTTTATCTTGTCTGAACTATGTTGTGATGTGAACCATAAAACCCTTATTTCTCATCCCTTCTGTGCCCAGCTGACAACTACAGTAGCCCAGACAGCCAGTGCATCTCCCACTGAAACACAGTAAACAGTGATCACTATTGACTGCTGCTGTGGAGAGGATGCTTCTCATTACTGGCCTGATTAAGGGGGCTAGTTAGCTTGGGAAAAGGCTAAATGCACAAACACTTCTTAATGGGTAACAAGACGCTCATTAATCGAACTTATTAAAGTAAAGGCTAAACATGCTAAATGCTGGGGGAGCCCATACAGTCTAATGGACACTACTAATGGGACTAGTTAGCTTACACCCAACCTTTACATGTAGATGATAGAGGAGGAGTAAATTAATTCAGCAATTAAGACAGACACTTACCTACCACTAAGGCTAAATGCGCTAATGCCATGACTGTGTCGGTTAATTGGTAGTCAGTCAAAGGCCTTATTAGTGCACGGCTAAACAGGCAAGCACTGCAAAATGGATAACTGCAGTGAAAAGCCACTTACAGGGCATGTGTTAAACCCCCAGTGAGAAAAAAAAACATTTTAATGGCAAACCCCCCCCCCCCCCCCAAAAAAAAACGTTAACGGCAACAAATGTTGAATGCTACTATGGAAATGGACATGAATAAGCAATAATAATAATGCATGTTATTTGTTGATTAAAGTTACCCCCTGACAGAAACAACAATATAAGGGGTAGTTGATATTACAGACTGTATATATTCAGAATGGGGGTAGGTACTGTAAGCTTACGTTGCAGGCCAGTGTAAAGGTGTGATATAGAAATATATAACCCCAGTGTCATCTGGCTCTCTACCCTTTGCATGCTCGGACATAAACATCCTGCTTTAGAGTAGGGGTATAGGGTGGGAATTAGTAAAAAAGGGTTTGTATCAGAATGTCATATCTGTCACTCTCTGTGTCTTTATTTCTATCTTTATTGTGCACTGGGGTGGGCTTAGAGCAGAGAGGTCCTCCTATGTATAATGTGTGACTTTGTATGTGTGTGTGTGTGTGTGTGTGTGTGTTGGTGTGAGCGAGGGGGGATATATAAGGGTTTCAAATCCCCTGCAATCTCCTTTGGAATGTATTTGTATGTCCACCTGCTGCATGACAATTGACCACCATTGTACAGACTGTGTAATATGAATGTTTATGTGTGTGCTTTGGCCTGTTGTCCTCTTTGTGCTGTATCTCTTTCTGCCTCTCCTGAAGATACAACAACAACAACTTTGTCTTGACATGAACTCATCATCCCCCTCCTATTTGCTTTCCAGTTTCAACTGGAGAGCAACACAAAATATAGGTAGAGGACGAGGGAGGTGACAAAGTGACAATGTATAACTTAGCTTGGGACACCCTTTACCATTTAAAATAAAAATATAAAAAACATGCAAATATGTATTTGCAAATTTACCATTGTTTAAATATTGAGGAACTTGGTTATTTTCTTTGAGGCAGTATAAACAGAACTTTCACATGGATTTGTTTTACCGTCTCTCCCCCATTTCACTATACCTTTTAGTCATTCTTTTGCTGTACACCTAAACCATCTATCCCATCATCCTCTTTACTGGTCTCCCCCACTTTTCTCTTTTGCTCTTGCCACCTCTCTCTTCCCATTTCATTGCCCTATCCCTCCCTATCCCACACTTTGCCCTCCTCCTCACTCCCCTTTATCCCTCTCTCTCAATAAGGGAGTGATAGATGCAGGTTGTCAGGTGTCGCTGGACTGACGCCACAAAAACAGCAGCTGCCAGAGCCACTTCCTCCATGCTGCGACACACACAAGCACACACACACCAACACACACATACCACTAATTCCTTCCTACATCTATGTGCCCAATTCCTCCCACCCCTCCACCTTCTCTCTTCTTTCTGTCATTCCTTGTCTCAAGTTATTGTTTATCCTAACGGGTGTACCCTCTCCTCTCCTCTCCTCTCCTCTCCTCTCCTCTCCTCTCCTCTTCTCTCCTCTCCTCTCCTCTCCTCTCCTCTCATCTCCTCTCCCACCCCATGCTCTCCTCCCTGTCCAGCTGGAGGTGTTTTTTTGGTGATTACCTGCAGTTTTATTGGCTAATGGGTTGAAACATACCAATATGTCTGCTGCTGCCCATCTGAGGCTGGCCTTGCTTTCCAGCCAAGATACACACACTAACTCACAACTGCACATAAACACAAGCGTATGTGCAAAGATGTACACATAACCTGCACTCATTTACATTTGGATGAGCAAAAGCCCACACACAGACACATAGGCTAACACACATCCACACTGTCCATGGATGAGTTTGGCTGGTGTGGCAGCCAAAGATAATGTCATGACCCATTTGTTCCAAGACTGTTCAGTCTGCATCCAAGCAGTAGTACTGTAGCACAGACATTGATTAAAAAAGTGCTTAGATTAGTCATTAACAATGCTTTGCAAGGCTAGATTTTCTGACTAAATTATTAACAAATAAAGCTTTGCCCACTCAAGCTCAGAAAATTACTGGTGTAAATTCATAGCCCATAATTTCATCTAGCAAACTTTAATTTCTAAATGTTGATTTTGATCAAGAATGTAAAATAATGATGGTAAATTTTTAAATTGGGTGACATTCCCCTTTTAAATATTTCAGTACATCCCACTGGAGGGATATACATGCTTTGCCTCATCACAACCTTTCGTGACAACTGCCCTGTGCCTTGCTTTGCCAAAGTCTTGACCCATAACTTCTACCTCTGGCCTTCCTGATCTGCAACATGTCCACTACAGGAGACTGGAGGATTACAAATATAAGGAGAGGTCAGAGAGAGGTCAGAGTGCATTGCTTTTAATCTATTCGAGGTCATACTCTAAAGAGGTGTCATATCTATATGTTTTCTGGGCTATTGTATTTAATTTGTAACTGTGTGCTCACCTGTGTAGCCTTTAACAAGCCCTCTAAATGAAATCCGACATCTGGAATTGGTCAACAATTAGATGCTGCAGCAATGACACATTAGGGGTTAAACCTATACAAAGAGTGACTGCAAGGTCATGTGTGTGTCTGTCTGCTCAGGTATGCTGGTGTCTATGTGTGAATGTGCTTCTGCGAGTTTATGTTTGTGTGTGTGAGTGTGTCTCTACCTTTATCTCTGTATGTGTGTGCTCCAATCTCTTTGTCAGGATTTCACCATGTTCTGATCTCATCCCATAATAAATACACACAGGTCATCTCTAGGTAGTGGTGACCATCTAGTGGATGTAAGACTTCCAACCCCCCACATCTCCCTGTCGCTCTCTCGCTCTCTCTGGGGCTTTACTGGGAAAGCTGCTTATCGGAGGCAAAAGAAAGCTGCGACAGATAGGTGGGTGGATGGAAAGGCAGATAGATGAATCCTGTCTGATATGACTGACTGACTGACTGACTCAATGGATCGATGACGGCTGGCTGGCCAACTGGTAGCTTGGTTATTGCACTGGCTGACTGACTGACAAGAGAGCTGTCCTGCTGAGTGATGGGCCCTATTAATTATCTAAACAAATAAAATCATAAAAGATTATTACTCAAACATAAAGCCTTCTGATGTTTATCACCAACTTTGCACCTTGGGGGCCTTAATAAGGAAAAAAAAATCCATGGCTTTTCTCAAATTTCGCATACCTGCAAGTGCTTTGAGTTGTATTCTGTATGTTTCTTATTGAAATAACCAGGGGCAATAGTGAACTGATCCTACTAACAAGACTGTCTATAGCCAATGCCTGATATAGCTTATTCCTCTGTGCCACAGAGCTTCATTGTTGTCCAAAGAATATAAAAAATATGTCAGTGAGCTCCACTGTTGCACTGGCTGACATGTTTTTTTCTGTATGATCAAAACGGACAACGTAGTTTTCCTTAAGTTATTTCCTCTGTCCATACACTCTCTTGCTGCCGTAAGTTCTTGCTGAAGGACCAAAGCAGTGGCTGAAAGTATGCCCCAAATGTTTGCCAAAAACCTATGGTATCTACCTGTTTTAAGAAAAATTATGTGAATTATATTATATGTTATGCGGGTATTTAAACCAAGGTGCATACATTTCATATCTGTTTTGAAAGGCTAATGTCCTGGCTAAGGGCCATGGAAAGAGGCAATCAATCTACTATCTGTTGTGGAGAGAAACCTATGTAAAACCTAATGAATTCATCAACTAAGGTGTACAATTTGTAAAAGTGCTACCATTTCTGAAATTACATACACTTTAAAAGTCAATAATATTCCACATGTTGTATCAGACTTATTGTTACACTGGATGGACCAGTGAACAAATGGCTGACTAACTGGCTTGCTTTTGCTTTATGGCTGATATGGTTGTCTGTAAGACTGACCTATACTGTGTCTACAAGGGTAAATGAAGGATATAATGGTGATGTCTACAAAATCTGAGGACCATAGTGCAAATACCTGTGCACTTCCTGAACTACTTCTAACCCTAACAAGAGACGAGCAAGCGATTACTGAGCCTAATTCCTGGCTCTTTTCTCATCATGTGGATTACTGCTCTATCCTTTCTCTCCTCTACCCCTAAACTGAACTCCTAACCCCACAGACATGACCCCTGACCTTCCTCTGACACTACATTATCTCTGAGACAACAGGCTTATAGCTAACACTCTTCCTGTGAAGCATAAGCAGCTAGATCTAGGAATACAAACACTACCTGGAAATTACATTTTGCTGTTAATGACAAAGAGGTCAAGGTTGAGGGTGAAAGGGGGGCGTGTCTGTGAGTTCGTCTGTATGCATGAACCTGACTAGAGGGGTGAAGGAGAGTCAAAAAATAGACTCTGGTGGGTGTCCTGGTGGCTCACTTAGCAGACAGAGGAGACATGCCACATAAAAATCTGGGTTCACATCTGGCCTGGGGCTTTTATCGTATGTCCTGGATCTAGTATAGGGACCCAGGTGCATGTGCCTGTGTGGAAGAGTGCATTTCATTTAAAACATACTCTGTGTTTTAGGTGCTGTGTGTGTAATATTTCTCTTCACCTTTAACCTCTGACCTTGCACTCTCTTAAGCCAACACTGATGTGTTCTTTTGCTGTGAAGATCTTTCATGTACTTTCATAGATTCATAAATGCAAATTTGGAAGAAATCTAAATGAAATAACAAAACTTTTGCTGACAGTCTTTAAGATCTGTCATTGAGTCAGTTCAACACCAAATAGATCACAACATATTGTAATTGTCTACAGTTTTAACAGATATTAATCTAAACCAACAGAGACGTCCACATTATTTGTTACATTAAACAGAGCCACTAAAACAAGACAGAGACAAGTGATGAAATGAAACCAAACCTGTGATGATGGAGCTGATACAGCAAGAGACAAAACAGACATGTAGACAGACAAACAGAGATAAGGCAAAATGGAAGCCAACCTTGGATGGTGCGTTTGAAGAAGGCCTTGCAGGCCTCACAGGATGCCACTCCATAGTGGTACCCTGACGCAATGTCCCCACACACCAGACACAGCCTCTTGGGCATTGAATTCAGCATGTACTCGCACTTAATCTGTGAATCTTCCCCAATAGTTGATGAACAGTCCTCGTAACGCTTTGATCCAGGGCCGCCAGCAGGACCCAGGGGCCCTGTGTTGGAGCCATAAAGGCTCGGGGAGTCTAAGCCGTTGGGGTGGCCGTTCATCGTGGACGAATATGAGCCTGAAGCGTCACTGGAGCCACCAGGGGAGTGATGGTTTAGACTGTCAGTCAGGGAGGCAGGACTAGACGGCTCAGTCTTTATGTAAGAGGACGGACAGTTGGACTCAAGGTGGCGCTCCTTACTGGACATTCTGCAGAGAAGCCTGAGGGAGTGAGACAGGAACAGATAGAAGAAGACGAGGAAGAATAGTATTACAAAAAAATGTAAATATGATGGATATTTATAAAGGAAATCTAGGAGAGGGACAGAGGAAAGGCAGAACTCGAGGAAAAGAGAGGATACAGTCAAGTTCAGCAAAAGAAATTCATTTTTTGAAAGTCGAATCACAGCACAGCTTGTATTTCCTCGCTCTCACTTTCTATGATGGATTCATATTTATGATGTGATATCCAAACATCAGATTTTTACTCTGCTTTGTCATAGAAATGATAAGAGAAAGAAAGGAGAGAGTAAGAGACATAAGTAAGAAAAAGAAATACATTGTGGGTCATTAGTGGGTAGCAGAGAAGCAGCTATAGTACCACACAGTCACACAAACACATACACACGCTCAGGGCCGATGGTCATCCGTCACTCTCCAGTCAATAGCAGTTTGTTCTACATGAAGGTAATCAGTAAGCAGCCTCTGTGCTGCTCAATCATCCCAAAGACAGCCTCACACATACAAGGGTGCCCACACACACACCCACACACACACACACACACACACACACATACATACACACATACACACATACACACAGAGACACAGATTCAAACATGGTCATATTCAGGCACACACTGACAGCTTAAGATGTTAGGTGAAGTCATACAATACAAGAATGTATTTTTAAAAAACTAACAATAAAACAAAATCTCTACTAATCTGTGCAGAGCTAGTGCTGTGTTTCTCTCCTCATCTCTTGTTCTTCTCTGCTGACTCTCCTTTCCTCTATCCTGCTTCTCCAGCTTTCTCCCTCTCTCCTCTCCCTTCTTCCTCTCCCTAAGGAGGCTGACTGGTGTCTTGTTAATGGCAGTTGTAATTAACAGCTATCTTCTCTGTGTCCATATCTCTCCATCCTTCCCTTTGTCTACCTTACTATCTATCTGCCTGTCTCCATATCACTTCCTATTCACTGCCATCTCTCTCTTTCTCTTTCCTTTTGCATTACCACTCTCTATCCCTCTAACCCTGCCCTCCCTCCCTTCTCTCTCTTTTCATTGTTAAAAGCAGAAAGCACAAAAGGGGTTTTTAATTAAGGCAGGATGCTGCTAAACGAGGGGCTTCTAAAGTCCAGTCGGCCTGTAAAAGATCCCTGTTCTACAGGGACCCATAAAACACAGACAGTGTCTTGACGGAGAATGGAGAGCCAGTCGGGTGAAGGAAGGGGTGGGGGTGTGGGGAATGGATATAGACAGGAAAACAGGTAGGCAGACAGGCAGCCAAAGCAAGAGACAGACAGACTGGGAGAAGGAGAGATTGTGGGGTTGTGGGGCTGCAATGACTGATGATCGTAAAATGACAGACAGCACTTTCAGATCTGGTTGTTCGGTTTCTAATGAGCTGCAGAGATTTAATGTATTTGATGTGCAGAAAAATGAGACAAAGCGTGAGGCAACAATGCTCCTTTCCCAAAAATTCAGTGCTTTCTCTTGCATCAGTTTTTTCTTTCATTAAGTGACATGACATTTATGATGTAGCCTACAGTACTTTGCCCCCCCTCCCCTTTTCATCATATATTTCATTCCCTCCATCCCTTCCTCCCCCCTCTTATTAATCCTGGCTTTGTGGTATTCACCAATGTCTATAAATCCATTTATCTGATGCTACGGTAGGCCTTTAGTTTAAAATGAGAGGGACAGAGAGAGAGGTTTGGACACAAATTGAGAAAGAGGAAGGGAAGTAAAACAGGACAAGGGGAGTTGATGGGAGGATATAGAAGGAGAAAACAGGTAGAATAAACAAGGAAGAAATTAATGTAAACATGGAAAAGAGTGATGGGATGATGAGAGATTGCAGAGGGTTGTCATGTTCTAGTAGAGGGAGAGAAAACACAGTGGTGGGAGAAAAAGAGACTAGACCCATTTAAGTAGATGGTGTGATGGTGATGATTTAATCTCTCCTTTTTCACTCTTTATGCTCTTTTGTGCCCCCTCCCTTCGACCGTCAATCCCTCTGAGTACCATTAAGTGAAAGAGTTTAAGTGCCAAAAGATCTCAGGTGCTTTTTTCCTTCTCTCTCTCAAATTCTCATCTATCTCTCTTTCCCTCTTCCTTTCCATTCCTCCTCTTTGCCCCATCTCTCCTTTTCCTTTCCTCTATCATCTCTCTCTCTCTCTCTCTCTCTCACTCTGCTTATAAATGAAAAATAATGGCAGTCGAAGGGGGAGGAATAAAAAGAATAAAAAAGAAGACATGCGTGCAGAGGAGAGGAGCAGAGGAAAGAAGATTAAGAAATCACAGCCAGTGCGCTGTGCGGAGCGAGAGGTTGAATGCATTTATGTATGTATGTTATCAGTATAATTATGGCGCTATGTAGCGACGGCTCAGTGCTGAAAGAGCAGTCTTATTGTGCCTGTCTGCTCTTCAGATGAGTAAGGAGAGAGAGGGAAGGGGGTGGGTCTCATTTTTTATCAATTCTTTATATTTTTAGGTGTTTAAAGAGATTTATATAAAGAGGAAAAGGCTTGAGTGTATTTCTTTTTCTTTTTGTATTTTCACAAAGACGTGAGTAGTGTGTTATGAGATGATTCCAGTAAAACCCAAAGAACAGCAGTAATCAGATTTCAGTATTAGCTGTTTTACTTAATTCTGTTATAGAAAAAGGGTTTAGGATTTCATTTTCTTTCATTTTGTACATTTTTATGTACTTCAGAGGAAGAGAACCGTATAAATGTTTTTGTATAGCATGAATAAAAAGGAATGTAACTTCTGTGTACCTGTCCTCAAATTGTCATAAATCACCAGTAAGTAAGTGTTTCTGTTGTTTAATTGTTACATATTTTGTGTGATTTCAGACAGAAACTTACTAAAGTTTTTTTTTTTTCAGATCTTTGAAGTAGTTTCATAGTAAATCAGAGTAAATCCATTGCAGTAAGGTAAGGATTTACATATGTAAATTGGCCATACACTGTTTAGTTTCAGATATTCAGCTGGCCCTATTTACCTGTCTCTTACTGAGAGAGAACACTCACACACACACACCAGAGAGATTACCACCTTCCCTTGTCTCCATTTCCCGCTCGCTCCCTGTCATTTTCTCTTTCTCTTTTCCTTTTTCTTGAAGAAAAGCACAGTGACTCATGAAACAGAGATAAACATGAGGGGCCATGGAGAGAGAGCACAGCAGAAAAAACAGAATGACATGGAGGAGAGAAAGAAAGAAAAAAGTTTTTTTTTTCTTCTGTGTCTTGAAGGAAGGTGGGCCACTATAGTATGACAAGCTGTCATTAGAGTGGTGGGCTGATGCAGTGCCCTGACAACTGGCAGGGACAAACATACAATCATCGTATTAGAGCAACTACTCTCTGTGTGTCTCGGTGCTGTTGGCTGTGTGCTCCTTCACTCTGTGTTTCTGTTTGCGCTTGCACTCTTTTATTATATACAATCTTTGTATGACTGCCTCGCTAGATGGCAGCCATAAACACAAACTGATCCTCAAACAACTCCCAACTGTTTTTGCCCCCCCCCCCCAGGTTAGACAAGAGAAGAGAAGAGAAGAGAAGAGAAGAGAAGAGAAGAGAAGAGAAGAGAAGAGAAGAGAAGAGAAGAGAAGAGAAGAGAAGATGTAAGTAGCTGTGAGTTGTATGAAGGATTTACAATGGATAGTCTTGGTTTCATTCTAACATTTTCCTTTCTCTACCCAATCAGAGGCCTAGAAAATGTTTAATTTATTCACAACTATTCTTACTGTCTGTGCCCTCTGGACTTGTCATGTTCCAGATAAAAAAAAAAATCATCATAACAAATAATATTAATGGTCAAACAACCAAAATATGATTGATCATAAAGCATTTTTTAAAGAAAAAGTCCCATGGAAAAAGCGATAAAAATGAGTACAGAAGAATAAGGGGAGTGAGGAAAGAGAAGTGGTAGCAGTAGAGACAGAGAACGGAGAAGTGCTGACAATGTAGCTACCACGGGTTGGCTAATACCTTTCCATCACACCAAGCATTGTGCTCTCGATGCTGATAAGAACACGCAGTCCAATAAGCAAAAAGAAAAAAAAAAAAAAGTAAGAGAAAAAAACCTTACACAATTCTATCTAGATGATACTGGCAATGCTTTGGGATGGACGAGAGAGTGAAGGAAGGATGGAAGACAGAACAGAAAATACATTGAATTAAAAAATGGAGTGAGGACGGGAATAGGAGCAAAAAAAATGTCTTTACATTTCCATAGTTAAATGAACAGAATGATTTCATCAACAGACTGAATTGTTATTTCAGTCCTCACACTCCTCTGTTTATTTTTATTTCTTTGCTCTGTTCTCTCCCCATTTTATTCCCTTTTCAATGCTCTCCTATCTGTGGAGGGTTGTTGAACTGCGTGTCAGCTTGTTAGTCTGATACATGCACTGGTGAGTGTGCACATATACGCGCAAAAACACACATGTAAGCTTGACTTGTGCACTCATTGGTTGAAAAGGAGCTGGTTAATGTTGCTGTTAAAGAATCACAGCGAGAACACACTTTCTGTTTTCTGGTATCTGAAACAAACAAATGCGCAGACACATATAAGAAAAAAAACAACTTTTTTTGTCTGACTTTGTGGCATTTTTTGAGTTGGTGTTAATTGAATCAGTATTTTTACACTCATCCTGTGTGTGTGTGTGTGTGTGTGTGTAGTTCAAAGGCAGAGAAATAGAGCACAGGATTGAAAGAATAATCTGTGTGTTGCTGTGTAGTGTTGAGGCGCGTTTGTGTGAGTGCGTGTGTTTGAGTTCAGCTCCACAGACCCGCAGTGTGTCAATGATTATAGTTGTTTTCAGGGACAAAAATGAATAAAATACAAAATAAAAACTCACGCAGCGACAGTCAATCTAAACCACTCTCCCTCCCACTGAGCTCTCTCTCGCCCTCTCCTTCCTGCTCTCTTTGGGTCTCTCTCTTTCTCTCTCTCTGTCGTTGTTTCTACTTCTCACTCACAAACACACTCTATCATTGCTTCTCTCTCTTTCTCGTACATCCACACCCCATCCCACACACCACCTTACACCCCACTCAAATACACACACACACACACTCACACACACACACACACACACACACACACACACACACACACACGCCAGGGAGCAGATCAATTGTTACAGTGTTAGTCGGGCAGGAAACCTGTAATTCACTTCATTGGCTGCAGAATAAACCCCTGATTACATACAATCAATGTGATAATGGCTAAAACACATTCTGCCCAATGGGCTGTTGGGCTGTAAAGACCAGCAGAGGAGAGGAAATGTGTGTGTGTGTCTATATCCCTGAGTGTATGTATTTGTGACCGTGTGTTTAGACACAACGACTCCTACGTATGAATCCTAATGTGACAAACACGTACCTATACATCTGTGCTGAGGATGACTATCCACAGACACTACACACATGCACAGGTGTGAAATGAATTGGGTAAGACTTTCAGAGGCACACTGGTGGGGCTAAAGCTGTTATGATGCATCCTGGGGTTTGTAAAGTTTACACACACACACACACACACACACACACACACACACACACACACACACACACACACATTCTCCAGATGTGAATGGATAAACTGTGGGAGACAGAACACACAGAGCAGACTCAGCCAAACACTATTGATTAAGAATCATGTGCTTTCCAAACTGCAGACTGCAAACTATTTGGGAATATCATGTTGAAACTGGTCACATCAATGCAATTCATGTGCCTCAAATCATCACATGGTACTGCTGTGAAACCTGTTTCATGTGCTTTCCTCTCTTTTCATTTTGTCTGTTCTCTGCTTTATTTTACAATTTGAAGGCAGTTCGTTTTTCTCTCAAAGTCCTAAATGGTTCGTGTACAGGATCATTTAGATTTGAGAGCCTGACTGTGTTGGTGTGGTAAGTGTAGCCTTTAAGTGAAAAGATATAAAGAGGGTAAGCTTGTACAGGGCAAAAACGTAAGGCAGTGCACTGTTAACCCTGGGTGTGTGTGTGTGTGTGTGTGTGTGTGTCAGATGGGAATCTTGATGATTTAGGTCATTTTCTTGCGGAGCAGTAGCTGATAAGTGTGTTGCTGCCAGCCACTATCTTTGTCACCATGTCTCTCTCTCTCCTTACCTTTCTCTTTGTGTCTCTCCCTCTCTTTCTGTCACCTTTATCTGCTTTGTGTCATTGTATTTGTAAGGGTGGTTGTCTACTGTAAGAACAGTGCTTCAACCCTCTACAACAGCTCAACTCCAGTGTGCTGCACATCTGGAGTACAGTAAACACAAACTGTTAACTAGATTAAAGTATTTATTTGATTAATAAACAAATACGTAGGTTACTGCAAATTGGATATCTAATTCAGTTCTATTTTGGGTCTTGGCAGACTAAAGTGCATACCATGTACTTGTAGTGACCTCCAGCCTTTTACTGGAAAGGCTGAAGAGTGGAAATCAATGAAATTACTGAATGCATCCTCTTGTTAGGTAAACCTGTTTACCACAAGATACTGCACATGGCAAACATGAAATTGCTACTCCTTCTTTTCATCAGAACATGTAATGACCAATATATTCATAAATACTCATTTGTTTAAATGATGTGCACAATAAATCTGATGTGAATGCTCCCATTTTCATACCGCTTCTTCATGATATTGTTGGGAAATGTTTGTGCGGTGTGAGGGTGTGGGTGTAAGGGATATAAATTGTTGGCTGGCTCCTTTATAAAAGAAAGGTCATTGATCAAGGTTAGTGTTTGTTTCTCTATGTGTGTGTGTGTGTGAGTGTGGATTAGCAGTGTTATCGCTAAGCATTAGGGGTGCAAGAGCCCTTCCAAACACTTACCGACACTTGCTGTTGTCGCTGACACACATGCAGTCTTGCACCCACACACATTCTTACACACACACACACACACATTCAACCATTTGTGTACAGTGAGATGTGTAGCTCTCTTACCCTCTCTCATGTCCACACAGATAGAGACCTGGGCAAGGTGCCGTATCAAATGAAATTGCACAGAAGTATAATATTAAAAAAAAGTGTTTAAAAAAACAAAATATCCGCCATCGGATTAAAAACACATTTTATTAAGCAGATGGTGAAAGAGGATTTCCACTCTAGTAAATATGACAGGGCTTTCAGATGTGACATGGGAGGGAGGGAGACAGAGAAGGGAGGGGAGGAAAAGGGAAACAGACAAGGAGGGAATGGGAAAAAAGAGTGCAATGGTGCAAAAGAGAGGAGAGACAGAAAGAGGGAGAGTGTGTGTGTGAAGTAAAATCAAACTCTGGATCTGAAGGGAGTGATGAGGAAAGTGGAGTAAAAGAGAAAAAGAAATGTGGGAGAGGAGAGGAGAGGAGAGGAGAGGAGAGGGGAGCTGCATTCTTTAAGCAGATCAGATTTGGGGAAATTGGGCTGTCACTACAGGATTGTGATGATTTACACCTATCCATCACAGGGAGAGAGGGAGAAGCAGAGCCAGAGTATGTACAATAATGCACAGCATCTGTAAAAATTGAGAAGAACCATCTGTAGCACACTCCAGTGCTTACCTTTCTATCCAACCTTAAACATTTTGTAAATAACATATTAAGTATAAGGAAGAACATATTGAACATTCTGTCAGTAACACTGATGTCTATAAAAAAACAGTGATTGGTAAGAGTCAACCACGTCATTACTTCTACTGCATGATTACATTAAGTGGCAGGGATTGTGGGTCGAAAGAAATGAATGTCATAGATTATATCTTGACATTAATTAAAATACTACAAGTCCTCCTTAATATATGAAAAAATCATCTGAAAGTAAGCCCACAACCCACACAAATATCTTACTATTGCAGGTTTTGCACTAATTTTGATCTGTATTGTCACGAGCTGCTGCTGACACTTGTCCCCTCTGCCTCCTTGCCTGATCTTCCCTCTCCCTCCCCCTGTCCTTCCTCCCGCTCTCCCTCCCGTCACTGCTGGCCGATGCACCTTACAGCCTCGCTCCTGGACCATCTGTTAGGGAATCTAATTCACATCCAGTCATAATCAGGTTTGCTGGATTGCCCACTGTCTCTGCCTGCCTCTGTCTCTCTCTGTCCATCTCTGTCTCTTTCTGGCCTGCCTGGTTCTTTCTGTGCATTTCATATTCTATTTGACTGTTCATCGTCCTTACCCCTCTCTCTTCTTCTTCTGTAGAAAAACCGGATAAAAGTATGTCTCAATTTAATTTTGTGTGTTTGGATAGTTTATAATGACGCTTCTCTTTATTTTTCTGTTTTTATTCCCTTCTGTTCATTTCATACAGATAGAGCAAATTAATCGGATCTAGTCTTGTCTGATCTTATACATAATTTGGTTCTATTACGGTACAATGGCTTGACATTAAGTGACTATTCACCACTATTTGGCTTTACTTTCACGTGGTTTTAAATTCTGCTCTCCTAAACACTCATCTTTAAAACTGATTGCAAATTATAAGGATTTAAATACTACTTCACCATTTTAATAATAAAATTAATTAATAAGCATCAATTTGACATTGCATGGAGAAAATGAGGTGCTACATCAGGGTCTTAACTGTGCATGTTTATGTGTGTGTTTGTTCATGACTGAGAATAAGGTGAGTTGAGGTGAAGGGGGTGGAAGTTAATGAGAGGTGAGTGTCTGAAACCCTCTCTCTCTCTTTCTCTCTCTCGCTCTCGCTCTCTCTCTCTGGTCCTGCAGTAATCCTCTTCTATAAATCTGCAATCCAATCAGCGTTGTCCACACTTACACACACACACACACGCACACACACATGCATGCATGCATGCACGCACACACACACACACACACACACACACACACAAACACACACACACAGAGCTGCTGGGAGGCCCATCTGTGTGTTAAGGCAATCTGCTTTATCATTATGATTACATTGGGCTCAGTTTACAGCAAAGTGTGTGTGTGTATGTGTGTGTGTATTCAAGCGCACCCTGACTGCCTGACATTAATCACATTCCCATGGTTTGATGGCCTAAATAAAAAGACGAATAATATTCTTGTTGTCCAATGAAAACTACAGATCTCCTAGAACAAATCAGGAATTTCTTCGGAATTCAGAAAAGTGTTCAACTGCGAAAAGGCTCCTGGAAACAAAGGAAATGAAACATTTTTCATGTTGTTTTTATATAAACAAATTAATCTTTTTGATGAGATCTTTGTGATATGACGAGAGAATGCCATTCTCAATCATTTACATGCATTTTGAAATATGTTAATGTATTGGTTACAAGAATATAAATACTGTTTGATAACAACTGAAAGTGGAGTTTGGGGTCAAGTGTGCGTGTGTGTGTGTGTATTTGTGAGAGTGTTTATGTCAATCATGTGACTAAATCCCCTCAACACAGTTGGAGGTCGGATATCCTGGAGGGAGTGTTCATGTGATCTTATACTGCATGTGTGTTTATAAAATGCTCTCCTTCTTCTGTGTGTGTGTGTGTGTGTGTGTGTGTAAGTGAAAAATGTGTGTGTGAGTGTTTGTGCAAGAGGGTGAATTGAGGTAATTCATTTTTGCTTTTATGCCTTTTTTAAGAATTGGCCCTTTTTATTGAAGTCATTTTGACATGTTACAGTAAGAAAGTCACAGGTGTACATAAACTAATGAATGATGGCTGAATTCCATGTTACTGCATCAGTTTCAGGGTCCTGGTATTGTTCAAGCAGGTTCACACTGTCATGACTTACTGGGACACTATACTTTCTCTGCTGTGACAAGTTAATATTGTGAGCATACTCTTTATGATAAATTTTAAATATTGAAGTCTTTTTGTTTTGATTGATAATATTACATATTCCTGTATTGTAGTATTCCAGTAGAAATCTTGAGCTAAAGTTTGAGGCGGTGAACTTCAGCAGCTATTGTTAGTATTATTATTATTTACAAATCAGGGAAATACTGTTGTATCACATCTGAGACTTGGCACAGTTCTGGCAGTTGAATTCACAATTACAATATTAATTGTAGTTTGTTGGACTTGGTCCAAACTTTGGACCAATATGAGGGAAATAATGTTCCCCAGTTTGCAGTGTTGTGTGTATGTCCATCTGTGTGTACGAATGTAGTGTGACTTCAAGCCATGGCGTGACTTGCTAGCCCCTGGCAAACCTTTACACCTCTCATCACCAGACTTCAGTGTCTGCCAACATACATACACACACACACACACACACACACACACACAAACACTCTCACATTATGCTAGTAACACTCCTCTCAGTGATTGGCTGAGAGTCTGCGTGAGAATGGCTTGCCAGACCTCTAATTGGCTTGACCCAGACTAACCCTGAAATCCTATTGGACTAAGACTTCCCAGTCTACAGCACACACTGGCGCACGCACACACACACACGCGCACACACACGCACACACATGCGCACACACACGCACACACATGTGCACACTTAAAATTAAAGGGCTTTGCAAAAGCCCAACAATGCACTAATCAATAGTGCTCTAATAGGCTGTGCAATATTACAACCATAATAACAAAATAATAAATGATAGTAATGTTCATTAAGATAATCACGTCAGCCAGTGAGATCATGCAGCATATTACTGTTTGTTCACAAAAAAGAAAAAAAACACACAGAGAATGAAAAGATGACCCTTGAAAAAGGTTTATGTACAGACAAAGTTTTGGAAAGCCTATCTGAGCACTGTTGTCAAACTAATGTCAGTTCTAATCATTAGCAGTACCTTAATACAACAAGCTCAGGTGAGAAAATATGTAATAAAATATAAACACAGAACAGTAAGAACACTCGTGCTCATTAGCATAAAATAGCACAATAAACCTGCATTATGCTAACAAAACATGTACTTACAGTTTTGCAATCTGTGCATGTGTGTCTATGTCTTATCCAGAGAAACTCAGAAAGATGAAAGACAGACAGAGAATGTGGCAGAGAGGGAGAGAAGAAGGAAGAATATGAGGACAGAGAAAGTGTGTCTGTTTTATGCGTCACACATTTGCTGTGTTTTAACATTAAACAAGCAGCGTATTTACAGGTTCTAAAAATGGACCACAGCAGCCCTCAGTTTCACCTGCCTGCAACCACACAAACCGAGAACTGGTTTCCACTGGAGAGCTTTAGAGTGAAATTTCACTTTGTTGAAGCTTCTCATGCTTTTCAAGTTTTATTGCACGTGCAGATGGCATGGGGGATTACCGTTAATGGTAAAAGTGAGTGTCCTACATCTTAATGATATGATTTAAAGCCTCTGTGCTGCTGCAACACATTTGCACTACTTAAGTGTCCTTGAGCCAGAAGTTGAATCCTGCTCTCTTGTGATTCTCTCTATATACTGTAAACATATCATGACATGAAGATAGTGCTATAGGTATTTTATTACATATTTTAATTAAGTAATTCTGTGTAACGTTGCCTTTTGCACATGGTGACACAGAAACAGAGCGGCTCATTATAAAGGCTGATCTGCCAAAAATATAAAACACGCCAACCAGTTTGAAAATAAAGCCTAAGGAAAAGGAGAAATATTTTGAAAAATGTAAAGACACACACACGCGCACGCACACACACACACACACACACACACACACACACACACACACACACACACACACACACAGACACATCCCCTCACATTTGAATAGATCATGGAGACAAGTTACCTCTCTCAGCACTATGCCTCAGAGACACTGAACACGTAAAACACTGGCTTTTGATGCCTCAAAGTGCTTGTCTTTTCTCTCTCTTTCATCTGAGGTTTACAGAGGTCAAGTGAGGCTTTTGTGTAAAACTGAACCCAACAGATTCATAGATTCTTTTTCTTTTAGGTATTTTGCACTCCCTCTCTCACCCTTTCTTTCTGTGTGTCTGTGGTCTTCTTGTCATTTCGTCTTACCTGGGGTTGTAGAGGGCATGTGCGTCTCTCATGTGGTTGGCCTCCAGTGGATCGTAGCTCTGGTGCATCCTCCAGGCGCCAGCGCCGCATTTACCAAAGGTCGACTTGGAGTTATCTTCACTGCTGCTGTTCACCAATGGCCCCTTCGATAAGTTCATTCTGTTGGCAGGGGCAAAGCGAGAGAGGGAGGGATGGCAGTGAAAATACAGCAGTAAAAGGTGGAGAAACAGTAGGTGAGAAAGAACAGTTGAGACATGACTTTTCTAATGCTACACAGTGCTACACAAGGATGTCTGATAAGTAGTAAAGTAAAAGGTACAAAATCTGTTTAAAAAATACTCTAATGTAAATACTATAAAAATGACATAGGTATCAATGTTGCATTGATGTCAAAATGAGGCAAATAACATAAAAAATGTAGAGAAAACTGTAATGTAAAAAATGTAAAATAAAATAAAATAAAATCCTCTTTTTTTACATTCTATATTTCTTAGTACCAGAATCTAGTTTCCTTTTTCTGTTCAAATGAGGAAAAACATTGAAAGAACAGAAAGACATAGTTAAGAAAAACATTAACATCTCTAAAATATGTATTCATATATTTATTTTACTTAAGAGCTCTCAATATTTAATACATTTTAATTTTAGAAATAGGAACCATTTTTGCATATAAAGTTGAAAAAAGTAAAGACAAAACTTAAAGATAAAAAACAAACAAACAACAAAAAAAACCAAAATAGAAAAACAAAAAAACTATAAAAATTTAAATTTGACAATCAATGTAGTGGCTGACAAATGAGCTGAAGAAAATTCTAGATGTTATAAATGTAGTCAATGGACAATACACATACACACATTCATACATACTCATTTTGCTTGTCTGGATGCCCGCAGTACATCTAACAAACAGCTGCAGTATACACAGACAGTTATACAGCTGTGCAACTACTCAGTTCAGACTGGACATAGGAAGGTAGGTATGCAGACAGTGAGAGAAAACACAGTCAGTGTGAAGTTTGAAGACGTGGAAAGACAGACTGACATGTTGAGAGCACCGTCAACAGGCAGAGAGACAGACAGCTGTCAGCCAGACGGACAGATGCACAGGGGACAGGTTGGGACTTTAAACCAGAACATGAGAGTGTGTTAACATATTTCAAATGCATCTGCCTGTGCGCACATGCATCGGTGGATGCGTCAGGCTGTTAATTGCTGCGTTTAACGTCAGAGCAGTTTTACCAGTTTTATCATGGAAAAGGCTTTCAAGCTGAGGGAGTATAAAAGTAAAGGCACCGGAGGAGGGACTGCCATCTGTCAATCAAACCCAATGCTGTCGTCAGGGGAAGAGCTGTTGCTGGGGTGATAAGGTCACCACAGGCAATGGAATCAAAATCATCCATTTCAAAAAATAAATTCATTAAAAACATGGAGTGAAAGAAAAAAGGGCCGGACATCAAGGAGGAGGAAATAAGGCAGCGTTTGTAATAAAACTGGCTGGGCGTCCTACATTTAAACAAAACTATCAGGGGAGAATGGAGCAGGGCCAACGGGAAGAAAAGCACTTAAAGGTGGACAAAATATAGCAAAGACAGACACCAATTCAGGCTGTGGTGCAGATGTCAGAACACAATTGGTAACAAAGCGATCCCTCTAAAAATAATGTAAAATGCATAAGCGATGCCTGCTGGCGACGCCCGGGGCTTCCCTGCTTTGCAATTGAGCATTTGTATGTTTTTTGCATAGTTACAGATAAGTTAACATAATTATGTTTGCTTACTGTAAAATGGCCCGAAAAAGGGAAAAATTCTTGGCATTTCGATGTAATGCTGGAACTTTGCTGAACAAGTGTACAAACTGAAACAGTAATTCCTTTATATTGGTTTTGGAAAATGCTGATCAACCCCTTTACATCAAACCAAACCATCCGGGAGCAATTGAAAGAAAGTGGAAGTGCTTCTAAATAAAATAATATTATTTCTTTTTTGGTTTTGTGTGTGTGTTGTCTCAGACACAGTGTATCAGTAAACAGAGCGGGATGTTTGTATGTGTCACAAACTGATAGACTTGTGTTTAACACACAAACAATAACCACAGACGTTTGTGTGTGCGTGTGTGCGTGCGTGCGTGCGTGTGTGTCATGATGTCTCACTGTGGGTTCCTGTTAAGGTGAGGGCAGGTAGACAGACAGGTAGACAGACCAATCACTCGCCTGACAGCCATCCCTCCATCCACAGAGCTGGGTTGGCTCAGTGAGAGGTGGAGGGCCAGGGTGTGTACTATGTAGGTTTTAGTTCCACTCTGGTGAATAGGAGGAATCGATATCTTGCTGCTGCTGCTTCAGACACTTATTGGCTTTGGTTGCGGTGTCACAATGCTATATAGACAGGCAACACTTAATACTGCTTTTTTTATGGGGAGTGTCCTGGTGTCACACTGGACTGTGCATCCATGTGGACGTGATGCTGTTAGTTTGAATCCCCTACCCTGCCTTTTCAGTTGCGCATGAGCTGAAGTAACTTATTTAACTTCAGGAAGAATTTAAGTTTAAATCATTTCATATCATATGCTTTACCAAATTGTTAGATAAATCACTATCACAAAAACGGCTTTTGGATTTTTCAGAAATCACCTCCAGTCTGCCACTTGCATTAACCCGGACTCTAAACCTGTTGGGGATTACAAAGAGAGATTCTGTTTTATTCTATTATACCTTATGGCAATGTAATCAGATGTTTTTTTCATGTTTTTATGCATTCTAGAAGATTCAATTTAGGCTAAAAGGCATCTTCAAATTATCAGACAATCATTTAAATCAGGCATTAAAAAATACAATATGCTCAGGGTATAGTACTAAATGCAGACAAAAAAGTAAATGTTAATTTAAAAATTAAACATTTTCTCTCCATCAGTGCATTCAGATTATTTTAAGGAACCTTTCATTTTAGCTATTCAAAACCATTAAAGTACTAACACATAAAATAAATAGCTCAGGTCATAAATATTTATGTCTGCTTACAAAATAAAAGGAGAGAATAAAGGAGAGCAGTATTAACCTATGTGATTCTACCTAACCTATTTCACGCTCCTGTCAGTACATGTAAGTAGCACCAGCACACACACGCACATACACATACACACACAGAAACCCGCATTGTGGACGTGTGGCAGTGTGTGTGTGTGTGCTTGTGTGTGTGTGTGCTTGTGTGCATGTGTGTGTGTGTGTGTCTGTGTAAAAGTAGGGAGATCGTGGGTGTCTTTCTGATGCTCAGTGACTCGCTCATGTGTTGCTGGCCCATCTGTGAACATAATGACCATGACACAGTATGTGTGTGTGTGTGTGTGAGTGTGTGAGTGTGTGTGTGTGAGTGTGTGTGTGTGTGTGTGTGACATGGTGATGCAGTGATTGATGAGACAGTTGCCATTCTTGCTAATGCAAAACGCACCTATCCCTGAAGGGAGCAAATGCCACAAAACACACGCACACACACACACACACACACACACACACACACACACACACACACACACACACACACACACACACACACACACACACTTCAACTGCCCTACCTAATTACCCCTCTAGTCAGGGCAGTGTGATGTCTTCTCATAGTCACATGTGCAATAAGTATCATTACCATACGTAAGTATAACTAAATAAGCATTAATGTGGTCTGATAAACACAGTTACACATATGAAAACTGATAAATGTCCCAACAAAGAACTAAGACGACAAATGTATTTACAGGATTATGGCAGAGAGAAACAAGGAGATCTAGTTCACCTGCTGTGCTTAAGTAGAGCATGAATACACACTTTCTGCTAAAACAGTATGCAATAACACAAACCAGACAAAGCAAAGCGAAAATCAATAATCCTTTAATTCACCTCTTTTTCTTGCTTTTCAGCAGGAAAAGTGTCACTCTTGAACGGTCTTTTCATCACTAGGGTCCATGAAAACAAGCTGAGATATGACTTATGACTTTCTCTACGTCGCGTATACAGGTTATATTGTTAGTTATTGAAGATAACAGTGCTACATAATTGCTTAAAATGTAAATGTATAAGTCTCATAGAAAGAGTCTGAGACAGACATGTTAACATGATCCTAACGCAAAACAAGCACAAACACATTTTCATGCGGAAGTGTGTGAGTCCATTTCTCTGTCTGCATGTGCATCAGGGCAGGTGGGGTCCGACACAGCCCTGTGAGTGTCTGAGAGGATGTGGATGTGTGTGTGCGTTAGCATTAGCGACGGGAGCCGTTAGCGGGGCAGGCGGCAGATGGGCTGTCGGCCTTAATAGGGACTGAGCGGGTGCAGAAAGGTGACAGCTCCACAAGGGAGGGGTGTGTGGGGAGGGAGAGGAGGAGTGTGTGTGTGTGTGTGTGTGTGTAAGGGGGGGGGGGGTGTGAAGGAAGATAGGGATAAAGAGGAAAAAAATTATCTGTGGAGGTGAAGAAAAGAATGGATCAGCAGTGTAGAAGAATGCAACTCATGAGGGCACGAAGTGTTTAATTTATGGAATATATTCATCCATATGTAAATATAACAAACAAAAAGGTTTTCACCTCGTCTTATAGAGTGCTTGCTTTCTTTAATCTTGTCATTAAAGTTTTTCAGTTTGTTGTTCGTGTTGAAAAAATCCAATTGTGGCATTCCTATTTAAAACTACTGATAATCTAAGGCTTGTGTAAAATATTTCATTTAACCTGCATCTACATTGTAACGATGAAATGCACGTCTAGTTTTTTCAGTGTCACAAATCTGACTCAAGCCATTTGAGGGCACACCAGCTCAGACACAGAGTCAATACACACAATAAACACAGTGGCAGAAACGAGGGCCCTAGCCACAAATGTATCTTTCTTTTATGGTCACAGGAGGCTACACAGTGTTGCACATGTGCACAACAATGTGTGCGAACATATGACTGACGTCGTCATGCACACGCGTACAGCTCTGTCTCAGAGCTGAATCGTCGGGACAATTTAAGGTGCAAAGACACAGGAACGCTGTTGAGGTTGTTCGTTCTGTCGAAACACAAACCTCCAGAATGAGCTGCTTTGTACCCTCGACAGACGAGTCGGAGACATTTCTCTTGCGACAAAAACAGCAGGGTGTGAAAGATATTATAAACTTACATGCATTTTATACAGACAGGCACATATTGTTCACCAATTTATTCGTATCAAGAGAGTACATTTTGTTTGTTTGTTTTTGCAATAAAACAAACTGCTCATTCCATCAGTGAAAACCTGAGAGAGAGCGAGAACAGAAATTAAAATCATGAACCAGAGTCAAGAACACTTCTTTGCTGGCGCTATTGTGTTTTAACAAAATATCTGTTGCATTTTAAAGGCTACATCTAAATTTTAATATCACTATAAGCAGTGACGAAACAAACTTTAAATTTAAAAACTAAAATATTCTTTTCTTTTTTTACCTATACCACGAGTACCCTGCGAATGTTGCTCTAGAGTGAATCACAGTTCTCTAATTCAGAAAAGACGTGCTCTTGTTAAGTGCCTGTATGTTTGAGTTTATTTGTGGGCTAAGGTGCATTCGATAAAGTTGGTAAATTACACCAAATGAAATGCTCAGTGCGCGGACAAGAGAAAAGAAAGAGAGGAGGGAAAGAAAGGAAGACTATAAAAAAACTAAAGAGAGGGGTGGGGTGGTGGGCTGGGCTGTCATTCTCTCCCCATCAGGCACACACATGAAGCATGATGGGAGGATGAGAGGAGGAATATTTCACTGTCAGTCTGAAGGCGGCATGGTCATTCATTTCTTTCTCTCTCTCTTTGTATCCATCTATTTTCCCTTCTACTGTATCTTTCCTTTTTTGTCTTTTTGAACCCCCACCACCACCACACACACACACACCAAACATATGCACACACACACACAAACACACACACACACACACACACACACTGTTGAAACAATGACAATTTAATAGTACCATAGGCCTGGGCATGCAGACGGAGAGAACTACCCAAGCAGCCAATCTATAGGGCTCTCCCCACGGACACTGAGAAAGGAAGAGCGCAGCACAGGGGAAGTGCAAAAGACAGACAAGATGCTTGAACCTGCATCATTCTCTCGATCCTCTCTAACTCATGGATACACTCTTCCACACCACCACACACACACCCACACACACACACACCCACACACGGCACCTCTCCATCTAAATCTGTTTTATTGTGGCCCAGTCTCTGCTGTCTCCTCCCATTAGGAGTGAGAGGCAGCATTAGAAGCCTTGAGCACGACACGATGGGCACACGCGCACGCACACGCACACACACACACACACACACACGTATATATACACTGCTCTCCTGAGCTAATGCGCAACTTAATAGTTTATCCAAAGAACAGATAAAAGCACATTTTAGTGACTCCTCTACTATTAACAATAAATACCACAGCAGTGACAATACCAAATCTGCATAAGACATGAATTATGAAAAGTCAACATTCCCTAAAACGAAACAGACAGATCTGTATAAAGTTTCACAAAAGTGGGAAAATACCACATATTTTTGACACAGAGAGTTCATATTTAACTATTAAAGAAACTCCCCTTTTAACTCTGCATCTCTCTACACAGCTATGAAAAGAAGATACCTAAGAAAGGCAGGCTAGAGAGTGAGACAGAGTCAGAATGTAGCAGTAAAAAGAGTCATTCTTAGTCAAAGCATAAATGATTTGATAGATTGGGATGACAGTAATAATAAATGAAGGCATATTTTGATGTATGGATGATGGAGATGTATGGATGATGAACACAAGGAATGAGCAGATGAGAGTGTGGGGGGTGCGGGGTGGGGGTGGAGGGGTGGGGGTAAGAGACGAGAGGAGATGAGTGGCCTTGCCTCTCACAATATTTCACTTTCTCCCTCCACATTTAGCTTCACCACCAGTGTGGTGTAATGGCTAATTGCAGTGAGTGTGTGCGGGTGTCACAGCTGGTATGGTCTCTCTTACTGCTCTTTCAAGACATAAAGGCCATCACTGACCCATGACACACACACACACAAACACACACACGCACAGCACTGACGGACTGCGCATAAATCACTGAAATTCACATCAAGGCTCGTCCCATTTTGCTTTGTCATCTGTGTGTATGTGCATTTGAGAGTGCGATATGTGTGTTTTCAATTTCTGCATATGTGTGTGTAAGTCCACGTGTGAGTGTGTAATTGCGTTTCTTTTTACTTTTTATCTGCAAATGCTTGAAAAGTGCGTGCTAGTCCATTGCTGTGCGCGTGTGAGGGTGTGTGTTTCCGTGCACGTGTGTGTGCATGCATGTGTGCGTCCATGCGTACGTATGTGTCCAGCGGACCCCTAAGTGCTAGTGTCAGACAAAAGCAACACACACCCCCCCCCCACACACACACCCCCCCCCCCCCCCCCCCCCACACCCCCACCCTCCCACACCTCTTGCTCTGTCTGTCTCTCTCATTGCATCGCTCACTCTTTAGGGGACTGAATTACCACTGGAATGCCCGGACCCTTCACATGAGAGAGAGGCCGTCGCATGCATGAGCGGCGTGTGTGTGTGTGTTTGTGTGTGTTTCCGTGTGTGTTTGTGCATGTGCGTGTGTGCAGACTTCAACAATGCATAAACTGACAGACAAAAAGAAGAACACTTCCTTGCACAGGCCACCAATGGGTCAGCAAAAACACACACCCGCGTGCACACACACAGAATACGGGGAAGCAAGAACCCATGCGTGACAACAAACAGATGCAAATGTACACACATTCAGACACACACACACACACACACACACACATGCACAGCCAACAAATCAGTGTGGCACATATTGACATGCTTTGACAGATGAATTAAGTAAATGATTTTATAAGGAGATTAAAAGGATTTTAATTTACGCAATCTCTCTTTGCCCACCCCCCCTTCCCTCCCTCCAGTCAGCTTTACCCCTCTCTCTCTCTCTCTCTCTACTGCTTTCTCTCCCTCATGGGCTGAGAAAAATGAGAGACTGACAAAAAGTAAAAGGCCAAAATAAACATTAAAAAAATGTTCATCTTAATTTCAAGAAGTGAGAAATATATTCTTTCATTCTTATCAACTCCAGAGATGTTGATCTTTTCCTCACCAAAGGAACATGATCATTACTTTTTTTTTTAAGCAACGAGGACATTATTTCACAGCTGCATCTATCAGGTTTATTTGTGTTTTAGGAAAAACAGTCTTAGCACTCAGTGATATTTTGAACTAGCAGAGTGTAAGCAGAACTGATCGGCCTTTAAGTTTCAAAAATTACATTTTCTACAGTAAATTCACCTAAATTAGATTATATCACCAGGTAAAATCATAAAGAAATAAATCATTCTGAAATCATCAAGGTCAAAGTATTGCTCCCAAATGAACTGAAACAATGGAATTTGTCTGCAGACAATAAGATGAAGACTCTAAGACTTGCAGGATGAAAACTGAGCGCTATCTCTTGCACCCAATTAATCATTAAATCTGTTCAAGTAGAAAATAAATGCCACTATAACTAAATTATTTTGTATTTTTCTAATATTTATGCATTTAGTGTGATCGGCTTAAAATTTTCTCTGGCAGACCCTGACTGATTTCAAACATGGACCAACTGTTATTCAGTCAGACATGAACAGAAATTTAGAATTTTATTTAAAATCAGAACAATTTTATTTGTTTAACATTTCAACTAATTGAAAAAAAAAATTAAAAAAAATTAAAGGTAGACAAAGATCATAACTGAAAATGATTCAGACTGAAATCACTTCTGCTGCCTTGTGTTGCTCTTCGTCTCCCACACTGGAAACCTTGCCTGAATGATCTGCACGGCCGCTGTGCGATTCTCACCACCCGTCTCCCTCACACCCACTGACAAAAACCTCCAAATTCACTAAAGTCACTAAATATATCTTAATGATATGCAAATGGTATGTACATGGTGACATGAGGGGAATGCAATTATGTTAACAGCTTAAGCGGTACTTGTTGTTGTTATTATTACTATCGGTATGATCATCATTATCCCTAATATTTTAATTAGTGTAGGAAAGCAGTGCCTGAGAGCAAAGGAGGGGAAGCCTGAGCAGAGAAAGGGGAACGGCGGATGGATGGATCGATGGATGAATGAATGGACAGATGAAGGACTGGACAGGCAGATGGGTGGAAGAATGGACCACAGGGTTTTTTTTTAAATAGGTGTGAGTGGTCCCAGCTTACATACACTCACAGAAACACACACAGGTAAAGAATGCTAATTCTCTGACATGAACGTGTGTTTTTCGGTCAGTATAGTGTAATGATGTCTAAACACAGCCCTCATACTTCTTCACCCATTATGGACCAAACATTGGTTGTAAGTGGTTACTGTATTTGTCTCAAAAACTTCACAACTGTAGTTGGTTCTTAAAACACACCACACTGTGTTGCAGTTGAATGACAAACGCACAGAGAGACTGCTCAGATACAGTGCACAGGGTTGAGTCCATGCAGTCGGAGATGTACTGAGCTCAAAGTCTGCTGTGGACATCCAGTCGTTAGATTAACAAAAGGAAATAAGTAGGCTCAATATAAAAGGTCGTTCTAAAGATCAAAACCTCAAACTCACTAACAGCCTGCTTTATCACATTGCACTGATATTCAAATAATCATTGAAAACCCTTTGTGTTTTTTTTTTTTTAATCATTAATGTTTAAAGAAAAAGATGTGTGTAAAAGGGGTCAACTCTTTAGATATTTGCAAATCTCAGTTATTTGTTGCAAATATAATCATAATGAAACAGACTGAAAATTTAGCTTCTAAAAATAACAAAAGTTCACTGGTAAAGAAGTGGTATTTTTCCTTTTTTTAAAAATGTCCCTCTATTTTCCACATGCTTTGTGGCAAGAGGGTCTCTGCATGAAAAGACACAGACACATACAAAGGTGAAAAAGCTTCAAAACACACAAAAAATATCAGCTCTCATTAAAAACGTGAAGAATGCCATGTTCGGGAAACACATCAGTATATCATTCTGCACTGGCTTTTGCTTTGACATTGTCCTTTCAGTTCTCCAGCTCCGACTTTCTGCCCGAGAAGACACTTCAACTGTGGCTGTGATTCAGGGTAAAGCATTTTAATTTATTTAGGCTACTGTAAAGCCATGGCCACCTTGAAAAAAAAATAGCCTGCATATATATATATATTTTTTTATCTCTATACACATTGTCATTGAAAATCTTGGCATTAATAATGGCAGTGCAAATTTTACAGTGTCAGTGAGATGAGTGAATTCATAGCTGCATGCAAAGAGGGTGCAGTCACTTACTGAGTTACACTCATCTCTTCAGATAAATCCATCCTTTCCACTGTAATGTTTAAAACGGTGTGTATAATAATGTAATTGATGTTCTTCGAAAAATTGAGTTTGATTGCCCTCATTTTGTATTTCCATTAAACACACCTTACACGCACAACAACTCACACGCTCTGCTGTCCACTCCTCCCATCAGTTCATCTGCATTTTGAACAGCATCTTAAACATACACCTAAAAGAGCAAAGCTTTGGCAAAAGGAGCAGCTCAGCGGCAATCACTTGTTTGTGTGTGTGTGTGTGTGTGTGTGTGTAACTGTCTCTAATTCCTGTGCGGGGCCACACGCTGAGTTGCCCGTCTGAAATTCTACCTCCTCTGGCATTTAAGAGCGCAGCTCTCCCCCTATCCTCCTCCCTCCTCTCTTATGGGCCCTTCTCTCCACGTTATTCCTGTAACCTCAATGCCCCGTTACTTCGCTGACTCTCTGCTTGAATGAGCACTCACTTAAAACATACGTGCACAAGCATAAACACATGCACACGCACGCACAGACATCCCCTGACTGAGCTGATGTTTTGTCATGAGAACAGTTTGAAGCAAAGTAAAACACTGTCTTAAAAAACAGAGAAAGTGAAGGAGAAACAGTGTCTCTGTAATTAACGTGTGTGTGTGTGTGTGTGTGTGTGTGTGTGTGTGTGCGCGCGCGCGCGCGCAGGTGTTTGTGTGGGTATGTCTCGCTCCCAGGTGGAGGGACAGAAATTCCGCTCCTCTGCCCACTGAGTAAGAGCTTCTGTCCGGATACTGCAGCCACACACACACACACACACACACACACACACACACACACACACACAAACACACACACACACACGCGGACAGTGAACGCGTGCTACCTGACAGCAGAAACAACCTTGACGTGGAGCCGGCCACCTCCGCTGCATACCAGCACACACACACACACACACACACACTCACACACACACACACTCATTCACAGTGAAAGTATGACAATGACAATGACAGTGACAAGTTGGATGATGAATTAAAGGATAAGATTAAAAGGTAAAATTTACCTACTCTTGTTCAGAGTGCATTAAAAAACACTCGGATAACGGGTGTCCTACCAAATCCATCGGCGATACCGGGTCATTGTCATGTCAACCTCCTCCAGGAAAAAATAAAAACAAGAAAATTTTGAAAAATCAAAGTTTTTATATCTCTCCTCTCTCCTCCTCTTCCTATGGTCTTCCTCTCTCTCTCTCTCTCGGTCCTTCCTTCCGCTTGGAGGGAGCAACACAATTACCAGGCACTGCGCTGCCTGCACTGATCGGCTCTGCTTGTGTGTGTGGATCTGAGGGAGCGTGTGTGTGTGTGTGTGTGTGTGTGTGTGCGTGTCTATGTGAGAGCCAGGGAGAGGGGGCTAGAGACACACACAGCCAGCCAGCCAGGCAGTTGGGACGGAAAGCTGCGCCGCTGTCCTAATCAACGACTTAAAGCCCCGATAGCAGCTCATGAATATTAAGCAGTGTTTTGCATATGCAGTCCCTCAGGCCCTGCTCCTGCTGTGATTGGTGAATGCATGACCAATGGCTGCGGGCAGGGGCGGAGTAAGGGGTGGAGACAAGTAGAGAGCAAGAGAGAGAGAGAGAGGGAGAGGGAGAACAGCAGGTGGAGAGGGAGGGATCGGACAAAGAGCGATAGAAGGGAATAGAGAGGGAGGGAGGAACGGAGACAGGTGAGGGAAAGATTTGAAGCCAGACAACCCGCGTTCTTTCTGTCTTCTTTCTTTCTTTCTTTTTTCTTTAATCTCCCCAGCAAACATTTCTGCTCCTGTCTCTTAGACAAACTCTTTAGGTTTCTGTTGCTTTTAATGTACCTGCAATGGAAACTGACCCCCCCCCCCTCCAAAAAAAAGAAAAAAAAAAACTATGTGAAAAACATCTTCCTTTTAACAACATAACAACATTAAAACTATTTTAAAATACAAACCTTGCCAGCAAAGGCAAAACATCTGAGTTGCAGCAAAATTATGGATTCCTGTCAGCTCAGCCACAAAACACAAAATTGACCGAATCAAATCCACTGAATTGCAAGATCAAAGGAAAAAGTGTAAGCTTGACCCTAAACCCTAAGCCTAAATAATGTGTCACACTGCAAATATACACACACATACACACACACACACACACGCATGCACGCACGTGCACACACACACACGCATGCACAGAGGCACAGCAGAGTCCATCACAGCTCAGCAGTAAAATAAGGGATTATGGCAATTCCAGGGCCCTTGTCCTTTGTTGTGGAATGATTTGGGAATGATTGGGACAAGGTTTTCCCTGCTGCTTGCTGTTTTGTCGAGCTCCCTGCCATCTTGGTACCAGCAGGCTGTGTATTCCCAGTATTGCCAATATTTCTAACACCTTGGAATGTGGGCATTGTCAGTGCAAGAGGGATTCTCCAGCAGAATTAGCTCACCGCTCCTCGGTCTCAGAGAGAGGAGGAGACAGAGGACAGAGAACGTGAGGAGAGAGGGAAAGGTCTTTTCTCCAAAAAAGGAAAATGGGGAACCCGCAGAGAGAGTCAGATCTGCTTCGCTATAATGATGCACACACTTCTCATTCTCTCTTTCTTTCTCTCTTTCTTTCTTTCAAAATTTTTCCTCCTTTCTATCTGACTTTTCCAACACTCTGACACCCCTGCACACAGGATGGAGGAGGGAGAGAGAAGTGTGGAGGAGAGAGGGATAGAGAGAAAGAAGATCAGCGGGGCTGGAAAGGGGGGATGCAAAGATGAAAGAGAGTGGTTGTGATTAGCAGCTTTGGAAGCGAACAGATAATAAAACATTTCCTGAAACCAATCTCTGCTTTGATGTACGTGTGTCTGTGTGCGTGTGTGTGTGTGTGTGTGCACGCGCGTAACTGCAACCTCTTTTTCTTTCTCTTTCTTTCACACACTTGCACAAATATGTTTAAACACACAGTCAGATGCATAACACCTCTGCTTTGTTGGCTGACAGTGAAATGTCCATATATTTATTACTTTACTTAAAGACCCTTTTTCTCTCTTGAAGTGACGACAAACATGGACAGGCCTCTGATTTTCACTGTAGGATGATGAAGAATCTGTGTGGAGCTCCATGGAGAACACAGGAAGTCCTGTTAACCAAGCAAGCCATTGGATATGGTCATTATCTAATTCTCAGAACCCAGGGAATCTACAGCACTGAAATACACTGAAAAAATAGACGGATGTGTATCCACAGCAATATAACCAAGGAAAAGAATTCTACATTCATGTTGTTGTTCTGCGTAAAACCAATATGACTTAACAAAAGAGAGAAGCACGAAGCAACCCCACAGACAGGAATATGAGGACAATCCCAGTGAACCCTGCCTTTATATATGCAGAATCAGGGTCTTTTCAAGAATAACCTAGAGTTGAGCAGGTTCTACATTTAGGAGCAACTTAGAAGACAAAGAAAGGAGTTTATAAAACATTTGCAAGAACACCACACACTCACAGACAGATGTTGCTTGCACATAAGTACATTTGCCATTTGCACAAAAGGACATGTATTCAAATGCGTGTATACACAGATGCTCTGAGGTTCATGTAGACAAGCATGCACAAACACACACAAACACACACACACACACACACAGTTATGATGTATCCAGGGGCTTATAAGCATCGACAAAGATGAGTGTGAATCAATGCTGCCGTCACTACTGGGCAAACAAATCCTTTACCAAAACCTCTCTCTCTAAAATGCACACAAACACACACACACACACATACACACACATACACACACCTGCTATTTCTTTGTCTGTGTAGACCACTTATGATGCAGGAACACAGATTTATGTATTGAAAAATATGAAATCTGTTTGTGGAAAATTAATTTCACACATTTAAGCATCTTTTCCTTTACCTCCACATCCTCTCATCTCCCTTAGTTTCAGATTGCATTAGTTCAGAGAAGAAAAATGCTGTTATTAAATAACATTTTATTTATGTATACTGAAAATATTAATAGTTACAATAACATAAAAATAATAATATAATAATAATAGAAAAATAGATCTAGATTTTATAATAGATGTAAAATAAGTTATTTGAGGACTGAACTACAAACAGAAACTCAAAAATTGTAATTCTGCACAAAAAACATGAATTAAACTGTGTGAATTGCTTGCGTGTGACTATACTTTATGGCAGTTTACTTTTGAAAACATTCAGTGGCACTTTTCTTAGGAGATTTTCACATTCTGAAATTCATGCATTTATGCTGTTTGTGTTAGGAAGTGATTTTTAGGACACTGACAGTCAGTTTTAGTACAAGCAGCAATGTGTTTGATACAAAAACATAAAAGGCATAAGAATGAAATCTGGGGATCAGGTTTCACTGTGTGTATGTGATGCTCTTAAAAGCTTTTGTCTATTATGTAAATACAGAAAAACAAAAGCACTATACCACACACACACACACACACACACAAACACACGCACACACACACACACACACACACACACAACTATAAACTTTGTTTAGCTGTGTTTAAAAGTTTTTATGTTCCTGAAGCTTTCAATCTTCTACTGCAAATCTAAGGAACAAAATCTCAGTTTTTTTCTCTTTCTTTTTTTTTTTTAGTTGCACCTAAAACAACTGTAACTCCTCTCGTTCTGCCTTACTCCTCTTTCCCCTCTCTGACCCTCATCCCCACTATTGATTGCCTCTCGGTCAGTGTGTATGTTGACAGTGACCCCTTAAGGCCACTTCTCTTTCACACTGGACGAACCCACCTGCCTCTCACACATCTTTAACATACCTGGTGTGTTCATATATGTATGCATATGTGTTTACACATAAAATACATACTAAAAACCCACTCAAAATGTAGAATATCACTATAATTAATAACTGTAAGCTCAGGTGAATGAGCTTGTTTGCATCGTCTCTGCAGCTCAGTTACTCTGTAAAAGCTGCTGCACTCTGTACACTGCTGATCTCTCACTTGTTTTCTGTTTGCGATTGTGGGTGTGTGTTTTGACCCTGTGGTGGCAGCCTGTTGACATCTGTAGAAGAATTATCCGTTGCAACTCTCACTGACATCAATCACATCACTCAATAGGCCAGAGCAAGTTCATTCAGGGCAGTGTGTGTGTGTACGTGTGTGTGTGTGTGTGTGTGTTTGTGTGTGTGTGTGCTGGTCTAAACAGTCTTTAACAAATTCAAGACGTGGTCACTTAAGCAGCTGACCTCAGGCCACCCATCGACACATGTGCCAGTTACACACAAAGCAGTGAGGCTACGACTGCAAACAAAGCTCCTGTACTGATTAACAAAGATATGACTTTTATGTTGATAATTAAATATCATTTGGTGCTTTTTTGTATTGACATTTATTCATAATTAGGGTAAATTGAATTACTAATTCACTGTAAAAATTGTTGAATTGTTAAAACTCCTTCAAAGCAGTTTTTGTAAGACAGGGGAACTACATAGTGTTTTGATTTGGGAAAACTCAAAACTATACAGTAACTGTAACACAACTGTAGAGCCCACATGAAAATGAGCTAATCAAGATTATTAGTTCAACCAATTTTACTGAAGTCAGCATTTGAATTAAACTGAAGTGAGTTGCATCAATTGTAATAGTCAGTTGTTAACAGTTTTACCAACTCTCCTTTTTGTGTATATTATTTAACATGCAAATCCACATTAAAGCAGTAGTTAGCATTAACACAATTCATATTCTATTCTATATTTTATTCTCAAATAAAATATATTAGAAAACAAATATCACATTATTAATATTTAATCACTGATGTTTGGGAACAAAATACACTAAGTAATTCTTGTTTGTATGACTAACTTCCTGTAATACAGCAGAATAAATTTAAACATGACTTTAAACTTTAGCTGGTAAACATTGTAAACCAAATCAGAGGTAAACAGTTTCTGAGACATTAGAAGAAAATGATCTGAGAAGAAAAGAACCAATTTGTAAAATTCAGAAAGCACACAATACTGAACTTGGCCTTTGTAACGACAGAGAGAGCTGCCAACACAGGGAAGAAAGAGAGACTGTAGTTCACTACAAGCCAACAGAGGGAGCTATGGACTCTGGTCAGTTTACAGCCAACTGCAGCACAGATCAGTTGTATGTGTGTGTGCATGATCGTTTGTGTGATTATCTATGAAGCATCACACATTCAAAAAGCATTCCAATAATAAAAAAATCATCTGTGACATCCAATCACATTAAAGAACCTAAAATCCTCTCTCTCTCTCTCTCTCTCTCTCTCTCTCTCTCTCTCTCTCAAACACACTTACACACACACACACACAGACACACACACACACACACACACACACACACACACACACACACACACACACACACACACACACACACACACAGTTATAGTGCCAGCAGGGGCAGGAGAGATGGAGCTAAGTTATCTGATAGCTCTGTCAGCAGGTACAGTGGAACACAGTGTGGAAATGGCCAATTTGACCACAGACCCCCTGCCTGGTCCTCCAACCAGCTACCCACTGAAGCCAGAGAGAGAAACAGAAGAAAAACCAGGAGAGAGAGAGAGGGAGAGAGAGACAGAAAGCAGGATATACCAAGAAGCTAAAAGCAGGGAGGAAAAAGTGAGCTGGAGACCAAAAAAGACATCTCTGTCACCAAAGTGACCAATTGTTGTAATAGCAGTGAAGCTTCTGCAGTCACAAGGTGTTATTAAATAAACACTACACTTTAGCTGCAGTTCATTTCAGGGTTGTGTGTGAGTGATTGAGTGTGTTTATCCATGTTTTCAAGTGTGTTGCTTTTTTAGGATTATATTTTGAAGTGTTCTTAAAGATCTTGTTCATGCAAAAGAATTTAACAACAAAGGAATTTGTTGTCAGATATATAAAATATCATATATATATATTTTGTAATATGATAAATATTCCTAGAAGTGTCTCCATAGCTGCTATTTAGGTTTATATAAAGTAAACAATTAACTAACAAATGTGAATAAATTTCATTAATTTTGAGTCTGATTTCGCTACTTGACTTAAACTTACCCATAACCTTAATTGTGACTGTAAACCGAGCCCTAAATCCCCAGTTCAGAAATAACCAAGGAAGTACCAACTAAAACTGTTCAGACTTTAAAGAGGTTCCCCTGCTCTACATTCACTGTGAGAACATTTGGTCCTCACAAAGGTAAGAGTACACATGCATACACACACAGACACATCAGAAGTCAAGCACACACACAAGGTACTGAATGCTGTATAATGCTCACATACACATAGCTATCTTACATATGCTTGCTCAAAACACGCACACACACACACACACACACACACACACACACACACACACACACACACACACACACACACACACACACACACACTTGGTAGCTATCGAAGATGAATTAAGGTTTTCAGTATTTCATCTTCCACAAACAATCCCATGGCTTTGACTCACTCAGAGGCTTTGGTGCGTTTGTAGAGCACATGCTTAGATGGTAAATGAGCAGATGCACAGGTGGAAACATTGAGTTTGGTCAAATAATCAACATTTTTGCAGATTTATACCAAAACATCTACATACAAAATCAGTAATTGGTGGCTAAATCAATAATGATTACCTGCCACACTGGATAACATTTTGAGATATCATGGCTGTGGTTCCATTTCCTTAATTCTGTTCGTGTGTGTGTGTATGTTTGTGTGTGGACACGTGTGCGTTTCTCCACCCAGTCACCTCCAGGGAGAGAAGGGTAGTGATGGTGATCAAGGCCAAGGAGAGAGCACCAGCTGCTGGGAAAAGCTGTTGGGTTTAGGGGGCTTTCTGGAGCCTGTCACCAAAACTCTGTCTGGGTAACCTTTGGAGGAGGGTACGTGGATTTTACACACACACACACACACACACACACACACACACACGGGCAGAACACATTAAAGTTTATGCAATCATACATTTACAATCATGCAATCCTAACATACCAAGACAGTTGACAGATTTGTGCGGAGGTGTGTGCGCAGTCTCAAGAGGGCAAACACAAGAAAATCTATTTCAACATTTAAAAATATATTTTAACATTTAACAGACACACACACACACACACACACACACACACACACACACACACACACACACACACACAGTCACGTGTGCACTCAGATACACATGCTCTTAATCTTGGTGGATATATGTGTTTTCTTTAGAACAGAGAGACATGTGACAACCCTGTTATTCCATACAAAGGTCAGGCAGGATTCACAGCTAGGCAGACAGAAGTGTGTCTGTGTGTGTGTGAGAGAGAGAGATACAGACAGATGCAGAGTGAGGGGGAGAAAGACAGAGAGAGAGGGGAGAATATGTGTATAATTAGGTGACAAAAAGAGGGTGAGAAAGAGAGTCATATGGAGAAGGTGACCTTAGTGTAAACACTAAGGTCACCTTCTCTTTTTATAAACTTATAAAAAGGGGTCATTAACCTCTTTTAAACTTTCATATGCTTTCACTATTTGACTGTTACATAGAAATGTATTTAGACATACACATAAGCACCAATACATGCATATACCTCATGGTATCCTTGTTTCAAAGATAAAGTTTACAGGTAAATGTGTTTTCTATGGTGTTTTAGATTATAAATGTGGCTGTTGCCTACAGTAATGCAACTTGCTTCAATTTCAGTGGATCCCAAAGAGGATAAAATGTTTTGTTCACATAGAAATACACACACTATCTCACACACACACCAGGTCAGTTGTGGTTGCCAACCTGTCAGTGGTCAGACTGAAGGTTGGCTGGACCGCACCTCATCAGAGAGTGAAAGGCGGGACCTCATCAAGCGGGGACAGGCAAAGGGGCAGGCTTTGGGCTGGACTGAGGTGTAACCTCATCAAACGTGGACAGACAGGGCAGGCATGATAGATGTCAACACTGAAAATGTGTGTTAGTGTGTTTCCGTGTGGGTGTGTGTGTATATAATTTCCATTCAGTCAATGTCAATATCCTCTGTTCTTGCCAAATACTGTGTGAGCACAGAGAAACACATGTTTGTATCCTCCCAGCCCAAATGAGATTCCTCTCCAGCTTCTATTCTACACTCGAGACGTCCACATCTGTCTCATGCACAAACACCCTAGAGACAGCACCTTTCTCTGAGGAAAGGGATGGTACATTGTCTTACCACAACGATAAATTGTTTGTATCCATCTATCTTTTTTGGAGCATGTTTTCAATTGGTTTGGAAAACAAGAGTGGAAATGCCAGAATGCCAGAAAAAAAAAAACCCAAAACACTGTAAAAAGTGTGGAGGTGGAAAAGTGGAAAATGTGCTGTGCTAATTAATAGAAGATGTAATGGAAGGGGACAGACTGAGAGACAAGTGGGTGGACATACAGAAAAATAGGTAAGTCAGCCTTGATGCAATTTACAAATTATAGGTAAGTGAGCATCATTGTAAATTCCTGCCAGAAATCCAAGAACAAAGATGGCAATGTAGCATGTTTAGGTATTAGACAATAAAACATATATATCAATCTTTTTTTCACCATGGCCTTCTTTTCCTTCATTCTCTTGACCTCATGATCTCTCAGAGCCTCACTGCTCCCACAGTGTCTCTCCTTCCCTCTCTCCCTCTCATCCTCAGGTTTTGATATATTCCCAGGGATAAATTAGAACTGGGATGTAATTACATACAGAGTGAGTTTTGCCTGGGTAAGAAAGCACTGAGTGTGTGTATGTGTGTCTCACTGCCTGTGTGTCTGTATGAAGCAGTGTTTTGTATTGAAAAAGGTGACTTCGGAGAGGTACGCTCTTTTAATTACGCCGCTCTCAAACAGAACATGAGTGGGCTATTCCACTGGGATTAGTCGTCTCTCAGTGCTGTCTCTCTGTTAACATAACACACACATAACACACAGGCATACTCAGACACAAATGTATGCCTGCCAAAAAAGCCCCTCTCTCCAATAGTTCAACACTCAATTTATTCAAACTGAGGTGCATGCCAAGTGAATAATTCCACTACTAATAAAGACGGTAAGAGAGAGTGTGCGTACAGAAGAGATGAAGGGGGAAAAGGGATAAAACAGCAAAAGTAGCAGAGGGGGGAATGATGTGTTGAGAGGAGAGGTAAGTCTACAAAGAGAAATGTGATTTTCAAGGACAACAAAAATATGAAATCTAACCTCAACATCAATTGACAGTTTTAAACTGGTGAGCGGGGGCGTTTGATTTGAACCAATTGTCCTTGGGTATGTAGGTTACAGATATTTCTCATTGAATTTAACAGTCAGTAGGTCAACATTAAATAGACCTAGGGGTTGACCAGGTGTCAGCCTGGTATTGATACTGACACTGATATTAAACGGATCTGATATTGGTATTTTTACGATTATTGGAATCATTATTTTTCTTTTAGCGATTGCAGATAAAATACATTGAATTTAAAAAATTTTCATTTAAAATGTGCTACTTTGGCTCTGATGCAGCCACCTGTCCCTGTCTAGGGGCAGGTGGATCGATCCCAAAATATCAACACTACAGATACTACCTCGAATCCAGCCTGTGCCTCTCACTGTCCCTATCACATTAGAAAAAGCAAAAATGCCCAAAGGTAACTTTTAAAAATGTTCACAAATCATGTTTTCAGGGCAGCCTATGTCTTGTTAAGGGGTGCCGAGCTCCCTCTGGCTCGCAGTCACTAATTACTGTTACTTAACTTTTTCTTTTACTCAAGTTGAAGTAAAATTGTGTAAAAATTTACTCAGATAAAAGTACAAAGTAAGTCAATTAAAATGTACTCTCAGTAAACTGTGTTGTTGTATTACTTTTTTAAGAGAGGGAAGGGGAGGGGTAAAACATTTTATATGGCGATAAAAAACAATATATGATAAAACTATTAGAGAACATCAGGTTCCCATACAAATTTCAGTGCATACACACAGTTCCCAGGTAAGAACTGCACTGACAGCAACCAATAAATTCCAGCCAGGCACTTTGCAACCTGTGCATACAACATCTAGCTAAAACCGAGGCAGTCTACCTCCATTGATATAAATGTGGCAGACAAAATAATAGAAACATCTAAACAGCAGGGCTTGTGTTCATAGACTGTATATTGTTCCAAATATTGGTTATCGCTCTCCTTGGTTACTAATAATCTGGATTGGAATCGGCCCTAAAAACACCACATTGGTCAACCTCTAATCAGTATCTTATATGTTGGGCAGTAAGTAATAAAACATTTCAGTACAGATAAAGTACAGATGAAACTGAGGAAGGCCCACATACTATCTTAACTGACCTGATTGTCAGGTGGTAAAGTCTGTCAATCTCATGGTAGCCAAGCCTGAATGCAAACCATAATTTAAAAAATTAACATCATGTTGTAATGAAGAAGACTTGAATCTTGCGATTGAGACCATAAATTCATTAGGAAAATGTTTACTGAGGTAATAAATCAAATTAGAAGTAGGGCCATTTTCCCATAGACTTCAATACAATCTGAGTTCTTTTTGCAAACAGTGGAGTCGCCCCCTGATGGTCATTAGATAGAATACAGGTTTAGGGCACTTCCGCATTGGCATCACTTTTCAGACCCGGAGTCTAAGTCCATCTTTATATACAGTCTATTGTCTCAACCTGCTGTCTGGCTACTGGTCACACTCATTCTTGATCAGTGATGAAAAGGTGACAGTTTTGTATAATGCATTATGCAGCTACTGCATTACAAGGCTTAAAATGAAAATTATTTAATTGGCCATATGCAAATATTTTCTCTGTCTTTTTAGAGCGAGCCCATAGCATCAACAGGCTAGTTAATCAACCATCAAAGCATGAAGAAAAAAATCTCAGCCACAATGTCAAAGCACATCTCAAACCTATTATGACCACCTACCAGCAGGCAACTGACTAACAGCTTTACATCAAAGTTTACTGATCATTTTTTCCACGAAGTGAGAAGAATATGATGACAAAAGCGGCTAAATGCTCAATGTACATAAAATCCAAATCTTCATCAACAGGCTATCCTATAAGCAGGGTCCTGCAGAGCATGATTTTTCTGATCCTCAGTTAAATACCTAAACAAACCAACTAGTCTGGTGATGGTCAAGTGGTGAGAGTCAGCAGAGGAAGCATATGAATTTCCTGCCAGCTTTACACAGAATCACAAGCAATAATGAAAATTAGTGTCACATACATATAGTCCAGTGCTACTGAGGAGGAATTTATACAGAATACAGACAGTGGCATTCAGATCACTGTCTGTATTTGTTGTTGCTGTCAATGTGAAGAGCTTCATTAAAACTTCAGGTGGAGATTTGTCATTTAGCTGTTTTCCTGGTGCTACTCGTTTTACTCCATGTGCCGTAGGATGGTGAAAATTAGTTCATTTGTTATACTAGATGGATGATATTATTGCATTATTGCAAAGAGTAAAGGGGACTACAATAGTCCACACTGCAAGATACAGAGAACATAAACACACTCCACTTAATCTGTGTCTGTGTCTAATGACGTGTGTGAGTAATTACTTTAAAGCCAGTGTGTGCGGACGTTTAAGTGTCTCTGCTCATGTTTTTATCTGAGCTTTTGTCTATGTCTGTGCCTGCAATGAGTGTGTTTAATGGTGTGTGTTGAAATAATCACTTAATCGTCGGACTGCCTCCATTTGAGAAGAAGTGTGTGTATGTGTGTGTGTGTGTGTGTGTGTGTGTGTGTGTCATGGTGCTATGGGTTCACTGTAAAATCACCTGAAAGATGCAGACATAAGTGGGAAGGTCTGGAAGCAGAAAGGGAGTTAAAATGGTGAGAATGATTGGTGAGAGTAAGGGAAGAGAGGGATTAAAGTGGGAGAAAAGAGAAAGAGAAAAAAGAAAATAAGAGACAGAGACTGAGGGGTTACACAGGTAGACAGACTCCACCCTTTCTCTCTAATTCTCCACAATAACCCTTCCTTCCAATGTTGCTCTCCAAACCGTCGGCCTGTGAATTTATAGTTGGCCCAATGATTGCTTCTCGGGCCATGATGGCTGTAAATTGCTTTGCCATTTGGTAAATGCTGGCAGTTAGAAGGTATACAAGTAATTATTTCCGCTTGTGCTGATTGAGACATAATTCCAAGATGAGGCCCTGGAAAAATGACAGCATTTCGAAACAACTCTGTTTTAATTTCCCAGCATTCCTAATTAGAATCTGTATGAACATGGGGAGTTTTTTATGTGGTTTCCTCCAATGGGGCCAGAAATAATTAAACTGTCAAGGGGAAATAAATACGTATAAACAAGGCATAATTTTTACAGCGCGCAGCACCTTGTCAGGCTATGACTTTTTGTGAAGAAAAACAATGTGTGGAACAATGCAGGGGCATAGAGGACACACTGAAGGCACACGCACTAACACACACAGACACACCGAGCAAAACACATGCAGTATCTACTGTATGAGGGAGATGTAGCCTTATCCTAGATGGATCCCACCTTAACAAAATATCTTCACATTTAAGTCTCACTTTAATCACTGAGAATACCTCTGTCAGTCGTGGGTTTGCATTTAAGGTAAGGTAATGATTATGTCCATTTATAGAGACACACTGCACCTCTGGAACCAAATGAAAATGAGAATGGTCACAGGTGCCGGTCCTTAAAGGAAAGCTACAGTTTAACGCAATTTATTATAACCAATCAAAACAATGGAGCCAAATACAAATAAGTTTTACCAATTGCAGTTGGTTTACAGCCCGACTGATCATCGGACTGCTATTTTCCCTCTAACAGACAAACAGACAAACAAACAAACACAACAGTGCAATGTGTGTCATTCAACCACCAAAGAGAGTGAGTGAGTGAGAGAGCAAGAGAGAAAGATTTCCTCTTATAATCATCCTTTGAGTAATAGCTACAGCACCATGACACCGAACACCACTTCAGTGACAGCGACAAAGATTACTGCAGCAAATTACAAGATGCATGTAAAGTATGCTTTATGGGACCTCTGTGTTCTGCACCATTTATCCACAACACAAGCCAAAAAGACCAGGAGAGTAATAACAGCATTATCTCAGACACAGGCCTTTAACTTACATGTTTGTTAACTGAATTCATTCTTATTATTCCTGCTATTTACCAAATCATAGCAAAGTAGTGGTAATGAAACTACCGGATTCTAGAAGATTAAAAAAAAAAAAAAAAGACACAATACTTGTGTTTTCAAAATCACAGGAACTGGTATTGTGCACACATATATGTTGAACTGTGATTCTGGGAGTCTCCCTGCTGATCCATGAGAGCTAACAACACTGGGTGGATTAGAGGCTCACACTGATAGAGAGAGCTAATGGAGATACATTCGAACTGGAGTTACTCAATTACAATCTGACATCAGCTTGTGGACCCCAGCTTTGCCTGCACACACACACACACACACACACACACACACACACACACACACACACACACACACACACACAATAACACAATAAGCAGTTTACACACTACAGCTTAAATGAATCTTGCAACACCACAGATATCACAGGCTTCATCAGGCTCAAAATGAAAGTGGTATCAGAGAGAAAGTGTATATTCTGGTGTAACCTGGTAATTCCATTTACTACCAAGCATTTAGGTGACATGTTTATCTACTGTGTGAGACAATAAATTGTACAAATTGCTTAAAAAACCTTTTTTTTTTGCCAACACACAAACAACTAGCTGCGACAAGTGCAAGAGCCACACACCAGCAAACAGGGCGCAGAAACAAAACCATTCTTGTGTCAGTTTGTCTTTGGTCTTGGTTACACAACTTAGCCACTGAATATGGAAACAATTTTCTACCTCATATAACACCACATTCTTGAAGCTATCATGAAAACAGAGCATTCAAGTTGACTTCTGATGCAGTCATACTGCTGCAGCTGAATCAGATGAACCCCATTTGAAGGAACTGATGTTCTTTCACTCAAATTTTTTTGCGTTTTTCTTTATTTTGGGGGAAAAAAATCAAAGGGACTTTTCCGCTTACGCAGTAACATCTGCAATTACAAGTTCGGAGAGCTGAGGCTTGAGTGTGCAGACACGCATATACACATGTACTCTACATGCCTCCACAGACTAAGGTCAATGGTGTGCTCAGATACAAATGATTCTCATCTAATATTAATAGGATATGCTAAATGGTAACACAGAGGAGAACAGTTAAATTCAATAATAATAGAACTTACTCTGTTAACCTACTACAGTATAAACATGCATCTTTTTGGAAAGTTGCTCCCTATGGAAATAATGCAGCCAGCCACTAGTAAGACTGTCCTCAGTTGAAAAAATTGCTTTTTTTATAAACACTTAAAACAACCTTAAGAAGTAAATGAAATGTTTTACTTTCTCCTTCTGGAAGGGACAGTAATTACACAAACAGCTCCGCTGAAGAAAAGCCACACCAATGGTAATCTGTGTTTGTCCTCACCGTCAATCACTTTCTTTTTTATCTGGAGCATCAGAAACCTTTCTTGGACATTTCCCTGGTTTTTTCACCATAGGCCCTGCCACGCTCCTAGCTGCTGTAGCCTACTCCATTTCCATCGCTATGGTTGCCCCCCTCTTCAGCACTGGAAAACCAATCATTGCTGGTTGATGTAAAATGAATCAGTGGGAACGTCGCCACAAAACTGCAATATACAGAGATTTACCTGAGGCTGATGGCTGAGGCTTAACCAGCATTCTGTGAGCTCGTTTGGCAAGGGCTTAAATGTAATGAACGGTCATTGATGTAACAGTCCTGCACCCTGGCATTAAGAACAGCAGGAGCAGATCAGAAAAACGTCTTCAGAATCATTAATGTTAACAGTGATTTCTAACAATTTTGGAAAGAACTGACAATTGATGGCTGGGGTGACAGATCAGAAAATGCTAAAATTATTCGAAAAGCAAAGACAAATGCCCTCTTTAGCTGTTCAGGTAGCAGGACTTGTTGAAGGTAGTAGGCTAGTAGTAGACTCTATATGAAGAAAAAAAAATAGAGTGACATTCAAGTGAATTTTCCAAACTGGATTTTTTTGTCTAGAATTCCAAATAAGAGAATTCCTTATATCCTTAAAATAAAAAATAAACTGTAAATTTGCCTTAGAAATAAGATGCTTTTGGAAATTAGAGGTGCATACTGAACCCTGATCTCTTATATGCTGATAATCATAACATGTCAAACTAACACATTCAGACTTATAAAAGGAGGCCTATTGTGTCACATATGAGATTCAGCAAGCATCAAATTTGTGCTGCTGCTTTTAATGAAGGTGTTTGAAAGATAACCATTTAGGCATGTAAAACCTGTGTGTAAGCATATGCAATCAAGGAAGCAAAGTGTGTGTGTGCCTCCTCTCTAGCCTTCCTCTTTCTGATTCTGCACTGTGTGTGTGTGTGTAGCAGTCACCCGTTCTTTGAAACAAAAACAACCACTTAGGCATGAACAGCAGTGCTTGGGAGACATCAATATTTCAGTCAGGTATGTCGAGAAAAAGAGAGAGAGGGAGGGAGAAACATGAAAGTAGGAATGAGCGGGAGACCCTTGCCATTCTAAGGCATTCCCATGACGGAGAGAGTGAGGCTGTGTGTGTGTGTGTGTGTGTGTTTGTGTTTGTGTGTGTGTGTGTGTGTGTGTGTGTACATGCATGCGTGTGTGCCATTCCCACATCCTCACCCCACCCCTACACTCACCATTGTGTGCACCACCTCTGTCACCTTTCCTCTAATCAGGAGTTTAAATCAATGACGTTGTCCAAAACTATAATTGCCACTCCTTAAACTGCTTCTCTCGCAATATGCTTTCACCAAGAAACCACTCAGCAGCAGAAATACGCCTCTGTGCATGTTGGTGTGTGTGTGTATGTGCGAGCTGGATTAAGAGTATTTTCTCATTACGGCAGTGTCTGAATGAGTAGAAAGTGCTTCTCACATTGTTTTACAGCATCCTGAAACCTCAAAGCTCAGCACTAAGCAGCATAATACCCTGTAGTCCCACACAGATGCCTTAGCCTGGAGCTCTGTCGTCACAAATTGCTCATGAATGAGACTCATTGAATGTCATTTATCAAGATATTTACGAATTAACCATTCCACACACACACGCACGCACGCACGCACGCACGCACGCACGCACACACACACACACACACACACACACAAAGGATTGTGGTAGACTGATTTGTTGTGGCACAGAGCTCATACAGGCCTTCAAGTCCTTTGAAGGAGCCACCTTCATATGGGGTGTTCCTTCTGAGGATCCAGCTTGTAGTCCATGGCACATGGTGAATGGTAAATGAACTGCATCTAAAGTGAGCTACCCTGCAAGGCACAGCTAGCCAACCATTGGGAGACATTGAGGGTTGATGTCTTGCTCAAGGACACTTCAACATGTAGGCAGGAAGAGCTGGGAATTGAACTGCCAAGTCTGTGATTGTTGGACGACCCTCTCTACCCGACCTTTTAATGCAGCAACAACATTATAATCTTCCAATTCTAATATAAATTGAAACATTATTTCATTATTCAGACACTGCCGCGTTTCGGGGTTAGAAGTCTCTATAATACAGCTCATGTGCCAGATCATATAGGTGATACATGGCAGCGCATACACCTGAACCCAATGAGTCCTAACAACAGTTATTTCTGTTACCTGTGGTTAAATTGATCTAAGGACGATGTTTGCACCTCATGTGGCCAAATCCAACAATCCAACACACTCTAATGTCTGATATGCACTAACAAATTCATTAACAGACCCATAGCAACTATAAATCAGTCAGTATATTGTATGACACTGTAATCAGTCCATGGGGCTTATCATACGAGCAAGTGTAAGAATGTGCCCTCCTGTATCTACCTGCGAGATCCAGGGACAACACTGAACTGTTGTTATTGTTATGGATGTTGTTTAAACACAACAACCAGACTTACTCCAGAGATTTTAAAATGGCAGCAACCCTGCTACAGTGTGCATGTGTCAGTGAGTGTGTGTGTGTGTGTGTGTGTGCGTGTGCCCAGACTTTAGCTGCCAGTCTGTGTTAACCTTGGCTGATGTCCCATTAACCAGAGACAGGAGTTTCCTTAACCTGACAATGCACTGACACACACACACACACACACACACACACACACACACACACATACACACACACACACCTGCAAGGTGCACAGAAACAAACTGTTTGTAAACAGTAACTGCATGCACCTCATAGATAGATAGATAGATAGTGGGGGAAAAGATGGAGATGGATGCTTAATTCTTCCTGTCTAACAAAAAGAGGGACCGAGAATTAGAAAGAGATGTAAAGTGAGAGAATGAGAAGTCAGTGTCAGAAGGAGAGAGAGGCAAAGCAAGGTGGAAAGAGAGATGGAAATAGAGATGGAAAGAGAGATGTCTGGTTAACAAGGTGCTGAGCACGACAAGCCCTGGGGAGTCCACGCTCCCTTACCCTCTAAGATTAGACATCTCTCCCTCTGTCGATCCCACTCTCTCTCTTGTTGCGACACAAGGGGAACATGCCACTATCACAGGGGGACGCCCCGGAACCACCTCTGCCTCTCTCTCACCTGTCACATATAAAATTACTTGCTTTCTCCTCATTCCTCTCTTTTTCTCTTTCCACTACCACTCATTCCTGTTCATTCTCTTTTCACCCTCTCAGGATTTTTTGATTATTTTGTTTCATTTTAACATTAAATTTGGTCATTAAATTTGGTCCAGAGGTACATACAGGCACCCAAAGGAGTGTTAATGGAGGGATGTCATGTATACACAAAAAAGTGTATGAAAGATTGTGATGGGTGCTCAAATGACATACTGTATAGCAGAGGTCTTCTCAGGTCCTCTCAAGCTGGTAACTGAGACCCAATCTCAGCCCAGAGTTGGGCGAAGGCAGTTGGAGGACATGAACAGTGAAGTGCAGGAACATGGTATGTTCATGTTGACCACATCTTGTATTGGGCCTAATTATCCTTATGTCTACTTTGAACCTAGTCTGACCTCTGTTTCAAATTTGGTCTCCATTTTTGAAAGTTAATTTAGGCACCTAGGGCTCTGATGGGTTTTCCAACACAGAGAACTGCTTTACAATGCAGTAATAGATATGTAATCTCTTCCCTCTACCTCTCACTACCACTACCATTCTCTGCCCTCCTGCTCTTGCCATCCCTCTTTCTTATATCCCTTTCTCTCCCCCTTCCTACAAACCCATCTCTTGCTCTCTCTCTTAGTTGTTTGACACCTCTCTCCCACCTGAGCATCTCTATGTGTCAGGACAAATTGGCCAAGACTCACATCTCTCTCTCTCTCTCTCTCTCTCTCTGTCTGCTCACCACTCAACCGGAGAGAGAGAGAGAGAGAGAGCACAAGAGACAGAAAGAAAGAGAAAGAGACTGATAATATGTGGAGAGTGGGGGAGGAGGAACAATATGCATCAGAGGAAAGACAGGGATGGTGAGGAGGGAGGTTAAGGAAAAAAAATGTTATGATGAAACGTAAAAAGGAAGAGAGGGGAAGACCGCAAAACAGTACAAATTTAGATGTTCTTTCTTTCTTTCTGTCTTTGGAAATGTTTCAAAAATAAAGTAGAACTTAAAGAAAATGCTAAGTAGATTCATTTCAGTGAGGAACCATGGTCAAGACCTTTGCGCTTAATTGCATGTTTTATGTGAAGATGAAGTCAGAAAAGCCTCTGGCAGAATTTGAAGATATCAGTATAAATATACCTTCATACCACCTTTCAGTTTAACACTGGGCAGTGTGACCACATGCTTTAAGCCAATTTTAAACACTTGACGCTTGTTAAATTGAACCAGTTGTATCAGTGCCCGTTGATGTGTCCATGCTTTGCTATTTTATACCCTGTATGTTCATAACAAAAAATAAAACAAGTCAAGCTTCAAGTTGGCAAACCTGAGAAAATTTTGTCTGGTGTTGATGTGTTTACAGAACTTTTCTAATGCTACATTTCGACATCACATCACTTGATAATTTGAAAATCAATAATTGTAGCAAAATGTGATTTCACAAATTAGAAAAGCTCGCTAACACTTCACTTCAGTGTTTTTCAATGTAGTACTCAGTATTCTCTCTCTCTCTCTCTCTCTCTCACACACACACACAGACACACACACACAATATACACTCAGACACACTCTCTCATTGTTACCCTTGTCCAATGAATTTCGTCTGAGCACATTTTGTCAAGCAGACACTTTGACACACACAAGCTCAGCCAGCACATGAGCATATATGTCCTCTCTGTCACAGACCTGTACTTTCTCTATCATACTTTAACGCACACACACTCTCTCTCTCTCTCCCTCTCTGTCACACACACATACAGAGGCCTATAGCATTGCGACAAAGAGATCAGAGAAACGGGCAGAAAATAATAGAATCTTCATCCCAGTAATCCATATTCATTCTTCTCATCCCTCCTCGTCTCATCCCTCCCTCCCTGCACGCCACGCTTCCCCGTATCTGACATTCAAATGAGTTGTCTTTTCTCCCTTGTTAGACACACACACATACACACACACACACACACACACACACACACACACACACTGATACACGCACACATACACGCACACACACACAAAGATGCATAAACACTCACTCACATTCCCTCTCTCTCTCTCTCTCTCCCTCTCTCTCTCTCTCTCTCTCACACACACACATACACACTCATCCTCTTTCTTGGATACTTTCTGCCCCGTTGCACCCGTGATGGCAAATTGAGCACCTCCCGTCTCTCTCTTTCTCTCACTCACCCCCTCTCTGTTGACTCCTCTCATCTTTCCTCCATCTTCCTCTCTCCTCTGCCCCTCCAACCCCCACCCATCTAACCCCTTCAGACCCTCCTCCCTCTCTCGCCATCCTCTTCTTCTTCTCTCTCTCTCTCTCTGTGATTTGACTACAGTGGCAGGTAGGGTTGGATCACAAGGCAATGAAGGGAGGGAAAAAGCCTTTATGTGGTGAACGGGTGCATGTCTGACACACACTTAAGACATCTCACTCACTCACTGCAATACTTTTTTAGAGGAACACCAACGCAACTACGGAGAAAGAGTTTCTCTGTGGAGAAACCTAACAGGGAAATTTTATGTGATAAAATTGGGAGTCTATCTATCTATCTATCTATCTATCTATCTATCTATCTATGATCTCCATCTGTCTGTCCTATTAGTGGAAGATGGAGGTGTGATCACGGTTACTGTGTGCTAACAGGGAGCGTGCTGCCACGGATGACAAATATTGCGCGTGCACACACATGCACGCACGCACACACACACACACACACACACACACACAGGCACAGGCAGCCATGCAGGGAGAAAACACTTGGTAGATTTCATCACTGCTCGTAATTATGATCCTGTCAAGTCCACAACGTGGCAATCCATAACGACACACGCACATGTGCACACACACACATATACACACACAAACATGCGCAGACACACATAAAAACTGGACGTATCCATTTATATTAGGACTGAACGAGATGGAAAAAAGAAAAGAAAAAAAAAATCATATTCTGATTATTTTGATATGATTGCGATATGAGTCACGATTTTAGAGGGAATGGTCATTTTGCATTTTGTTTTCACTGAAAAAAATATAAAAACAATGATGTTATAATTTTTTCTGGTGTCTGTACCAAACAAGCATGTTCTCTTAGGTCTGGAGAATATGATTTGTTGGCTGGGGCATCTCTGTAATACCACATTTATAATGGTATGTTGTGACACATTTTACCTTCATCAAAAAATACGCAGCTCCTGCAATTTGGATATTGCACTTGTCCATATTGTGATTTCGATCATATTTTGATTAATTGTTCAGTCCTTATTCATATGTTCTAGTATACACTCTCTCACACACTCACATACTGAAAACATACTTATTAAAAATGCTGAGATGCATACACCCAAACATAACATCATGCACATAAACAAACACACCTGATGAGCTCTCTTGTTGTCATTCAAAGGATAAAATATGAATTGGGCAGTGTAAAATATGAAACAGTGGCCAATGGAAACACCTGAACAAAAACAAGTGACACTGATAATACTTCTGCTTATACTGTATGTGTATGTCCTGCTTATGTCAGAGTACACATTCAATTTGTGTAATTGTGGATTAGCAAGTTAATGTTTCAGCTTTTGTGTAACTTTGCCAATTTGTCTCACTGTCTATTTACGTATTTCCTGGAATTCCACCTGAGCGAAGGGACTCAATATGTTTGGCTGTGAGTGCTTGTGTACTTAAGTGTATTCATGTGTGAGTGCATGTGTATGTGTGGTGTGTGCCATTGTGGGCGTGCGCGCGCGCACGCGCGTGTGTGTGTGTGTGATGACATCTCCTTGTTGACACCTCATGTGTCAGGGGAACCTATTAGAGACCCTCACAGCCTAACCCCACACCTGACCCCCACCCTGATGTATGTGTCTGAGTGTGTATGTGTGTGTGTTTTCTTGGGCCCATCTATCCCCAAATATTGTTTTGTTTATTTTGTTTACTGTTCCTAATTAAAGGTTTACCTCACTTCTCACTCATTTCGTACAGGTTGGAGGAATTAAGACTATTCGAGGCAACATCATTTACAGTTCAGGGTTTCTATCCAGTGGATATGTGTGTAACCATGTATGTGTATGTGTGCCCCCAAACTCCCAAACAAACCAGGGGTCAGGCCTCTGGTTACCCCTGGATATCTAACCCCGAGACCCCATTGCCCCATATAAATCTACTGGGCCATGCTGTGTGCGTTTTCGTGTGTGTGCTTGTTGTACATGTTTTACTCTTAAACAACACATGACCTTTCTTTTCTGTTTTCACCTCACATTTTCACATTTTTATTTGTCATGTATGAGTTTTTCAATCGACTTTAAGTGATTTGTCATCCTACAAAGGTATTCTGGCTTTTGTGAGATTGGCAGTACCAGCAGAAGTTTGACATAAGCACTGGGCCTTCATAAATGGCTAACCTTTATTAAAAAATAAAAAAAACAAAATTTTCTCTGTTGTTTCTGCTTTGAAAGTTGTTGCTCATAAAAAAGAACAACAAAATAAAAGCCAATTTTAAATGAGTAGTGAGGAAAATATATAACTTGTGTCGTTTGCCTATTACAGTCCAACCTGTTACATGTATCTTAATGAACCTTCATTACAATAAAATCATGCTGCTGTGTAAATGAAAAAATCCACGTATGTTGTTTTACTTTTCATAGTTATGTGTTATTCTTACGTTCCCTCCACTGCATGATTTTCTTGTGAAGGTCACTGAAGAATAAATTCCAGTTAGGATAAAGCTTGTTACTTGTATCTTTACGCAGCTGGCAGAGGAGAATAAACAGCACTTTTACCACATGTAGATAGTGTGTAGGGCTTAATGTGTTGAATGTCAGTGGATATCAGTCGGCAGGTCTTGTGCTTCACTCTGCTCTACACAGTCAACACTGCATTTAACCCCTAGATGACATTGAGCAGCCCTATACTCACAACAACACTCTTTTGTACACTAGTGTGGAATACACACACACACACACACACAGAAAATCTTGACTTCAGATAATCGCTAATGTGAAGAACAGAATTGAAATGTGCGCATAACCTGTAAGAGATATGATTAAAAGAGGTCTTATTTATCAACTGGCCTACTAGAATATTTACAGAAAAATTATTTCTGTTTTACAGGTTCACTTCTACCAACATGATGTTACAAGAAAAAAAATAAAAATCAAAAATAGTATCAATTCATGTTTCTTCTCTCTCCTCTGTGTAATTATTGAGGTCCTCCTAAACCAAAGCACAAATGTATCAGGCATGTATCCCCTGCCTTCCCCCAAAGTCAACAGGGCTTTCCAACCCGAGATTTGACCTTGGTCATCTAGTTGACATTTGAAAGGGTTTCCCCCCCAACAGATTTGACACAAGGTAATGCTACACAGGCAGAATTATTGTACAGCTGTTTCTTTCTGGCATTGTGCTCACTTACAATAATCCCTACACCTTGTTTCATCCTGGAAACAGAACATTGTTGGTAGGGTTTTTTTTCTGTTAACAGATCAGCGCCTGTTAAAGAGTCATTAAGTGAGTTTCAACATTACTGGTCCTAAAAAGGAGCTTAAGCATCAAATGTCAAGGTCTAAACAAGAGGTAACAAACAATCCAATCATGACTTCTGTCTGTCTTCTGTCTCCAAAAATGTTCTGCTCATGACTCACCCAACTTGCATACTCCCTCACTATTTCCCTCCTTTCCTTCCCTGTCTTCTTTCAGCCTTCTTCCTCTTCTCCAGTCCCTTGTTACCATGTCCCTCTCACTCCACATTTGCTTGTTTACTAAGCCTGATTTCTTCCTTCCTTCTCCATCACTACTCCAAACTAATTCACTCCCGCCCTGTCTCTCCCTTGTTCCCCTGTCCCTCATCCTCCCTCCCTCTCATACACACATAGACACACACACACACATCTCTCACTCCCTCTCTTGTCTCTCCAAACTCGCTCAAGCACAACTAAGCCGGGGGTTTGAGTCCCAATGAGAGCGGTTAGGGCAATCAGTGCTTTTCACACCCTCTGATGTTCTTAAAAGGTGGAGGGATCAGACGCCCCCGCTGTACCACTGCACTTCACTGACACACCACACACACGGCCTTACGTACACACATACACAAACTCACAGAAACCAACTCACAAGCTCACGTACGCAAATGTTTACACACGTACTGTATACACATACTCTCAGCATGGTTAGACACATCCACAATCACTTGAAAACCCACATCCATATGTGCCCATGCATGCTTAAATATACACACACACACACACACACACACACAGACATACACTGGGACGTGCCCTGTTGCGCTAAAATGAGGACGAGTTATTGGAGTTAAAGCCACCATACTGACAGAAGAGCGGTAAAAAATGTCGCTAATGCACCAACTCAGAAAATATTTGCAGCAGGAGTTTGCCTACTATTTGTAATTAGTAAAACAAACAAACAAAAAAATTATTCCATTACTTTCACAAAACAAAAAACAAAATTAACAAAACTATGCAATGCATACTTCATATGAATGTTATGTAAAAATGCTTGGAAAAACAGCTGGCTAGATAATGTATGCCTTTGCAAGACTTTGCAACAAAGCAAAGCAAAAAGAAGATGGGTTGTTCAGAAATGACTGAAAGAAGAAATGATGACAAGATGTGATTTCTTTTATTTGCAGATAAAATAATTGATAGACGTTCTGTGATCTGTTCTGTGTTCTCTTCGTGGGCATGTCCATTTCCAAACCACATGTACATTTAAAGAACACTTTATTAGACTTAAAAGCTTGGCTTTCTCACTGATAATAGTTTGTTTACCATGTAGAAACATGAAAATTTTAATAGTTAAGGCTTTGTGAAAAAAAGGCAAACGAGACAAAAGTTTTTGGCCAAGTCGTAACTGAGAAAAAAGTTTAGAGGGAATCATAGGAATTAAAGGGCTAGAAGGAATTAACATGTCCATCTACAGTATGGTTGGCTTTACATACAAAAAGCACCCCATGAAATTGAAGTTTTAAACTTCATATAAAGCTTCCCAAAATCTGCTACAAAAAATAATTAAATAATTAAATAATTCATAGCTCTAACAATGATTTAAAATAGAAATGCACCTAACATACAGTATACCAAGGAAGCAAGTGTGTGTGTGTGTTACCAGCAAGGTTTCAAGTGAAAATGCTTAGAAACAGTCTTTGCTGGTGTATCATTCAGGTCTGTGGGATCAGGTGTGGATGATGGTGTGATATAGAATGCAGTTAGGAAACTGAATGTACAGATCCATGCTCCCCATAATGCGGCAAAGAGCAGTGACGCTATCAATTTACACCGTAACGGACAACACAGTCACTTTGCACCAAAGTGAAAGACACCAACACGCACACTTACACACACACACACACAGACAGAGCCCAGGCACAAAGTTCAGGGGGATTAATTCACTGCATCATGTCATCAATCCTACCTCACCCCCTATTGTCAGAAAGGAAAGAAAAATTTGAAAGAAAAGGAAAACTGAAGCGCAGTGCCCTTAATACTGTGCTAATATCTCCATCTTCTGTCCTCCTCTCCTGCCTTTTGCTTTCTCTCTTTCCCCTCTTTTTTGTCTCCTCTTTTTCCTACTACTCTACTTTCCTATCCTCTCTTCATCAATCTGTCCTCTCCCTGCAGCTTCAGCCATCCTGCCTTGATGAGCAGAGGCTCTTAGTCACATTGAGGTCAGTCTACACACACACACACACACACACACACTAACACATGCACTGGGAAAGGGTCATCCTGGCAGGGTTATGCTGCACAAAGTCAGCTTCCCATAATGTGGCTGCTGTCGCCTGCATCACACCCTCATGATCCAATTAGGAGCCTCGATCCCTCCAATCAGCTGCTGTGGCAACCAACGGGTAGACGAGCAGGCAGAGGCAGGCAGGCGGCGCCAATCTCGTAAGTGCTTTTAAGGGATTAGAGGGTGGGTGGAAAGTAGGGAGGGAGGGGAACACTATTCTCTCTCCATCCTTGGTGCTCTCGTTTTGTTGCTGAGACCAGAACACTACAGTACCCCTCAATTGGCCTCACAAATTATCGTTGCAATTCCCAAATACAGATGGAAGAAGTAGGGAGGAATGAAGCAGGGAAAGTGGGGAACTGACCACACTTTGAAATGGAAAGAAGAAAAGATAAGGGAAGTTGGGGAATAAAGAGCAAGGAAGGGGGAACAGAGGGAGAAATAATTTACTTTATGTGGCTGAGAGTGGAGAATACAGCGCAAGGAAAGGTAGAGATATTGTAATCAAAGGAGACAGGAAAAGAGAACAGGAACAAACCAAGAGAAAAAGGAAAAGGGGAATGAAAGGAAGATAAATTAACACTCCAGAGAAGCAGCTTGACCATTTGGCCTCGTATGAGCGACTGCTTAAAGATGAATTCAGGAAATGTTAGGCCAGTCTGGTAAATTTGTGTAATTCCATACACATTTTCTATATTGCACATTTTCAGGTAATGCTTCTGCACTGTGCTACAAGTATATTTCAGGAGCATTTAGCTTCAATCTGCATGAAGTGAGTACACGTGTATATTAATGTGTGCATGCCTTTGCAGATGTATTTGTGTAATCTATTGAGAGAGAGAAGGAGAGAGGGAGAGAGACAGATTTTGATATGGTCCAGTCACCTGGTGTAGTGATAACCTGTTATCAGAGCAGCGAAAGGGCAGAGAACATAGGAAATCTCAAACACTGTAAACTGTAGATACGCTATCTACAGTATATCTGCTTTTTACTTATAATAGCACACACAAATTTATCATGCATACAAAATACAACACATAAGACAACAAGGGTACAAGAACATACACCCAAACTTTAAAGAAAAAATGTACATATGAATGCTGACATACACTTACTGTAACAGGCAAATAAGGTATGTGTACACCACCTGATAACCTGGCTCATGCACTTGTTATCTTTGCAACCAATCAAAGTGTTACACAGGCAGACACATTATCTTTAATAAACCATTTAGTGAAGGCCAATGTTTAAATCTCTGAAGAAAAGAACAGATGTTTTTTAAAAAGCTTTTTGGAGCCATTATCCACATATCTTGTGTACACACAAAGAGCTGTGTTTTTGTGTAGGTGAGAAAGAGAGAGAGAGAGAGAGATCATGGCATATAGGGGCATGTGTATGAGGTAAAAATGTGTGTCATAATATCTTTAGTCAAACATTTAATATCTATATTATCTATCTCTATATAGCTTTAGACCAATGAGGTACTGATAATATTGCAGCTGATAATATGGTCAGTGTCTTTTATGTAATCTGTGACCTCTGTTGAGATTTGTAAGGCAACAGGAAGTGCAGCTACACTGACAGTGCCCAAACCATTTACTCCTCCTGACCCTTGAGTTACGGTGGCCTGTAGTTGACTCAGTTAATTGAGTTGCATTTCATAATACAGTGAGGTAAGCTGTCCAATTACAGCAGTAATCCAACAGAAATGTCAAGTAGGTGTAATTTATTGCCATGCCCTATTCAGTAAAACAATCACTGCTTCGTCATTGGCTGGGCTTTGCTTCAGAACAAATGCTTCAGCCTTTGTATATGAAATGTCTTGTTACACTGGTTGACTGACTGTTGTCAGTGGGTGAAAATTCTTTGTCAAAAAAAAAGCAAAGCAAAACACTAAGTGTTGGACAGTAAGCTTTATGTAAAGCCTTGAAGCTTGTTTTGAATTATTATTGTGGTTAATGTGGGTTAAACAACCTGATTAACTGCCCATTCTTACATTATGTTAATTGTGTGCTAGACAATACTGTGGCATTTTTACATTTTGTCCTTTTAAACGTGACACTGTATTTTTGTTCTTAAAAATGTTTTTTGCCAGGAGAAAAAAATAACAAAAACCTCAGTCTGTGGAAGTCAGTTATATCAGGCTGAACTACATGCAAACCCTGAACCCGTGAGGAAAACCATCCTCAGCCTGGTCAGACATGTGAACTCTAGTTATGAACTAACAGATTATTAAAGTATTCATTGGCAGTGGTCAGCAAGTAGCCTGCATCCTATGAGCACTGACTGCCTGATAACTAAGCTTTTATTTATTTAGTTTTAAGGTCAACATTGTGTGTGTGTGTGTGTGTGTGTGTGTGTGTGTGTGTGTGTCTGAATAGAAGTGTATGTGGTTACCCACCACTGCGCAGGTTTTATCTTTCTCCTAAGCATTTTGCTTGAGGCTTCAGGACCTCAATTAAAGAGAACTGCTTGTAGCAGTCATGAGCTTGACACACATACACATTCATAAATGCGCACGCAGGAGCACGCACACACACATACACACTGTACCTCTAAAGTATGAATATTTCACTATTTCTAAGTCCTTTTACCTTGGAATGACCTGATTGTCCCACCATGTGTATGTGTGTGTGTGTGTCACTTCATTTCCATAGAGGTATGTGGAAGTGCATTCAATCTACTGCTCGAGCAAAGACATGGACACTAATACAGGCACAGAGGACTTGGTCCAATGACACAGAATATTCAGAACATTAATTCCCCTTTTTGTTATTTTTTTTACATCCAGAAAGGCATCTTGGTGGCTTAGTGATGTAGCGTTCGTACTATATTCACCACATCGGGGGATGAAATATTACTCATGACGTTAATCACACCACATTTCCTTCTCTACTACCTACTCCTATTCCCTGAATAATATTCAATAAATATGTTATTATTGAAGGGAAGAGTTTCAGATAAATCATACTTATCTTCAGAGTTGTCTTTTTCTGAAGACTCTGTACAATAGAGAAGAAAGTACAAATGTGCATTGCATTAATTAAAATTATTGTAAACATGTACACTGCATTTTGACACTGCCACTTAAGTCCACGCAGGGTTTACTGGATTGCTTTATGGCATAAAACAAGAGGCGCCAATTGAACTGCAACTATCAAAATTTCACAAAATTTCATCAAAAACAGCAAATATCCTTCTTCAGCTTTAAGCCTGTGATCACCTTCAGAGGGTGCTTGATGTCTTTGCATGCTTGCATGTTTTTTTGTTTTCCAAAATCAATTAAATTATAGGTGTTTTTAACAGCTGTCACCTACTTTAATAATGAGGGAGCAGACAAAACACACACAGGCACAAACACACACACACAGGCACACACACAAGTACACAAAGGTAAAATGAGAGCAATAGGGGAATTGGTTTTTCTTGCTCTTTTTGTCTCTCTGTCTCTTTCTCCATGGCCACTTAAGAGGCCAAGTTAAAAGTGCCTCAGAAAAAAAAAAAAGCTACACACATTTTGTGGGGATTAATCAACTGCGGCAGCCTCTCTCTTAGTTCTCAGCCCTGCATCAATTACCGGGCTTTTTAAACAAATTCCCTTCACTGAGGTGAGTTGCGGCACACGTTAAAGAGCCAGGCAGGCAGTTAAGGAACGTACAGCGTGGAAGGCACACAGTGTAGTGGAGTTAGGACTGCTGTGTCTATGACAGAGACTCCTAATTTTCTATAAGGGGAGGGCATTATAGCTGGCCCTCCCTCTTTTAAAGGGCCGTGCTAATTCAGGTGTGCTATTAGCAAACAGGTACAGATTAGGGTGAGAGTGAAGGACAGAGTGGTACTGCCAAGTGTTAGTCCACAACAATAATAATAAAAAAAATTTAAACGGTTGAATCACCAGCCAAATCTATGGCCCCCACATGGAGGGATGACAGGCAGGGGAGAACAATGAGGTGAATCCAGAGAGAAAACTAAATGTCCCTCACAGCATGTTGCTTGCTAATTTTAAAATTAATAATGAAGGAAAAGGGCATTTCTTTGCCCGACCTGACAACTCATTCTTTCCGTGTTTTACCAATGTTTCCTCTTTAAAACCTTCCTCTCTTCACCCTAATCCTCACTACACTGTACCATCTCAACCTTCTTCTTCCTCTGTGTCCTCTCTCTCTCTTCACCCTGTGCTTGCCAAACACCTCTCTCTTGTGTTCACATGAAAGACAATTACACCCAGTGACATCAAACCTTGCAATGACAGTTAATTTCCACACACAGTCACAATCCACCTCTTCTGTGTCACACAGCTTTCTGTTCATTCCTACGGCTGGAGAGAGGAAGGAGAGAGGAGGAGAGGAGAGGAGAGGAGAGGAGAAGAGAAGAGAAGAGAGGAGAGGAGAGGAGAGGAGAGGAGAGGAGAGGAGAGGAGAGGAGAGGAGAGCACGGGAGAGGAGAGGAGAGGAGAGGAGAGGAGAGGAGAGGAGAGGAGAGCACGGGAGAGGAGAGGAGAGGAGAGCACGGGAGAGGAGAGGAGAGGAGAGGAGAGGAGAGGAGAGCACGGGAGAGGAGAGGAGAGGAGAGGAGAGGAGAGGAGAGCACGGGAGAGGAGAGGAGAGGAGAGCACGGGAGAGGAGAGGAGAGGAGAGGAGAGGAAAGCATGGGAGAGGAGAGGAGAGGAGAGGAGAGGAGAGGAGAGGAGAGCACGGGAGTGGAGAGGAGAGGAGAGGAGAGCACGGGAGAGGAGAGGAGAGGAGAGCACGGGAGAGGAGAGGAGAGGAGAGGAGAGGAGAGGAGAGGAGAGGAGAGGAGAGCACGGGAGAGGAGAGGAGAGGAGAGCACGGGAGAGGAGAGGAGAGGAGAGGAGAGGAGAGGAGAGCACGGGAGAGGAGAGGAGAGGAGAGGAGAGGAGAGGAGAGGAGAGGAGAGGAGAGCACGGGAGAGGAGAGGAGAGGAGAGGAGAGGAGAGGAGAGCACGGGAGAGGAGAGGAGAGGAGAGCACGGGAGAGGAGAGGAGAGGAGAGGAGAGGAAAGCATGGGAGAGGAGAGGAGAGGAGAGGAGAGGAGAGGAGAGGAGAGCACGGGAGTGGAGAGGAGAGGAGAGGAGAGCATGGGAGAGGAGAGGAGAGGAGAGCACGGGAGAGGAGAGGAGAGGAGAGGAGAGGAGAGGAGAGGAGAGGAGAGCACGGGAGTGGAGAGGAGGGGAGAGGAGAGGAGAGGAGAGCACGGGAGAGGAGAGGAGAGGAGAGGAGAGGAGAGCACGGGAGAGGAGAGGAGAGGAGAGGAGAGGAGAGGAGAGGAGAGAAAGGTCTTGGGCCAGTTAAACAGACTTTAGTGTGCGTACTGATTTATGTATCCCTATTCAGTATTTATTAACATGAAGCCTGACAGCTCTCCAGTTACAGCCCCAATATGAAGAGAAACAGACTTCGAGAGGCAGGAGAGACAGTACGTATGGATAGATGTGTCTCTGATAATAAGACTCCATACCATAAGTCTCTTTATGAGTGTCTGTCTGTCTCTTTAAAATCCTCAGCATTACCTTTTAATAATTCCAATAACAACAATAGAAATGATGGGCAATTTAAAATCTACCAAGTCACTGGGACTCAGTGGTGGCCTCAGTGTTGCGGCACTCATCACTGGCCCCGGTGTCCCCGGTTCAAGTCTGACTAGGGACTGTTGTAAGATGACTTTGTTGCATGTTGTTGTTCTTCATCTCTCACCCCTCATATCTTGTCCTCTCTCCAATAAAGGTATGAAAACTGCAAAAATACTTTCAAAAAGCATCTGTTGAAAACATTCCATATTAATTAAATGAATGATTAACTTAGTGAATAAAGGGGTGAATGACTGAGCTAAGAGCTCCCCTCTTACCAGAGTAATCAGGCTATTGATCAACTCAGCTTTTCTCATTGAATTGACCATTTCTTAAAGATTATCAATACTTGGGCCACTTAGGCCATTTAGAGGTGACTAGGCAGCAAGAGCAATGTTGCTACTAATGAGCATGGAATTGAGTCACATTTAGTGGAAAGTACCTCTTCTTGTGTGTGTTTCAAGTGCAGCAATCATGTATTTTGAGTAGATAAAAAGTGATCATGCATTGATTTTAGTAAATTCTTGTCTTGTTCTCACATTTGAGCAGATTTGATAATTAATCAAATGTGACACACAAGAAGACATGGAGAAATACAGAGGTTAGCTCACACATGCAAAGCTGAGTGGTGGGAAGGGAAGGGAAACCCGAGCTGGACCAGGAGTGGGATAACAAAAGTCCAGGAATAGTGGCAATCGATGGATGGATAGATTGGTAGATGGATGGATGGTGGTAGGGGGGTGGGAGGGGTGGGGGTTGAAGGGAGAGATGAGTGGTCTCCTGGGTGGAGTGGTGATAGTCTTGCTGAGTGTCTGTGAGACCAAATCCTTTTCAAACTGAGGGGAAGAGAAGAGACTGAAGAACAGAAGAGAAAGGAGAGGAAAACCGACAGGTAGGGGAGCTAAGAGAGGGGCAGAGAGGAGAGGAGAAATTAAGGCAAACAGAACCATGATGATGCAGAGAGAGGAATAACTAGAGAAGAAGTGTAGAGGAATGCATAAAGAGAAGGCATGGGAGGAGAAGATGAGAGGTTAGAGGATGAAAGAGAAAAAAACAAAGCTCTGCTGGAAGTTGTCAGTATATGTCAACTTCAAGCTGATTTTTCCAACAATGCCCTCTATCTGAATCTAATTGGTCTAAAAATGTTATTTAGGATTTCCTGCTGCATTTAAATTGTTGCATTACCATGACATTTTATGAAAATTAATATTATTATTGTCAAACTTCAGAACAAGCTGCAGCGCATCAGTCAGCAGAGGACACATATTATAGTCACAATAATATCATAATAATATACATTTAGTCATTACATTTATCCAAAGCGACTTACAGAAAGGGGAACAATATAGTTATAATAAGTGAGGCAGGTGTTTAAACCGCTATCTAGGAGGCGATAACACTGACAACAAATGAATATGCATTAAGATCTATCTGTCTATCTCATCAAGATCAGGTGATCGATTGATTGTTCACATCATATGTTGAGCAATGCCTCTGCTAACCAATGTCTTGGAAGAAATGTGCGAATTTGTAATAATTAAAACACAACAATGTCTTTAAAACAGTGTATCAAAGTGTAAACACTGTGACTTTGGAAATATAAACATAACCTGTGGACATGTCAAGGGTAAAACAAAGAAGAGATGTGAAGAAATGATGAAAGAGGTTCTTTTAAGGAACCCTGAAGTTTCTGAGTTGAGGCAGTTTTTTTCATAAGTAGCATGTGCACGTGCGCACACGCACGCACGCACACACACACACACGCACACACACACACACACACACACACACACACACACGGAGAGAGAAAGAGAGAGCTCTTGAATAGCTGTAAAAACAGGTATTGATGAGAGGGCCTAGTCAATGACCATCAGAGGAAAACAGAGACCACCATTAGCCAGCCAGTCAATCGCTAAAGCATTCTGGGTAATTCTAGCACACAAATACACCCAGACACAGGGATACACACATCGACAGCAAGAGGACACCCCTCAGGGGCATCTTAACCACACACACATTCATACACACATTCATACAAAAATTAAGGCAGGATAGCTTTACTTCACTATTAGCTATTTCCTCATGCTCTGTCCCTTCATCTTTCCATCTCTCCCTCTTCTTCCATTCATGCTGTTCATTCTCTATTTTTCTCTCTGACTGTGTTTCCCCTCTTCTTTCACTGTCTCTCTCCCTCTCTCTTGTCTCTCTCAGGGGTAAAGTGGCGGTTGGTGATTCCTAGGGGGTCTTAACCAACCCTCATTAGAGCAGTGCAGTAGTTTGTGTGTGTGTGTGTGTGTGTGTACAAGTGGTGGGGATGATTGTGCATTAGCCAGCTGGGCTAATCAATGGGAAAAACCACTGAGCCTGGGCCTCTGTTTATGTTACCATCAGCGCTATTTATAGAGAAACACACATGTCCACAAACACAAGAAAAATCACAAAAAGCCGTATGCTATCACACACGCTGTCGATGCAGAAAGTTTGACTCAGGTCTTCAAATTGAAACTCAACTTCAACCTGATAAGATTCAGAAAAAAACTTAACAAAAACATGACAGCATGAGAAGGAAATGTAAATGCATGATAACACAGTGTCAGCTGACATTCTTAGTCTAAACACAGTAGCACCATTCAAGACATTGTGATAAAGGAGGCAGCTGATAACAACAACTGCTTTCACTCTTTTTGCTCTTATTTTCAACACACACTGTCACAGGGTCACTACTCAATACATTATGCTCATATATATATATATATATATATATATATATATATAGGTCTAAGAAGTATACCATTACCACCCCACTTCTTCTTTCTCTTTTTTACTGAACTGTGAACTGTCCTACAAAACCAAAAAGGGTTCCTAAATCAAAAATAATTACAACAATGTAACTTTTTCTCTTTGACTCCTTCCACTGTCTTACCCTCCCTCTCCCTCTCCCTCTGGCTCTCCCTTACCCCCCTTATCTGTCTTTCCTAGTGGGAGTGAGACAGATTAACGTCAACGCTGGTTTTACTTATCATACTGTAGCCAGCACAACCCTGCAAGGGATAGAGTGGAGCAAACTGCATCACCAGTCAACACAGGGCGCAAACACAGCACCACTACAAGTGCACAAAACACGCACACACGCTGTACATAGACACGTTAGTTGGTACACTTCACTGATGTACTGGATGTTGAATCGGTGGCTGTTGATGCTGAGATGGGGAGAGCCATCTTAAAAAATCTGTTTCTTTTCTCCAGTATCCTGAGGGTCCTTCTATCAACATTCAAAGGCCTCATTTGTCTGTGAGAAACCAGCTTTATCATATGTGATCAACGTAAGTACAACTCAGTACCTTGAAAACCACTTTTTTCTCAAGCAGTCCTGTATGAGAGTCAGTGGGACGGCTTGCATGTTATGTTGAAACAAACGGCTCCATTGTCTACCAAGCTGTAATACAATCTCTAATATAAATACAGTTTTTCACACTTTTCACACATGTGTATGTTTGCATGAGTGAATATGTGCTGCGCAACCTTTGAGGCAAACAACTCCCCCATGTCTATGGGTGCATGTGATGTGCACGTGTCTTTGTTTGTCACTCAGAGCCCCCCCACCACACCCTCTGACACACAAGCACACAAACACACAAACACAAACATTCACACACAAACAGTTAGAGCTTAATGAAGCAGAACTCAGCCTGGTGCCCATTAGCTTGATAATTAATAATTTCTCCCTGCCTCTTAACACACTTATCAACTTGCAGAGGAGGTTGTGCGTGTGTGTGTATGTGTGTGGCATGTGTGTCTGTTTGTGCCTGCCAGTGCTTGTGCATTGCGGCAGATAAGAGATGTGGTTGTATGTACAGTATGTGTATACATGTGCACATATGGTTGTTTGTATCTCACTGTTGTTATGCCAAAAATAAAAAAAAATAAAAAAAATAAACACACAAAACAAACTTCATTTAAGATATATCGGCAAGCAAGCTAATGTTTGCCATCGCTGGTAGAAAGTTGATGTTGGAGGGATCAAAGGTTTTCACATGACAGTGTTACCAATATGTGGAAGAAATAATGCAGAAACAACAAAATCAGATCAAAGAAAAACTGTAGCAGAATTTATCGAGCATAGTTTAACCCCGTGGTTGAGCAGGCATTTTACCAGCATCGATGAAAACTCGAACGTTAACATACAGACCTGTCACTTGAAAACGCTCTACCACTCTGTAGGTTAGATATATACCATCACCCTCCCGCTGCAGTGGCAATATTAGAAGAGAGAGGAAGAAACAGACAGACAGACAGACAGGGGCATGTTCAAGTATGTACCATGAGGTTATGGACTGGGATCCATTCTGTGTCCTCCTCTTCCTCTTTTCTTTTCTGCTCTTCCTCTTTTTCCCTCTTTTTGTCACCCTTTCTTACTGCCGTGATCTATATATTGTTGGAATCAGAGAGAGAGAGAGAGAGACAGAGAGAGAGAGAGAGGGATACGGAGACATAGACAGAGAAGGAGAAAAGCAAAGGAAGAAGGAGAGGAAGTGATGAAAGATATCAGCAATGCTTCAGTTTGCTAAAGAAATTAAAGGTCTCACTCCTTTCTCTCATCCAGCCAACTTCATCCCTTCCTTTTCGCCTTCTGTCTTTCCTTTTTTCATTCCTTCGTGTTCCCCCGATCATCTTCACTGCACTCACTCTACCTCCATCCCCTCCTTCACCTCCCTTCTCTCTATCTCTGTGAATAGAACATCAAAAGCCTCTGAGTTAGATGGGGAGTGACAGTGTTTGCTATTGGTATGCAGGCAGACATGTCTGCTCCAAAGTGTTAGTCTAAAGGCCTCGGCTAAGTGTTTGTCAAGACTTAAAGCCATTGTTCTCCTCTCCTCTCCTCTCAGATCTCAGACCTCTCCCTTTCTCTCTCTCCATCTCCCTCTCTCGCTCCACCTTTGTACTTTGATGGAGCATTTTATTGCTGTGTGTGTATGAGGAGGCCGGTACAAGACAATGTGCGCACATGTTAGAGGCCGTGCTGAGGAAATGTCCTCAGTTTCATGGTTATGTTGATATGCATTTGAACAATAAGCAAAATCCATCCACTTGTTGCAGTTGGTATAGGCTGACCAACAACCAACAAAAATAAATAAAGTGAGTCTCTTTCTGTGACAAGGTGATGGTATCATGTTTTTTTCCAAAGCTCCACTGACGATCTAGATGTTATTCGGTGGTTGCAGAGTGACTGGGTGAAATGTGCTCCTTTTCTTTTTTGACTACTGGGCACCAAACGTAAGTTTAAAAGGTGTGAGTAGAACCATGAATCAAATATGTCTCACTGTCATCAAAAATATAGTATGACCATCAAGACAACAGTCTAGTTTAGATTTTATTTTCTATAATAATTTTCTTCCTTTAGGCAGGAAAGAAAAAAATCAAAGGTCGTCTCTTCAGTCCTCGATAGTCTGATCAGTATAATTCTAATTGTTCTCTTGACATAAAGCCAAGTTGTTTGCTGAGTCATTCTTCAACCAAAGAAGAAAACACTAGGTATATGAGCACACACAAACACACACAAACATATACATTTTCCATTAAAATAGTACTAAAACATTGCCATGCAATTAAAAATGTTAGTACCTTTTGATGGTGTTGCTCTCTTACATTCCTGCTCTCCTGTTTTCCTCCTCTCCCTATCCCTCCGTATCTTGCCCTCTGTCATTTTCTCTTGACACTCTCTCACCCCCCTCCTTCCAATCTCTGCCATCTTCTATTGCATGCTTTCCTCTGTTTCTCACTGTTAAACTTGAAGCAGTGTGTGTGTGTGTGTGTGTGTGTGTGTGTGTGTGTGTGTGTGTAAACACTATATTCCTAACAGGTTTACACTCAAGGCCTGGAAACAAAAAGCAGCTCTTTCTTTGAAGTCCAACCCAACGTTCTATAGGGTGGGACTGTTAATCACTGATAACCCTGCAGCATCTCATCTCTCCTTCTCTCTCCCCGTGTCTCACCCCCACTCTTCCATTGTTGCCCTCCTCCCTCTCTGTCTCTTCACCTCATACCTCTCTCCCTTTCTTATTGTCTTACTGGTACTTCACCTCTCCCTGTCTTTTTCTCCCTCATTCAGTCAGTTTTCACATGAGAGTTAGCATCTTGTGGTGTTTGGCTGATTACCACTCGTGTGTGTGTGTGTGTGTGTGTGTGTGGCGTGTGTGTGTATTGTGCTGGTAGGTACTGTCAGTGGTGTGGCAGTGAGCCTAGTGGTGCCAGTAAAGCAGATTATGAGTTGATTTTGGCGAAGGAGTATGGTAATTCCTTTAAACCAACAAAGCCGTTCCATTAGCCCCCCGCTGGTGTGCCGAAAAACAGACACTGTAATGCTCCCAAAACACACAAGTGCACAGCTAAACATACACATGGCACTATCTGAAACCATGTCAGTTTGCAAGTACACACACTTAAACTGTCCTATAATATTGAAACATTCACTACATGCACACTGTACAAGCATGCAAACAATTACAAATTTCAATTTGTTTCCAATTACACACGCGCACACACACACACACACACACACACACACACACACACACACACACACACACACACACACACACACAGGTGGGAGTACTGGCAAAAGAAGCCACAAGAAGTTCTTTATGTTGTTGTGTTGGAAGTGTGCTTCCTCTAACAGCTCACTGTAATGGCCTCTGCTTGTTTCATTCAAAAATAATAATGTCTGTATTTTTTTCTGCACCAGTGGAAACTCTTGATGTAGAGCAGCTGCTGCGGAAAATGTTCAGCTTGTGTCACATGTAATTTACAGCCCTGATATTGATATAAAGCAATCAGTAAACTGAACAAAGTAAGAGAGAAACTGAACCCCACACCACAGACATTCAGTTGTGAGGACTCAGTACATCGAACCTTAAAACCAGAGCTTTCTAGTTGCCTGCACAGCCACATGCATTGATCAGTTCAGTGCACAACACATCTTGTTTGAGGGGGGAGACTGTCATATCGCTGCAGTTGGTGATCTAAAAATTACCCATGAACCTTAGTCTAATCTGCAGCTTCTATGTATAAGTTTGGTAAGTTCTGACAACGTAAGGGACAAGAGTCTCCAGTGTCCCAGTCACACAGTGTGTTGATGACTTCGTATGTTGAGTCCCTTTAGGATCAGCACTGTTTGCAGCACTTTCACAGAAATAAAAGTCTGATCAGTGTTATAATAATTATGTTGCTTAATGCAGGTTTTAAAATTTAAGTTAATGGCACAGTTCAGTTGAAGCTGACTCAGTGCAGATGGACAGAAGCAGGCACAATGGGACACAGACAGTAGAGCCGACAAACTGGCAGACAGACAGACTAACAGACAGTAAGTTGGTCTCTATGACCTGCTGCTATGGGATACACACAGGAACACACACAAACGCACGCATGCAGGTGCACACACACATACACACACACACACACACACACACACTAGTCAGAATATCCAGACTTGCCACTGAACAGTCTCTGATGGCAAGGATTAGGGACTAGGACTCTCTCTCACAAAAACATGGTCACACACACACACACACACACACACACAAACAGAAGTGGTGATACAGTACAGAGCGCTGCTTTGGATTTCACTTCAC